>NC_085017.1:17842697-17875197 GCF_963854185.1 Sardina pilchardus
CTGGTAACTAGAGCATGACGACAGCTTTGCCAGTGTCAGGAGTTCTGATTCCTGCTGGGAGCTCGTATGCTGGACTGATGTATGCAATGGTGTCCGTGACAACTGCTGGGGAGAGCATGTGTGCACTGGCCAACACTTAAGAGTAATTAATGTGCAAAAAGGGGGAAAAAAATGGCCAATACCTGTCACATTAGCGCTTGGGTTATTCAGCGTTGCCACGGCGTCATGAAGTATTCATCAGTGAGCACGTTCCCCGGGTAAACATGATTTCACTGTTTAATACTGTATGGGGCTAGTTCACTGATCTGGGGCGTATTTTTTTCAGTGAAAGTCGTATGATCTCAAAGACGGGCGCATAAATGATTTGCTGTGTTGCTTTCCATGCCAGTACATTCATTCAGGAACTGCTTCGCATAGACGCCATTTGACAGTTACTGTACACTGTAGGCTTTAGAACACCAGCTATCTAATGAAGACACAGAAGTAATCATGAACCTACAGTAGAAATCTGTTGGATACCTCAATATTTAGAAGTATTATAGCCAGCAAATGTAGTATCAAAGCTAAACCACGAAAGAGGAATTTGTCTGTCAAACTCCTCTGTAGTCCTCCAATAATGTGAAATTTGATAAATCCCCTCAATATGATTAGGTAACAAAATCTGTGTACACTGTAACTGACTGCAGTGCACACCCAATATCCACGAATAGATCAGGAGAAATGAGCAAATAGTAATATCTGCCTGTGTAGAGGAGAGGAGGTCTCGGAGCACAGAGTGGAAGGAGAATTCTGTAATTAAAGAGCAAAAGCTGACATTAAGCTGACATTAGATCAGCTGTACAAAAGATAATATGCAACAGAACAGCGACAGTATGTCAGTGCAGTTCAACCGTGCGCGTTCCTAGATAACCAAGTCCTACTTGGAATGTCTTGTGAAGGCCACAATCCTTTGAAGTCAGTCCCAGGGAAAAAAATAATGAATTAAATGAAAGTGAAATAAATACACAAAAAATGAAATAAATAAACACAGGCACATTACTTGCACCTTTGATTGCAGCTCATGACCATGCAAATGGACATAGATCCGGTTGTAGACATATGGTGTGTAGTTAATCAAGGCCAAAATCAAATCTAATTAGCCAGAGAATTTGGGGCTAACTAATAATATTCCGTCTCGATGACTAGCCGGATGTCCTCACAGAACTCCGGGGTCATCTGTACCCTGGCTCAGTCGGATGAACTTAGATGTTGTCCATGCAAACATGTAGATAGTTTATGATTCACTGGCGCGGCGTGACCCTTAGTCTCTTTTAGTCACCTGAATTCTGGGAATTGGAGTCTAATGGGAGGCGACAGCGGCCCTCTGTGCTGCCCTCCAACAGGGGCGACAGTAAACGAGTGGATGCGCTCTGACTTGACGTATTATGACACATCATCTTGCATTAATGATGACAAAGGCCACGGAGCGCAAATGCTAGCAGACAGTTGTTTCTTAACAACAACAGAGGGAGAGAAAAAAATATACACCCATGAGTCTGAGAGGACAACAGGGGTGTGTGTGTGTGTGTGTAGGGTTGGGGGGGGGGGGGGTTGTTGCATTAAGGGTGTGTTGTGAAAAATAAAGCTCATCTCTCTTTTTTTATCCCGACAGGCTTCGTGTGAAATAGGAATAAATGGGGGGGTGCCTTAGCCTAGCGTGCCCTGGCATTCATATTTTAAATAGCCACTGAGACCGTTTCTTGCATGCTTGCTCTGAGCACGGCGTGGATAAGCAGGCTGTCGGTAGGGTTTACCTAACCAAGGAGGATTACTGTGGATATGAGCTGTTATATCCCCGAGGTAACACCCACTTTCTGTAAACAGCCGGAGCCTTTCAGGAAATATGCCTCCCTCCCTCTCTCCCCTCAGCTTCCATTCCGCAACCCCGCTGCCTGCTTGCCCCCAACCGCCATGTTTGAGGGCAGCTCATTCAGCCGAGTTCATGAAGGTGGAGACAGGTATAAACTCTAACCCCCCCCCCCAAAACTGATTTGTGGTTTCCTAGAAAAGCCAACCATCTGACTGAGAAGGTTTTTTTCCCCCCCACTGGATGGAAATTTACAGCAAAAATGAACAACCAGACATTCATCACAGGAGTTCGGGCCAAGACTCTTTTATCACTGAGTGCTGGCCAAACAGAACCCTTCAGATGTAGAGCCTTTCAGTGAAAATAAAATTACATGTACCCCCCCCCCCCCCACACACACACACACACACACACACACCTTTCCCCCCACAGTCCCAGAAACTCGGTGCTGATCCTCCTCGGTGACCATGTCACATCAGGCCTCGTCCCATCACCTCACATCACGTCACGGCGGGTCATGTTGCGTCGCGTCACACAGCGATTTTGGAGGATAAACAGCACGGCTGGATTGATGGTGTGGCCGTGGCTCGGTGGGGCTGATTGGTTCTCCCTGCAGCGAGAGAGAGAGAGGGAGAGAGAGAGAGAGAGGGATCCTGTGCTTGGAGCGTGCCTTCTCTTGCCTTGGTGCCGGAGTGTCCTTGAGCAAGACAAAAATGGTATTGTGACCGTGCCCTATTGGATTTAGCTGCAGGAGTATTTTCTAGTACAACCAATGCGCAAAAGCAGTATATGCTTTCTCTCTCTCTCTCTCTCTTCCTCTCTCTCTCTCTCTCACTCACATACACATTCACACACATACTGTACACCTACTCACACACACACACACACACACATACACATACAAAAACATACTGTACACTGACACCACAGGAAATGTTCACACTCTCTGACTCATATGTGTAAAGGCACACATAGTTTGATCTTTCTTGTAAAGAGAAATATTATTGCATAGAGGGGTCGATAGAGGTCTTTATGGCTGTAATGCCAGTGAGTGGAGATAAGAAATAGTGGGAGGTCATCCTAGATGTGTGACTGTGTGCTGTGTACGTGTCACGGCTTAGTCTGTGACAACTCCTTTCTCCTGGTTCTCTCCTGCTGTGTGTGTGTGTGTGTGTGTGTGTGTGTATGGCCTGTGTGTGTGTGTGTGTGTGTGTGTGTGTGTGTGTGGCCTGTGTGTGTGGTGTGTGTGTGTGTGTGGCCTGTGTGTGTGTGTGTGTGTGTGTGTGTGTGTGTGTGTGTGTGTGTGTGTGTGTGTGTGTGTGTGTGTGGCCTGTGTGTGTGTGTGTGTGTGGCCTGTGTGTGTGTGTGTGTGTGTGCGTGTGTGTGGCTGGGGCTGTCAGTGCCGCCAGGATTCTCTCCAGCCCCCCGACTGTGTCCACATGATGAGACGTTTATGGCATCAAATAAGCGCCGCGCTCGGAACATGTCAGAAAAGCCGTGTCCCCTGGACGCTCCAACGCGCCGCTGCTTTTCTCGCCGCCGGCAGACCCCCACCGCTCCTCTCTGAGCCACCTTGGAAAAAAAAAATCGAAGATTTCCTCCCTCCATCCGTGCGTCCCCTCGTCCTCTCCGCCGGCCACTCAGAGGCTACTTATGTCCTCGAGAAAACTCAGGGGCCACCGATCGCGATCGCTAAATACTCGAGAGTCGCCCGCGGCGCTCGCTGAAGCGACGAACGCACGCCGCCGCGGTCGTATACGAGCGGCCGGCCTACTCTTGGCGCTCTTGTGTACTGCGGCGCGGCGTGTGCGGTTTTTTCTCTCTTTTTTTTTGTTTTTCTCGGCGGTGAATATTGAGTAATGCCGTATGATGTAACTGCCGTGTTCCGAATGCCCCGTGTGTGAGAGGCATCGCTGCTCATAAATCATGCTCTCTATGCGGGAGCCTTTTTTTTTACGCTGCTCCCCACTCTCGTGTTGTCAGCTGATACGCTGCGTTCAGGGAACGCAACGCACTGCAAGGCGGGTATGAATATTTCGGCGAGTTTCGGTCGGTCTTGCTCTATTTATGAGGCAGCTCTCATTCAGTGGGGGGATTGATTGAGAGATTTTTTTTTTTAATGTTGTAATGGTTGAAAACCGAGGCGAAAACAAAGACAGACAATACCCAACAAAACAACAACAACAAAAACAATGGCACTTATTTGTGAAATGGTATGCATTTGTTCTTGGAAGCTCTCGAGGTCGAGGCCTCGTTAGCTTTTGGAAAGGGGAGCGGGGCGGGCCTATCAGTGATGCAGAAAGTTCACCCCAGGACTCAGAAATGATTTACAAGTATTGACTGGAGAGGTTTCTTCGGCGCTTTGAGCTGCTGCTGCCGCCGCTGCTGTTGCCGCGGCTGCTTTTTCTTCGTTTGTTCTCGTGTGAAGGAGAACAGACTATTGAAGCCTCAGAGCGGCACGGCGTGTCTGTCCAGCAGACTGAGTAATGCCAAAGGTAAATAGCCACCGACTTGTCTCTGGGTGCACCTGGACATGATAGGAGGTGTTTGTGCACTTTGTGCTCGGTTTCTGGGGCTGAGGCTGCTTGGTTGTTAGCACCTGGGATGGTGGATATTATCTACCATCAGGCCTATCTGTCACCAAAGCCTCATTTTCAGTTTGGGTTTGTTCTGTTCTTGAGGGCCTTTGCTTTTTTTACGCTGTTCATTTCCAGTATGTTCCAGCAAGGTGGATAGACCTGATACACACAGAGATGTGTTTTTTTTTTTTTTTTAAAGAAATCTATCAGAAAGACTCAGGAAGGATAAATAAGACTGGGTAAGAGGCCCTCTGTCCTCAGAGAAGGATAGGTTGTGTAGTCACTCTCATAGATCCTGTCTGTGATGAAAGGGCCTAACCCAAGACTGGAAGGCTCAGAGCAAACTAGCAGGAAGGAGGGAACCGGATGGTGGTCTGAAAAGAAAATAAAGGTGCGTTCATTACTTAAGTCTACTAATGAGATGAATGAGTGACATGAGTGGCATTAACGTTTTCCTTGTAGGACTTTGCTTGAGTTTCATTTTAATGACGCACACAAAATCAAATAATTTGTATTGACTTAAAGGGACACTTCACCGATTAGCATTAAGCTTTGTATCTTTAGAAAACCAGTCATGTTTTTGAATGGTCGTGCATCATTCCCTCAGTTTGCCTTGAGATGGAAGAAATACGGATTTCAATGTTGGACTTCCTGCTTTCAATGATGTAAAAAATCATAATTTTACATCATTGAAAGCAGGAAGTCCTATTCATGGGGTTCATTGAAATCCGTATTTCTCCCATCTCAAGGCAAACTGAGGGAATTATGCACGACCATTCAAAAACATGACTGCTTTTCTAAAGATACAAAGCTTAATGCTAATCGGTGAAGTGTTCCTTTAAGCTTTAAATGAACTATAGGTGGCCATGCTGGCTTTCCATCATGAGACATGATTGTCAGGGAATCTCTGGATATGTGAGAGACCCGATATAATGCAAAATGCATATGGGACATTCTCTTCAAGTATAGCTGATAGGTGCTTTGACCGATAGCAGATGATGGCTTTACATTTTTCATGATTTCATATGAGTTTCGCTGAAGGTCCTCATGAAATGTCCTTTACATTGTATATTAAAGGGATTCTGAAGGACAGGGGGAAAGTATTAGCATATTAATGGAGCGCACCTGCAGAAATGAACACTAACAGCAGTTATAATTTTTTAGTATTGCCTAGTTCATTCGTATGATACTGATTATTAATTATTCATCCCCATTAATCATTTCAACTGTGCAGGATATTTAGCTCCGTCTGTTAGTTAACAACCAAATGATGGGAAGCCGTGTATATGGGGGCAATGGAACCAGCTACAGTTTAGTAATACCATAGGTCTTAGTTTAATGCATTATACTTATATTATTAATATATTAAGTAATGGCATCTTAATAAGACTGAATAAAGTCACCTGAACAATACATTATACAAGGAATGCGCACACATGGCAGAGTATTCTAGTCGGCTAACCAAAGTGAATGGATTCTTGAGTTATGTAGTCCACTTAAATGGGTTTGAATTGCCCTTTATTTCCATTCAAAAGATTTTTATGCTCTTAATGATGGCTATGGGAAGTATTTCTGCGGTGAATACCCGGCGATTGTGTTTAAAATATCCCCACATCACTCTTGTTAGATCTACTTTAGCAACACGAGGAGTTTAAAATTCAAGTCATGAAAGGTTGTTTAAAAATGATCTACCATGCCAAATCACTTCTGTCTTCCAGGATGTGACATCGTAAACCTTGGTAAAAATGAAGGCCCTGATTAATCTAATCTGGCTTTAGCGGACCCCGTAGTGGGTATGCTGTGTGTATGCATTACTGTGATATGACAAAGCCATGATCCGTTTTGCCTTTTCAGTCCCTGTCGTCCTGATTTAGCTTATGGTGACAGGTCACACACACACACACACACACACACACACACACACACACACGGTCACATTGACTGGATGTGTGTGTGTGTGTGTGTATGCATGTGTGCGTGCGTGAGGGTGTAAGTGCATCATAAATTACATCACCCTTGCTAGTCTGATATGTCTCATGCCTTCCACGAGGCTACCCGACTGATCCTGTGTGTGGCCCTGTAGGCCTGTCTGCAAAATTTGCATCTGAGTGCAAATTTTGTGTCTGGTGTGCCAGTGTGTATTTGTGCATATATTGGTTGTGTGTTTATACAGTGCGTGTGTGTGTGCGTGTGTGTGTGTGTGTGTGTGTGTGTGTGTGTTTGTGTGTGTGTCATGTGTCTATGTGTGTGTGTCATATGTCTATGTCTGTGTGTGTGTGTGTGTTTGTTTGTTTGTTCATTTGTGTGTGTGTGTGTGTGTTGTCAGTCCGTGTGTGTGTGAGTGTCTGGCTGTATGTGGCGTCTGCTGGTCCTCTCCCGGGGCTCCTTGCGTGGCGTTGGTGTCGGTGGCAGCGGGGTGAAGACGGAGTTGCCCTGCCGCCCTGATGCCGGCCACAGCCTCGTCCCCTGTCCCCTGTCCCCTCGTCCCCTCTTCCCTTCGTCCCCTCGTCCACTGTCCCCTCGTCTCCTCGTCTCCGTCCGCTGTCCTCGGTCACACAGCGCTCGCCGCTCAGGCTGTCACGGCCGGCCCCCGAGATTCCTTTCACACCTTGTCATCTCCTCTGTCACTGAGAAGATGACTGAGTGAGGGAGAGAGAGAGAGAGAGAGAGAGAGAGAGACAGAGAAGTTGCGTGGGGGGGGGGAGAAACAGAAAGATAGAAATAGAGCAGGGAGAGAGAAAGAAAAAATTAAAGTGAGATAGAGAAAGGAAAGAGAAATGGGAGAGGATAGATACAAAGATGGAGAGAGAGAGAGAGAGAGAAAGAGAGAGCGAGAGAGAGAGAGAGAGAGAGGATGAAGGACTTTGAGGGAATAGCGAAGAGTTAGCCACACATAAAAACAGCGCGTGACAAGCGAATTGAAGGCGATGGAGGGACACAAGGCGAGGAGCGGAAGATGGCAGGAATAGAGGAGGGTAGGCAGCGAATGACAGACGGCCGACCAGCTCGCTGTCTGTCACCCTGGCGATGTCGCCTCTCACCCCAATACAGAGCGAAAGCCGCTCGAGCGCCAGAATTATCTCCGAGCGAACCGAGTTGCCCTCCCGACATAGCAACTGTTTGCTATTTCACCTCCCGACTCCTCCACCTTCAGTCACTGTGCAATTCGAAGCGCCCGACAGATACATGCTCAGCTCCTGCACACATAATGTGCCTCAAGGAAGACTTGAAGGCATGACACTTGTAATGCCTGATTTGCCCCGTGTCTTATTTTTGTGCTTGACAGTGAAGATCGAGCAAAGGGTGTAAAAAAAAAAAGCATATTGAAAAGGACTCCTGGACCTCATTTTCCATTCTCGGTCTGATTTGTAGAGCAGAGAAATGGTGACTAGATTCTGATTCTCAAAAAGCTTTTTTTTTTTTTTCTGAGGAGAGAGATGGGGGTTGTGTGGGGTGGGAGGGTGTCATGTTTCCTTGGTAACCCCCGATTGCATCACACTGTATGCTGTAGTGGAGCGTGGTCTGTTTTCTTTATTTGGTCGAGTGTTTGAACAGGGAGGCATATTTGAGCGTGAATGTGAATGTGGGGCGACCCTTTGGGCTTGCATATGCTCCGAGTCTCGCATCCCTAAAGAGAGGAAGTTGGTTTGGTGCCTCGCCTCGGAAAACAGTGATGTTTACATGTTTTGGCTAAAAGCAGAGCTTTTCGCTCGGGCGCCTTGCCAAGTCCACTCCCGCCGGACCACATAAAAGAGCTGGGAAAAAAGAGGAGGTTGGACAAGAAAGAAAGTAACAATAGGAATTTTATTAAGAGAGACAAAGGGGGGTAAGCAGGAGGCTTCGGCAAACAGCCGTGCGATCCGATCCACGCGATCTGGAGATACGCTCAGATTCGTGTGCACCACGGCGTGACGCCCATAGTCCCAACACCGCTTTTTTTCCCCCATTTCCTTTTTTTCTCCTTTTATTATGTTTTTTTTTCACCTCCCTCTCTCTCTCTCTCCCTCTCTCTCTCTCTCTCTCTCTCTCTCTCTTTCTCTCTTTCACTCACTCTCTCACTCACCACCGTCTAGAACGTGGGCCCGTAATCCGATGTTCCGTCTGGCACCAGGGCCGACTCCAGTCCCCCACCTGGAGCTCGCCTCGTATACACCTGTAATCTGCCTTTTTTATGCCAGTCGCCCTTCTCCCTTCGTCCACTCTTGTAATCTCCGCGTCTGGTGGCTAATCGGAGTCTCTGGGGACGTTCCAGCGCGTGTGCGTGTCTGTTTTTTTAGCGCGGCTCTCCACGATAGGGATCTCACTTCGGAAGATTGTTTTTTGCTTGTTGCGTGTGCGTGTTTTTGTGCGTTTTCTGCTGGCGGGTTGTTTTTATGTTATTTTTGGGACCCGGGAGAGAGAGAGAGTGATACTCCAGTGGAAGTTGTGGAGGCCTCTGGCTGAGAACAGTGTGTACTCTTCTCTACTCTCCCTGGCAGAGTCACACACTGCCATCCGCGTCCACTGAGCTAACCAACAGCAGCAGCAGCAGCAGCAGCAGCAGCAGAAACGGCAGTAGCAGAGAGTGTTACCCCTCCACACCTGCAATGAATCTTTTTCACCCCCACCCCCATCCTCTCCCTTCCCACCTCCTCCTCCTCCCCCTCCCCCTCCTCCCCCTCCTCCTCTCTCCCTCCCTTCTTCCCTCTCTCCTTCCTTCCCCGGGTCATTTCTCATTCGGTCCCTGGCGGAGTCGCGACGTCGCTGCCGCCCCTGCCGCTGCCGCCCCTGCCGCTGCCGCTGCCGCCCCCATCTCCGCCGTGAAAAATCTCGCTCTCGCGCTGCGGCCCCCTTGCCGCACCTTGCCCCACTTTGCCGCCACCACCACCTCCCCCACCCCCACCTCCACCACCACCGCCACCTCCACCACTGTCACCGCAGGAGCAAGCAGTAGCGGCAGCACCGGCGATTCGTCATTACTTAAGAAGACCCTGATCTATGCGTTACACCCTCCACTGTAAACATGAAATATTGATATCGGAGCTTATCAAGCAGATTGCCATCCCTAATAGGCCGTTTCGAGATAACCGGAGCACTGATGGCGGAGGAGTGTACGAGAGGGGACGAAGAGGGGGAGGGAGAGAGAGACAGAGGGAGAGAGAGGAATGGAGGGGGGGGGGGGTGGCCTTCCTTTATGCATCAATATCTAGTGTGTGTCGTTGTCATTCATCTCTCAACTGGCGTTGCACTCATGACTTTGAAATGGGCTTGTGTGTGTGTGTGTGTGTGTGTGTGTGTGTGTGTGTGTGTGTGTGTGTGTGTGTGTGTGTGTGTGTAAACATGTAGGGGGCAGGTGTCTTTACTGAGGAGGATGAGTGGGGGCTGGGGTGGGGGGTTGATAAATGTGCAGAGTGGCGTTTAGTGATGACGTCTGCCCATTGCGGTAAATTGAATTGTGACAGAAAGTAAAAGAGAAAAAAAGCAGGATATTACTGCAGTCGAATGGCTGGTGTGTGCGCCATTTCATTATCTCTTAGCTCTTATACTTTTACATCCCCCTCCAGACTTCTCTCTCTCTTTTTCTCTCCCCTCTCTCTCTCTTTCTCTCATTTCTCCCCTCTCCCTCTTTCTTTTTCTCCCCATTATGATGAGGCGGGACGTTTTTGAGCACATGGGCCAAGTTGATGATAAGATCATATTTCCGGGGAGATGTAGGGGGAGATTTTAGTGGAGGCTTTGCTCTGCTCGATGTAGTGTTGCTCATTTGATGCTGTGTGCTTTGGCTCACAGCTCTGATCAGCGCAATTAACTCGATGGCTTAGATATATTTTTTATTATTATTTGGGAAAAAAATTGTTTCCCTTTATTTGCCAATATTTGCTTTGGGTTTTTACCGAATCTAATCGTATCAGATCATCTAATCGGAAACGCGACTCCCTTAAGTTGCCGTAAATGTGATAATATGCCAAAGAAGGTGTGAAAAACAGACAAAAAAAGCGTTCCCTCTGTCTGCCTGAAGTCATGTGCTATGATATGGCCCCTGCGCTGTGTATGAATGAGCTGTGCGTGTGTATATCTGTACACACGTGTGTGTGTGTGTCTGTATGTGCTTGTGAGTGTGCACTGCATGTTTTGGAGGTGTCTTTCCCATCATTTCCTAGATGGTGCTAATTATAAAATGTAGGCTGTGTCACTCCTTGTAGTGCTAATTACTGGTAAATGTAAATATTTAATGTCGAACAGCTTTGCTAAAACAGCAGCGAGAGCAACAATGAGGAGCGTTTGGGCGCCTGTGGGGTTACCCGGCAGTGCCCCCCCCCCCCCCCCCCCCCCACCCCCCCCCCCCCATAAACATCCGCTCAGGTCTCATCATTGCTGGGTATCATCAATGCCCTCTTTCTTTCTTTTTTGCTTAACTTTCTGTTTTCCTTTCCTGGATTGGCTGCTCAGCTATTGTTGGGGGTCTGAGAGAGAGAGAGAGAGACTCATTTGTCGTCGGGTGGCAAATGTTTTGGCCCTGGTGCTTATACACATCTTTGTTTGGGCCCTGCGTTCGCTCTTTCAGACGTTAAATAGTTTTCTTCAAAGCTTCTTTTGAAATTTCTTGTTTTGAAGTGTGGCTTGATTTTCTTCGCAATAATATTTTTCTTTTTCATGCCGACAAGAGGTGCACCAGGAAAAAAGTTGCTTTTTTTTATACAGGGACAAAAGGGAGCGCGCGAGAGACCGAAAAAGAACATAGACGGAAATAATAGGAGCGATAGATCTCAACAAAAGGAGTGGCTGGCATATCTTTTTGCTCGTGCTGCGTCTTGGAAAACCATCAAGGAAACAAAGGTCTACTTGCCAGAGGGCTTTTATGTGTAATTTCTACTGCCGCTCACATGAACTCTGTTGCACCTAGCCTCTGGATGCGTCTTTTCAAAGGAAGCGGAGATAGTGTCACTGGCCCAGGGCACATGAACCGATGTGTCTCTGGCGCTCACTTCCAACTGACAGTGAGCAACTGGCAGAGAGTTCCGGAATCAGTTGGGAGGGTGGGGGGTGGGGGGGTGGGGGGTGGGTAGAGGTGGTAGTAAGTGAGGGGGAGAGAGCGTGGTTGTGCAAGAGGAGAGAGAGTAGAGTAGAGAGAGATGGAGTGAGAGAGAGTGTGTGAGGGGGAGAGGAGAGGAGAGAGAGGGGGAAGGGAAGAGGGAATGAGAGAGTGAGTAAGTAGAGTAGTGTAGTGTATTAGAGAAAGGGAGGGAGCTGGAAAGAGAGAGAGAGAGAGATGAGTGTTAGAGAGAAGGAGAGAGAGAGAGAGTGGTCTTGCTGCTGCAGCCATTTCTCTGCAGCAGTGTTAAATGATGGCTCCTCTTTTGTGGCAATGTGTTGTTTATTAGGAGCTTATCTGCAGCTGCGCTGCTTTATGCCTGCGTGGCCTATAGGCTAAACATGCGCCTCTTTCCAGCCATGATTGAGCTAGAGACATTAATGACTTGAATTAGTCAATGAGCCCACCGGTCGATCAGCTTGTTTTACACACGCACAAACACGTGTGGGTGTGTGTGTGTTTGTGTCTGTCCTCTGGCTTCTGGCTTTTCTTTTTTAATTATTATTTTTCCTCACTGTTTGGCTTTCTGTCTTTCTCACTTATTTGTGTTATTAGCACGTTATCCACTCACTTTATAGCTCCCCTCTCTCTCTCCCTCCCTCTCTCTCTCTCTCTCTCTCTCTCTCTCTCTCTGTATGTGTGTGTATGTCTCTCTCTCTCTCTGTCTCACATGTTCTCTCTCTGTCCCCCCCCCCCTCTCTCTCTCTCTCTCTCTGTGTGTCTCTCTGTCTCATCATGTGTTCTCCCCCACTCTCTCTCTCTCCCACTCTCTCTCTCTCCCCCACTCTCTCTCTCTCCCACTCTCTCTCCCCCCCACTCTCTCTCTCCCCCCCACTCTCTCTCTCCCCCTCTCTCTCTCTCTCTCTCCCCCACTCTCTCTCTCTCCCCCACTCCCTCTCTCCCCCCCCTCTCACTCTCTCTCCCGGTGTCTTTGCTGACACGGTGCTCTTGTTCGTCACTGGTAGCTCTGCAGTCGGGTCAGGCGGGTCAGCGCTCACCTTCACGATCCGCTGGCACGGCCCCAGTTCCCGCGGCAACCACGGGCACCACGGGCACCAGGGGCACCACGGGGCCCTCCGTGTGCCGCTGTGGCCTCGGCGCAGATCCTCGCCGGAGCCCGCTGTTTCCAGTCAATTAAAACAACCTGGATCTGCCCTTCTGTCAGACAGCATTAGCGGTTATATAATAAGCTCTAGTGTTTACTACTTATTTATTTCCTCAAATTGCTGGCTTTTTTTTTTTTCTCCTCCCCTGTTTTTTTTTTGTTTGTTTGTTTGGATTGCTGGCTGATGTATTGAAAGCCTCTTGAAGTATTAATGCCTTCAGCGCATTTAAGAGAGAGGTTGTAAAGAGTGGGGATTTGGAGAGATGCTGTTACACATGCCACTCATTTACATAACGCACATAATTGTCTTTCGAACGTTGTTAATCAGTCCTGGCTATAAACATCTGAAGCTGCATACGACTGCTGTTTTTTTGTGTGTGTGTGTGGTGCGTTGTGGTTTACCTGAAGTGACGTGTGGAGGGAACAGCTAATGAAAACTCCCCGCTGAGAGCAGAAGGTGGAACAGAGTGTCTCCGCGCGAGAAAGGCATCCGAGACTACATAAGCCCAGGTGGAGATACGGAACCCTCTACCGAATGAAGCTGTCGAAAAAACAAAGTCGCTAATTGTATTCAGTTTGAACCGACGGTAATATGGGATAGGAAAACAAAGTGACTTGATTTGACAGTGCTCACATTAATATGTTTGGCGTGCTATTTACACAGCTCAGTTCAAATGAGGAACCTTGTAAGGGAGATGGATTGGGCTCAGGCATAAGATCGGTAGCAAAAATGCCTGCGTATATTAGCTGTAATACTCAGTGGAATGTGACACATTAATGTTAAATCCTTCATAATTCCATTTTGGCATGCGCTTTGACATGGCTGAGCAATATCTGCCACGAGATTCACAGCGGTAAATATAGAAATGATGATAACGGTAATGATGAAAAAGAAATGTACCATTAGTTCTAATGACACACACACACTTGAATGTCATCCTGCCCTGATACGCTGTCTATTTTTACTCTCCGCAATGTACATACGTCTCCCCCCCTACACACACACTCTCCACTCTCAACACAAACAGTAGGCTATTTCAAGTACTCTCTTCCTCTCGCTTGCATAATGCGTTCTCCTTTAAAGAGTGGAGAGAAGAGAGGAGAGAGGGAGACTGGGGCCCCGTCTCTCGCCGGGAGGACAACGGCCATCACCGGAGACTTACCGTTCCATTACCTCAAAATCCCCGCGTTTTGTTTGTCTCATTTAGAGGGGCTTTACATTTGATACAGACTCCACACGTAAAGGCGCGGTACGTGCGCTGTATTAAACTTGGCACCCTTGAGCAAGCTATCAGTGGTGTAGATGAGTTATTGGTAAAAGCTAGATCTCTTAAAGTTCCTCAGCTTATCCCCATGGCAGAGCTTCCTCTCATAACCCTCGTTGTGCCAAAATGGCTGCTCTCCTCTTGAAGGTTCTGCATAAAGGCGGCTTTTCAGATGTGACGTGTTTGAAGTAGGTTTGACCAAAAAAAAGAAGTTAGAGGTTAGGTTATTTGTAGAGTTTTTTATATTGAATTTTGAAGACCGTAATACCCGAGGAAGGGGGCTGATGGGTACGGCTCGGCGGTAGAGACGACGGGAGACAGTGGAGGTGGAGGTCGGGGGTGGAGAAATATGCGTCCCATCCGCCGTTAAATGAGCCTGATTATCCAGTCATTACTGCGACTGAGTCAGCAGGGCTGTACGACAGCGGGGGGAGTTGGGTCGGCCCAGGAAGTCGCAAATGCTGATAACCTCCCAAATCCCCCACCCCCCAACCCGGCTCGGCTGGAAGCCACACTAATGTCCCCGGCTCAATGCGTAGCTGACGTCCGCTCCATCCCCCCCCCCCCGCCCACCCCCACCCCTCCATGCCGCGCCTCCCAGCCAGCCCGCAATCTGCCCTGACCGATGATCTGGCAGCGTCCGTGGGCAGGCACTTTAAGATGATCATGCTGGATAGGGGGCAGTGGGGGGTACGGCGAGATGGGTCATGGCTTCGGTCCCGCTCGCTTGACAAATGACCAAATGGATCATAAAGATTATTCCCCCGTCTCAAGATGGATGTAGGCTGTTCACGGCAACATCCAATGGCCTGTTGCGTCGTGTAGTAGTTAATCCAGTCTTTATGGGTTACAATTGAAACATCAGTGATGTTATTCTTAGTGCAGACCACCTTATGTGTGACAACGACAAAAGGTTCTTACCTTGAATACCACTTTGTTTATAAAGTGCTTATTACAGTGTTATTAAATTGTACCTAACTGTCAGACTTAATGAGAGTCCCCATCGTGCCACAAAAACCATCTAATCTTCTAAAGTGTGCTTTTACAGTTTCACATAATATTAGCATTTTGATTTCAAATGTTCCCCCTGCTGTTTCTCCATCTAATGTTGATCAGCTGTCTCTGCCTGAAGAAGGTTGAAAATTAAATGCAGTAAGCACAGCCAGGTTGGAAGCGAAAATACAAAAAAAAGGCAGGTATGCCTATCACAGACAGAAGCACATTCAACCAACCCAGCTTTTTACGGCATTTATTTCTCTTTATGCAATTCTCTCTTTTATCTATTAGGACTCATCAATTAATGTCCTCTTTCTCTCTGACGCTCTCGCTCAACGTTTTTTTTTTCTCCTTTTTCTCTCTTTCCCTCTCACTTTCTCTTTGTCTGCCACAGCCGCTCAACTCTCTTCATTTAAATTCGATTTGGAATTCAATTTAAATTCGTTCAGAAAGCTTTATTGGCTGAGCAGATAAGTATTTATATTGCTGAGGCATTGATACCGGAAGCAAATTGAACAGTTGACAAACTAACACCAGCGTCCCAAGAACAGAGGGTGCTCTGTGGTGTTATTGAACTTTAGATTGGGTTTCTGCCTTGGCGAGGAACTGTGTCATTCACACCCCACCCCACACACACACACACACACACACACACACACACACACACACACACACACACACACACACACACACACACACACACACACACAGGCCCTTCTCTGCCATGCCTCTCCAGTCCTCGCCACCTTCACCGGCGTCTCTTGCGTGCTGCAATCTACTCTGAAGTCTGCGAGTCACTTTGTCATGTCTTCCCTGGTCTCTTGCTGTTTCCCTATTACATCTCAATTCCATTTCTCTGAGACTCTCTGTCTCTCTCTCCTTCTTTCTCCCTCTCTCTCTGTCTCCCTCTCCACCATCTCTCACTCTCTGTCTCCATCTCTCTCACTCTATTTTTTCTCCCTGGCTCGTCTGTTTTTTTTTTTTTCTTTGCCGGCTGCCCCTTCTCCTGAGCTGCTGTTCCCTCTCTAGGTTTCCATTTCATTTCTCACTTGTGCATACTGTCTCTGTCACACCTCCTATCCCTTAGTGTGTGTGTGTGTGTGTGTGTGTGTGTGTGTGTGTGAGAGAGAGAGAGAGAGAGAGAGAGAGAGAGAGAGAGAGAGAGAGAGAGAGCGTGCTGCTGTCAAAACAATTCAATTTATAATATTTTGTCGACATCACTGCTAAATTATGTCGCTGTAGACGAGGGGAGAAACACATAAAACAGAGCGAGTCATTCTAGGACCGGCGTGTGGCTGCCTGTGGGTTTGTTTATGAGGATGGCTTTATGTGTCTGCACTTCTGCGTGTGTGTGTGTGTGAGTGTGTGTATGTGTGTGTGTGTGTGAGTGTGTGTGTGTGTGTGTGTGTCTGTGTGTGTGTATGTGGTTTTTCTCCTCAGCTCCTTCACACAAAGACCCACTGAATTTGTCCCCGACCGCTCAGCCGCTGTGTCTCCGATAGGAGAAGGGGAGGGGGGGAGGGAGGTGGGGGGCGCTGGTTGGGAAGGTGGGGGAGAAAAAAAAAGTCAATTTCTCTTGAAACTGCTCAGCCTTTCTGGACTCATCTCCTATTCCTTCTCTCTCCTCCCGGCCGACATGAAAATGATTCAATCAGGCTGCAGTCAAAGTGATTCCAAGCCCACCGAGCCTTGCGTGCTCGTGACTGATGAGCTCGTCTCAATGGCCAATAATGCGGCCCCATCAGAAACACGCACTCTCACCACCGCCATTCCCTATGAGTAATGGTGAAGTATATGGGGTGTTATAAGCAAGAGATGAGTCCGGATTTAGCCCGCCCCCTCATAGCTCTGCCAAGTTGTAATGAGTCCTCCTATCCAGTAGGTGGTGGGCCTAACGGCCGTAATGCATTGCTGTCAGAAATAAGCCACTGCCATTTTGCAAGAGTAATGGTGAAGTGTATGGGGTGTTACAAGCAGGAGATGAGTAGGATAAAGCTGGCCCTCTCTGCTAGTTTGTAATAAGTCCTCCCCTCCAGCAGGTGGTGAACCTAGCTGCCGTGAACTCTACTGTCTGGGATAAGCTCTTTCATCATTGCCCTTTTGGAAGAGTTATGACGAAGCGTATGATGTTTTATAAATAGAAGATAAGTTGGGATAGAGTATGCTTCTCTACTGCATTGTAATAAGTCATCCACTCCAGCAGGTGGTGAACCTTGCTGTCACGAACGTCTCTGTTTGAGATTAAGCTCTTTTATTATTGTCGTTTTGGGATAGAAATGGTGCAGTGTATGCAATGTATGGTGAAGTGTAGAAGAGTAGCACTCGCTTTGTTGCTGTGTTGTAATGAGTCCTCCCATCCAGCAGGTGGTGGACCAGGCAGCCAGAAGACCATTCTCCATGAGGAGCAGTGGAAGATGCCGGCTCTGCCAGCGCTGCTGCTGTCGATTCACTTCCTCTTCCTACTGCTGACCATGGCCCCGCACTCTTTCAGCCAGGCCCCTGCCATGTCCGCCGTCAAAATGGGTGAGTCTGCTGTTGGGCGGTGCTTTCATTCTCCTCTTTTTTCCCCCTCCTCTTATTCTCTCTTTCTTTTCTTTTCTCTCTTTCTTTCTACTCATATATCTTACACACCCTTACACACTCTCTCTTTCTGTCTCTTCTTTCTTTGTCTAGTCTGTCTTCGTCTTTATCGCTCAGGTTAATTCTCTCTGTGCTACACGATGAATGTCTTTCTTAAAGTCCCTGACATGGAGATACTCTTTCAGTAAATCTATCTTTTGCCCTCTATCTACTGACTGACTTGCCATCATTCTCTCTTTGTGCCTGTCTTCCTGTCCATCTAATCCTCTTATGTTCTCGTGCAATCTTTTGACCAGAATATATCTTTCATATGAAAAGAAAATATTTGGCTTATCAGTTTCCGTTGTTTCATCTCCAGGTTTCATCAAGGCTCCATCTTATACAGGCTGACAGGCTTTTTTCTTTTATAGGAATCCCTGGTATTTTGTAGAGAACATTGTAGTGGTTCAACTGATATTGATAGCTCACAGACAGCAAGTGTGTAGATATTATAAACGACAACGTGCTTTGACCCTGGGACCCTGTTTGTTTTCCCCGAGCTAAGCAAGGAGTAATAAAACCTGCGCTGTGCCAGCCATAAAGTCTTACTGCTCAGAGGGTCACTGGCGAGAACATTTGTTGTGCCTGAGGTGATTCAAGGCAATGGACATGCAGGAGTGCCTCGGAAACAGCCACAATAGTATCAACAACAATCAAGTCTCGCCAAGTCGTTTTTTTTTTTTTGAGTGCTGAAAGCTTAAATGCTTTAGGTTAGACAGCTCGACATTTCTACTTTCGGTTTGTAACCGAAATATATTATATAGATATAACATCAAAATACTAAATACCTGTCTTTATTTTTAATAGGCCTACTGTAGCGCTTCTGGTTCTTCAGAGAATCACTACATTCTAGGTTCTTAATAGAATGGTGACCGTGAGGAAATGCAATTAACTTGACATGAACACATTCCATCAAAATCAATCATGAACATGAACACATTCCATCAAAAAGAGTCCTTGTACAGTCACTGGTCTTCATAGTGCCACCTTTGTTCTCCATTGAAGAAGATATCAATATATTGCAATAATATATTGTCAGTGTTACGTTGTGATGTGTCAATATTATATCATCCATGAACACCTTTGCCAAGGATTCAGTGTCCTTTGTTTAGTAGCGTACCTTGAGCAATTCTTAACCGCACCACAACAGGTTAATTTTTATTGGTGGCTGTTTTTCTGTGATATTTGTTTGTGGCTGCAGAGAGAGAGAGAGAGAGAGAGAGAGAGAGAGAGAGAGGAGAGAGGAAGCAGAGTGAGGGGGAAAAGTCACTGTGCTTGGTTGCCATCTCCATGGATACCCCCCTCAGCATCTCCGCGGTTACCTATTGTGGGTTTCCATGGATATGACTCCATCTGCATAAGCCCACAATGCGCCTGTCACAGGCGGCGGCGTGATTGACGGACTGACTGACGGACGGCCATGCTTAGCTGAAGGCCTAATTGAGGCTGATGAGGGAGATGGGCGGCTAAGCAGTGTGGCACTCCTCTGCCACCACAGCGCCTGTGTGTGTGTGTGTGTGTGTGTGTGTGTGTGTGTGTGTGTGTCGGCGGTCGACTCTTTTAATTGCTCTTGGGGAGGCCAGGTGAGACAGCCCGGCTCAAACTTTGATCAAGCCCAGATGGCGAGCTGAATGTAAGTGGTGTACGGCGTACGAGACGTGCGTGTGAATTAGCCGCCGGGCGCTCCGCTGCACCAGAGGTTTTTCCACGGCCCCGCTATTAATTTGACAGTATCGGGCACACCGGGTAGCTTATCGCGTGGCCCCAGTGAAGATAAGCACACAGAAACACATTGCATTTGTGCACAGTTCAAATGTACACATGAATGCACACACTCAAATACACAGTATACATGTGTATACACACACACACACACTCACACACAAACACACATAAATACAGACACATGCCCCCCCCCCCCCCCCCCACACACACACACATTTCCACACACCACACGCACACCCACTAACTCACAAACTCACAAGTCCATGAATATGTACACAGTATAGAATTATCGGTAACACTTTATATTAAGACACACATATTCACCATTAGTTAGCTGCTTACTAACATGTCTATTAGTAGCATATTAGCCATTTGTTAGTCATTATAAGTCACTAATTAATACCTTATTCTGCAAGACCTTATTCTACCCTTATTAGACCCTTAATTAAGAATTGTCCCTATGTAAGCTCCTAATTACCCCTTATTCATAGTTATTAAATAAGTTGTTCCATATGAATTATGAC
The DNA here is from genome assembly GCF_963854185.1 of Sardina pilchardus. Classification (NCBI taxonomy): domain Eukaryota; kingdom Metazoa; phylum Chordata; class Actinopteri; order Clupeiformes; family Clupeidae; genus Sardina; species Sardina pilchardus. The sequence goes on from NC_085017.1 coordinate 17,862,429, forward strand.
CTAAATATGCATGCCTCAGTATGGGGCTTGTAAGGTGGTAGTACCACAAGAACAGTTTTTCACCCCTAATAATACTTATCAAAGATGGTCTATTTGAATGGAATTAGACACTAAACCACCAGTTATAATAGTGTACAAATAACTCATAATTAAGTCTTTGTGATGCCAAATATGTTCCCTATTCTAAAGTTGGGTCATTGTTCACATCTAATTCACAATTAATTAATTTATTATTAACCACCATGTGTTCCCTAAACTAAAGTTGCCTCCTATTCACACTTATTAACTGTATTACAGCACGCAGTAGGCTACACAACAAGCAGACAGCCAAGTTGGCACAAATATTAAGAATATCTCTTTCATAATGAATAGGAGATAGCGAGAAAGGCAAACCTGGATACATTTGTATGCTAACTTTCTTGGCTCCTGAGTAATCAAAAGTCTCAACCTCAAAACATTTTTTTTAAAGTATAGGGTCACATGGTAAAAAAGACATACGGTGTGAATCAATCTAGCTCTGCTGTTTGAGGTCACAGACTCAGAATGAGAAAATTTGATTCAACAAAGACCTATAGTTAACAGGCAGCTAACACTAACATAACGGGGCATAGAGACTCGCTTTCAGTTTGATTTACCTATGCCCCATTCAGTTAGTGTTAGTTGTGGGTTTGCTATTTGGTCTACTGTATGTTGTATAAAATTTTCTGTTCTTTCCCCTACGGACAGCACTTTACTCTTCCCTACTGACCTCAAACAGCAGAGCTAAGGATTGGATCACACCGGAGTTCTCCTTTAGTGTGACACAGTATAGTGTCAAATTAATTGTGAATTAATTGTGAACAAAGATCCAACTTTAGAATAGGGAACATATTTGGCATTACAAAGACTTAATTATTAGTTATTTGTACACTATTAGCACTTGTGGTTTAGTGTCTAGTTCAATTTGAATAGACCATCTTTGATAAGTATTATTAGGGGTGAATAACTGTTCTTGTGGTACTACCACCTTACAAGCCCCATACTGAGCCATGCATATTTAAGTCATAATTCATATGCAACAACTTACTTAATAACTATGAATAAGGGGTAATTGGGAGTTTACATAGGGGGTATTCTTAATTAAGAGTCTAGTAAGGGTAGAATAAGGTCTTGGAGAATAAGGTATTAATTAGTGACTTATAATGACTAACAAATGGCTAATATGCTACTAATACATATGTTAGTAAGCAGCTAACTAATGGTGAATATGTGTGTCTTAATATAAAGTGTTACCGAATTATCTACTGTAATACATAGCGCCATAATAGTTTACCTAAGATATTTGAGTTTTAGCCCTCATTTTTTAAACTGCGCTGTCCACAGACTACGTTAAGGCTGACTCTCATTTCATTATCAGAGGCATTTGTCCTTCTTCTACAACCCTGTCTTTTATGTGGGGGGCAAAATAACCTCTGTGCAGTCCTTAACGCTGTGTACTGCTGAGCTGACTTTTCATGTGCAGCATTCTGAAGAGAAACTGTTGATGTACCCCCCTCTCTCTCCTCCCCCGTTTCTTTTTTTTTTTTTTTTTTTGCAGCGGCCATTTTAGATGACCAGTCGGTGTGTGGGCGCGGGGAGCGGCTGGCCCTGGCGCTGGCCCGAGAGAACATCAACAGCATGATGGAGGGGCCGGCTCGTGCGCGCGTGGAGGTGGACATCTTCGAGCTGCAGAGCGATTCGCAGTACGAGACCACGGATACCAGTGAGTGATGCTCTCAAACTCTCTCCCTCTCTCCCTCTCTCTCTCTCTCTCACTGACTCTCTCTATCTCTATCTCTCTACCTCTCTCTCTCTCTACCTCTCTCTCTCTCTCTCTCTCTCTCTCTCTCTCTCACACGGGAGCAAGCCAATAGAGGGGTCCTCACAGGCTAGGCACATGCCCAGCTTTGAGCACTGCAGAGGGACATGAATTTATTGATGACACTGACACCGGTGAAAAATATACAAAATTCTCTCTCTCTCTCTCTCTTTCTCTCTGTTCTTTTCTCTCTCTCTCTCTCTCTTTGGCTCTTTCTTACACACACACACACACACACACACACACACCAAAGATACCGAATCCAAATTTGTTATTTGGGTAAGCACAAATAATGTGTTGGGAAGAGATATTTATTTCTGCCCCGAAGTTGCTTATTATTCAGAAAAAAAGGGCATACTCCATGATAGACATGTCAGAAAAAAACGCCTTATTCCATGATTGACATGTCTGCCTCAGCCATTTTATGTCTTCAAATGTGTTAATACGATGATAGATGGCCACAACGTAAACAATCTCTTTGTTTTTTCAACATTAACTGGTCGTTTCGCTTACTCTGTTATTGGGAAGTGATCGCTATTTTCTATACTGTAGTTGCTCCCTACTCAGTGCGCAGCAGGTAGCGAGATGAGATTTGTTTGCTTTATGTTTTAATTCTCTTCTTTAAAAACAATTAAACTAATGTGTAATGTTGTAATTTCCCATAAATGTCAATTAATATTCATAAGATACAGCATACTCTGTCACCCAGTTTCATGGAATTTTTAATTATGCCCTACCAAATGTCTCATAGTATCAAAAGACAGCAACAAGTCCAGCTGACAGCAACAAGTGATTTGTAATGCTAGCAGTGGACTCTGCGGCACCCCCTCGCGTAAAAGCTAGTATTTCATAATAAATCATATGCCAATATTAAATCAATGTTATGCTTTGAAGGCACAACAATTGCGCTGCCAATGATCAGACAATGGTTAGACAATGTGTTTTTGTATAATCCACACACTTTTCCAGTCTTCTGTTCTATCCATTTTGTTGACTTAAGCGATACAGACATAGATGGTTAAAGTTTAATGATGTCTCTGTTCACCTAGTGTATTCTTCATGCAACATCTCTTTCAGCTGCTACACAACTACAGAGAGAGCAAGAGAGAGAGAGAGAGAGAGAGAGAGAGAGAGAGAGAGCATATATGGCGTGCTAGTAATAATTTCTTTTTGTGCTATTCGAGGATACCCCTTTTTTACAATCGCTAACCAGCATTTACCATAGGCCTATACTTGAAATACTGTCTAAAGTCTAAACACAGCAACACACCTACAGTACGTACATCATACAATTAGCCAAATAGTTAGTTTTCTTTTCAAAAGCATGTTTGTTCATGGAATGCTAAGTCTATCTTTCAAAATGCTAAATAAATAAATAAATAAATCCTTTCTCTGTATACATTAGCTCTACTGAAACACAGCAAACCTGGCTCAAAATCAATTTGTTCAGTCAAAACGCTAACACACTTTAAGTTTATGTTTAAAGTCTTTAGCATTTTGTCCAAAGCAATTTACATGAAAATGTAGTCAATCATAGCACACCAATTTTTAACCACTCCAGCAACAAACCGTTAATTCCTCCTGCCTTGGTGAATAGCAGATTTCTCTGTGGGAGTAGGCTATGTGTGCTTTCAGAAGAAAACAATATCGTAGGGAAGGGTGTATGACTTGAGATATGAGATATATGATATACCACATAATTACAATGATTATATTTGGCTCATAGCAGAAAATGAATGCCAAACCACTAACAGTGATTCTTGTAGCACAATTTCAAAACTATTACTGGAACACCAATCCATTTACTAAGTTTGCCAAACCAGAAGCACATTCAATGCTTTACATTTTGTCACTTTGTAATTCTGTAGCACACTGTTAGTAATCCTGTGAACACAACCCACTACACAGCACAAGTTTAGCAAAACTCACTGCTTTACATCCAGTTAGAAATTTAATAGCACACTTCTAGCAAAACTGTAGACATTGCCAATGTTGTGCTGGGTGTGTTCCCACTTTGACTCATGTTAAAATGCATTCAGATAAGCAATCAAAATCTGAACAGTATATAAAAGCCACAGGTAGCCTACACATTTAGCCTGCATTACAATGTGTGTGACCAGAGAAGAGGAGACAGACAAGGACCAGGAAATGAATACTAGGCTATAGGAGGAGGAGAATAATAAGGTTTCAGAAGGGAATTGCATGGTGCCTAGTATGAACATTACATGTGATGAGGATGAAGTCCTCTGTCCAGACCTTAAGAGAAGGCAAGATACCATATTTTTGCCTGTTTTCTTTCTTAAATACATTTTGTTACTGTGCTATTGTTGTTGGAACCCACATAATTTGTATTGAAATAAGCAACCATACTTGAATTGAATACATTTGAATACCTGTGTAGTGCCTGCTGTGTATATTCTCAAACTGATGCGCACACATGGAGAAAGCAAAATCCATTTTTTTATTTTTTATGTTCATATCAGTATGTGTAGTTTGTGCGTTGTGTGCTTATACACGTGATGATTGTGTGAACTGTTTTTGACGGGTTTGCAAGAATGGTGTGCTTTAAAGGGACACTTCACCGATTAGCATTAAGCTTTGAATCTTTAGAAAACCAGTCATGTTTTTGAATGGTCGTGCATCACTCCCTCAGTTTGCCTTGAGATGGGAGAAATACGGATTTCAAAGTTGGACTTCCTGCTTTCAATGATGTAAAAAATCATCATTTTACATCATTGAAAGCAGGAAGTCCTATTCATGGGTTTCATTGAAATCCGTATTTCTCCCATCTCAAGGCAAACTGACGGAATGATGCACGACCGTTCAAAAACATGACTGGTCTTCTAAAGATACAAAGCTTAATGCTAATCGGTGAAGTGTCCCTTTAAGACACGTGTAATGTTCTGCTGGATTGGTGTAGGCTCTGCAAAGTGATTAAGCCTTAGCTGTTACTTTTCTCTTAAACAGGCAATCCTGAGCAATCTACCAAGCAGCTTTGACACCTCCATTGGATGTAATAGTATTTGAAGTACACTTACGCTGGCGACTGAAGATGTCGGGAGACCATTTAATGTTTTCCTTGACCATTTTGTTTGTTTACTGATATTGATTTGACTGCTTCACCAAGATTAGCATCTTATCTGAAATATGTTCAGTAAAGTGTCTACATTCTTTTAGCTCACCATGAAAATGTCCGTCATTATGTCCGGCATTTACAGTATGGTAAGATGATTCATGTTGGCTTGGCAACACTAGAATATAGCTAAGATGAGGTTTCGGTTAGTAATGCGAAAAAAATCAAATACATGATGCATCTGTGGTTAGAATCAAACAGTACGTATTGGTAATGCCATCTCAGACTGTATTAAAGACCTGGCTGTGCCTGAAACAGCAAATGTGGTTTGAAGAAAGAAAGGCTGTCTGACATAATTGTAACCACAGTATTTTGCTGAACAAACTACTCTATGGAGTGCAGTTGTATAGAGTAGACAATAAGACACTTTACTTTACTTTGTTGTGATCATGATTGTGTATCCCACATGCCATATTGAAGTTAATTTATTTTCCACTACTACTAGTAAAACACTAAGGGCATTATTGTACAGTATTTATGCAAAGCAGCACAGCACTCAAGCTTAAATCATGAAGGCACAACCGACAAAAGCCATATGGAGCAAAACAGTCCTCCAGTGTAAGGATCAAGATCATTTTCATAAACAATGGTATTAAAAACAATGTTTTAATATCTATTACCTCAGTCTACAATATATATATATATATATATATTTTAAAAGTTAAATATCATCAACAATTTCTACAGGTGGCTATCACAGGCATGGAAGATTCAGAGATAAGATGGCGCTAGTGGAGGTTTGTTTGTCTCAGAAATCTCACTTTATTAGGTGCTGTGTATTAGATGGAGGAAAATCAATAAAGCGAGGCACTCTGTTAGCAGGGCAGGAGGTCACTGAATGTATTACTGAGGTCCCACCTGACTGGGATATCCTGGTGAGAGAGCCAGGGGAGTGTTGGGTAAACCCACTAGTGAATGAAACTACTTCATACAGTATAACAGTGAGAGAGCCATAAGGGATGACTAAGATGCACTCCATGTCCTGTTAAGATACAGTGAAACTGTCTGGTCACCCTCCACAATGTAAGGGTGAACACATGGTCAAATATATATCTGTCTTATGTTCTGCATACATATTAAAATGACAGTATTATGATTATGTCTCTTAAGCAAAGTACAGTACTGGCGACATTGATATTATTGCGTTTAATCATCTGGTGTGTAATGGCATGGGGTTTAGCTGCAGTACTGGGGATGGAGGCAATTTAGGGTCTTTATAGCAACTCCTGCAGTAGCTTCCTCTTCTACCGTGACCTCATTAAAACCAATGAAACTCGGATTTTGTTGCAAACAACAACAAACACACATACTTTGTGCAAAGATTCTTTTCCTCGTCTAGTTGCAGGGTGCACTCGTTCGATCTCTCCTGAAAATTGCAGTGTATTCAGCAAAACTGTAATGACCGCACGGGTTGTACTGTAGATTTTAAAACCGTGCCTGTGTTGTGCATTGTCTTGCAAGGAAATTGTTTGATTTTTTTACAGTAATGTGCAAGTTTTTTTTTTTTGCACTTACAAAATTACAGGGTCTCTACTTGACTCCTCACACATGCATATACACACAGACCAAAAGGCACACTTACGCACAAATAAGCACTGCAGTCTCTTACAAGCCAGATAATTCCTTTGCAAGTGGCTACGTTTTTTTCTCGGGCCAGCAATTAAGTTCGGCCCAGACTCATTTAGTGCTACACAGTATCGTGTCCTTATATCACACAGACACACACGCACACACACAGACACACACACACACACACACACACACACACACACACACACGCACACACACACGCACACGCACACGCACACGCACACGCACACACACACACACACACACACACGCTGCAAACCACAGGCCAGTGCATTCTGGGATTCTTTTTTTCCTCCTCCGCAGATGAATGTGAACAGCAATCTCCAGTAAGCAGAGCATAAATTCACATTGTGGTTATTGATGTAATTAATCAAAGGAGCCTTGCATTGACTCATAATTTGATATATCATCAAGGAGCAGGACTCAGACAGAACTGGACCAGCTCCAAGGAGCTGGCCCTGCCTGGACTTCTCTCTCTCTCTTTCTTTCTCTTCTCTCTCTCTCTCTCTATCTCTTTCCTCAGTCTCTCTGTCTATCTCTCTGTCTCTCACTTTGACTTTTTTTTATCTACCTTACTTCTCTCTCTTTCTCTCTCTGTTTCTCTGTCTCTCTATATCTTTCCTCTACAGCACTCCCTTTCTCTCTCTCTCTCTTTCTCTCTCGCTCTGTCTCTCTGTCTCTCTCTTTCTCTCTCTGTCTGTCTCCAACCCGTTGAGCCTCTTTTTTTATGTCCACTCCTTGATGCCCTCTTTTCTTCTCTCTCCCCTCTTTTTCTCAGTGTGCCAGATCCTGCCAAAGGGAGTGGTGTCTGTCATTGGGCCCGCCTCCAGCCCTGCCTCTGGTTCCACTGTCAGTCACATATGTGGGGAGAAGGAGGTAGGAGGACACGTGTGTGTGTGTGTGTGTGTGTGTGTGTGTGTGTGTGTGTGTGTGTGTCTGTGTGTCTGTGTGTGTCTGTGTGTGTGTGAGAGAGAGAGTGTGAGGAGGTCTCTGTGTGTGAAGAGGTCTCTGCATGCTTGTGTGTGTGTGTGTGTGTGTGTGTGTGTGTGTGTGTGTGTGTGTGTGTGTGTGTGTGTGTGTGTGTGTGTGTGTGTGTGTGTGTGTGTGTGTGTGTGTGTGTGTGTGTGTGTGTGTGTGTGTGTGTGTGGAGAGACCTTTACACTGCCATAGGCTTTAATTGAGAGTTGCTGTGTTGTAATTATGTATGTGTGAGTAAAGGTGTGTGGGTGGACATGCATCTTTTATGAATACCTGTAGGTGTTCCATTCATACATTCACGTGTCTGGTTCTATGTGTGGGCACTTTTATATATTATATTTGTGTAGGTGTGTGTTTGTGTCTGTCTTTAAGTATATGTATTTTACACATTCTGAGAGGACTTCTAAGCGTAGGTACATGTTTCCCTTTTCACACACACACACGTGTCTATACCCACGTGATTCAGTAATCAAGGTTTCAGATATCTGCCGTTTACTGTGTCCTGAACAATTTAAGTGGACGTCTCCAAAAATAAACGGTTCGTAAGTTTTAAAATTCCGCACCACTCCGAGTAGCCTTTCTGCACCGTCGCGCCTGATACGTGACTCATGTCTTTAAGCGCGCCTGTCCTCAATTCCTCTGTTCTCGTGGCATCCTGTCCTTGTTTCCTTCATGTTGGGGTTTTTTTTTGGCCAAAGGGAGGGGCAAAGACCTGACGAAAAGGAAGGAAGGTAAACGTGTTGTGTACAAGACATTTTTCTTATGCTCCATCATCCGTTGAGGGTTCATTGGAGCGAGAGATGACATTCATATCATTGTCATGACAGTATATTATTCTAATTATCTTATGCATAGCTTAAATTCCCTGCATAGCCTGAATTTAGCCATGGACCAGGTCATTTAAGATTTGAAAATAGATAATTATGTAATGGCTTCAAAAGTTTCTGATAACTTCAAGCACAGAAATTGTCCTTGTGTATGTCCTTACTAGTTGTTGTTGATGCGTTATTGTGTGTAATTTACAAAGTAAACCTTACCAAAGGTACAGTATACATGTATGGCTGCTATCCATGGGTTTGGTCATCTGTGGTTAGAATCTATGGAATATACTGGATGCTAAAAGGACATGTGTGTGAGCCTGTGTCTGAGCCTGTGCATATGCTTGTCTATATGCTGTGTGAGTGTACTACTGGTGAGAAGACAGGGGTGAATGGCACTCAGGTGTACATTTCTCCTTTATTAAATTCTCATTCCCTCCCTCCCTCTCTCTCTCTCCCTCTGCCCTGTTCCCTCTCTCTCTCTCCCTCTGCTCCCTCTCTGCGCTGTTCATCTTTGTCCTCCCTCTCCGCCACTCTCCCCTCCTCTCTCCCCCCTTCTCTCCCTCCTTCCCTATACTTCATATTGTGTGTGTCATGCCTGTCCTTCTCAATTCCTCTTTGTTCTCCATCATTTCTCCTTTGCTGTCTCCTCCTTCTCCTGCCTCGTGTCCAATCTCTCTCTGTCCATCTCTCTTCCTGTTCCCCCTCCTTCTCCTCTTTACACTGTATCTGTTTTTCCCCTCCTTCTTTTGGTCATTTGTTTTCCACCCTCTCCCATTCTCTTTTAATCCTCTCTGTCTGTCTTTCTCTGTCTCTCTATCTTTTTCTTTCTTTATCATTCTCTTACTCCCCCACCCCCTTTCTTTCTCTCTCCCTCTGTCTGTCTTTCTCTGTCTCTCTATCTTTTTCTTTCTTTATCATTCTCTTACTCCCCCACCCCCTTTCTTTCTCTCTCCCTCTGTCTGTCTTTCTCTGTCTCTATCTTTTTCTTTCTTTATCGTTCTCTTACTCCCCCACCCCCTTTCTCTCTCTCTCTCTCCCTCTCTCCCTCTCTCTCCTTCTCTCTCTCTCTCTCTCTCTCTCTCTCTCTCTCTCTCTCTCTGTGTCCTCCTCTCCAGATCCCTCATGTGAAGATCGGTCCAGAGGAGACGCCGCGGCTGCCCTACCTGCGCTTCGCCTCGGTCAGCCTGTACCCCAGCAACGAGGACCTGAGCCTGGCCATCGGCTCCATCCTGCGCTCCTTCAGCTACCCCACCGCCAGCCTCATCTGCGCCAAGGCCGAGTGTGAGTGTGTGTGCCCGCACGTGCCACGGGGGGTGCCCGTCTGGCGGAACCCAGCCTGCCTAAACACACAAACACACACACACACACACACACACACACACGTGTACACACACAAACAAACACACAACAAACACACACATACACACACACACAGACACATACACACACTCACACACACACACACACACACACACACTCACACACACACACACACACACACACACACACACACACACACACACACGTGTACACACACAAACAAACACACAACAAACACACACATACACACACACACACACACACACACACACACACACACACACACACACACATACTCCGACTGCTTTTGTTGGAGCTAATTGAAGGGGCCGGCCCTCTAGCTTCCACAGGGATCTCATTCATCTGCGATGATGATGTAATGGGAGCGCCAGCGTTAGCCACCACGACGGAGGGTCTGTGGGACACACTGACTGCCAGACAGGGCCGCAGGGTGCTTGTAGCCGGGCCAATCTTTGACACGGCCAGGTGCCTTTCATGCAGCCCCTACATGGAGGGAGATTTAAAAGAACTAATTGACCCTTTGGCAATATCCACCCCGTCTCTTTTTTGTGCGGAACATAATCAGGGGTTGGATTGCGAGAACGGCTCTGTGAGCGTGATTGTCACGTCGTGCGATAGCGATGGCCCTGGCCTGGTGTGCTCCCTTTCTCCATTAGTTGGAGGTTTTTGTGGAACTAATTGTTTGGGCTCTGGCATGACCCTGTGCAGAGGGATCTTTTTAATAGCACTCAAATGGGGGAAGGACTTATTAGCACGATTTGGTGAGGTGATGCTGATGGTGGCGGTGGCGGTGGTGGTGGCGGTGGTGGTGGTGGTGGCGGTGGTGGTGGTGGTGGTGGGTGGGTGGATAGCCATGGAGCACTGGAGATGGCATGGCAGGACAACGGCAAGTGCCCGTGATTATCCACTAGACTGGACGTCAAGGAAGTAATTGGAACGCCGCGGCGTGACCCTCTTCGGAGGACTTTTGACCTCGTTTAAACTGTGGTGTAATTTACAGCTAATCAGGATCCTTCTGCGGGTCTCTCCGGGTGACTTGTCTAGTGCGACTGGGGGACTTTGACTGGACTGTGTTAAAAGCCTTGTTACTCACCAAATGGCTCGCAGAGAGCAAAGAGCAAGACAGGCATATTTTTGTTTGTGCAGAAAATGTAATTGGACAACAAATTGATCACAAAGCCTGACACAGCCTGAGTTTTTTCCGCTTAGAATTTGAATTTAGATATTAGAATTGGGCCTGCTTCTGACCTGCTGCCCTAATAGTAGGTGATAAATAAACATAAGTGAGTGCATGCACACACACACAAACTCAGACATACACACACACACAGACATACACACACATACACACACACACACACACACACACACACACACACACACACACACACTCACACTCACACTCACACTCACACTCACACACACGACACACACAATCATGAACTTGGTGCGCATTACAGTGCATGTTAATGCTGAGTTTGTTAGGGAAATAAGATCTTTGATCTTATGAAGTCAAATGCCTGCCCCTAATTAACACTCCCCGAAGCAAACACACATCATCAAACCACTGGTTCTTCATATGCAGCAATACAGAAGTGCTTGTGTTGTGGTGTTGGCTAGGAGTAAATGAACTGCAGGTAACTAACTCAACTAACCGTGGCCTTCCGAGTGTTTTTCGTGCTGAATTTCACACGTGGGGCCGTGTTATCTATTTGGCAGTGGCGTGACCTTGTGTGAGATTTGCACGACCATCGCTGTGAAGTCACAGTGGTGACATTCGCACCTCCGCAGGGGCCTCATTAGCTGTTCTCGCCGTCGTCTCCGGATTTACGCTCGCGGGGGTCATCGCGTTCGCCGTTGCCGCGGCTCCCGCCACCGCTGTCCGTGGCCTGGCGCTAGAGCAACACGTTTTTTAAACGCTTAGCTTCTGTTTGCAGTCAGGCTGGGCTGGGCCCGTCGCTAGTGGGGGGAAGCCCAGTGCCATGGCAGGATTAGCAACAGCGGCAAGATAACCACGACGCTTTTTTAAATAGGTTAATCAGCGGCGTACGGGCGCTTCCTAGCCAAAAGGCACGCTCCCCTTCTGCAATTAGGTCCCCTTTTTTCCAGTCTCTGCGACCAGGCCTTCTCGCTCAGTGTTGGGGGGTGGTGTGTGTGGTGGGGGGGGGGGGGGGGCGGGGTTATGTCCCCTGAGCGTGAGCTCTACAATGACCTCATGTCAGCCATAATCAGCGGATCAAAGCCGGCATGCCGTGCGGCAGACATATTAAACCTGTGGGACAGCGGTCGGCTCATTAGCGCTCCCCTTTGTGCGCGGCGCGGCGCCTCGCGTGGACGAGGGCCGGGGGAATCTTCTGGAAGGCCCGAGCTTCTCAGGGCTGAAACATGTTCATGTCACAGCTGACATTTACAGACGTTTATAGCAGCCGTTTTCTCTATTCGAAGCAGATGTGAAATGAAAGCGTAACATTATTATCCGTTTTCCGACCCCTTCCCGCTTTTCCCCAGTCTGAAAAAGAACGCGCCGGCTTATAAATGTTAATCTTGCATGCCTACATCTTATTTTACGGTGTAATAACATGACAAATTTTACAATTGAAACGGGACGTTTAAAGATATATGTATCCAGCGTAATAGTTCACGCACGTCAACGCCATCTTAACCGGTAGACATGTAATGTTTGTGAATGGGTTTGTTCATTGGGTAAGGGGATTAAAGGGGTTTAATAGGACATTTACAAGCCTTTGTAGAGGCCTCTAAACAAGACTTTGTGACGAGGAAGAGGAGGAGGAGGAGGAGGAAGAGGAGGAGGAGGAAGAGACACTCACTGAGTTTGCATGGTAAGCAGTAGGAGTATGTGGAAGACCAACAGAGTGCAGTGCGTTGAGGCAGCATTGCATCATTTTAGCCATGCGTGTCCGCCGCCGTGATTCGATCCGTTTCCCCCGCTTACGAGACAGATGGTCCGCTCGGGCGAATCTCTCGCGTCGGCGCCTCATCTCCATAACTCGCCCGCGTCCGTGTCCGCGCCCGCCGCAGCGAGCCCAGCGCTCCGATCGGCTGCCTCCG
>NC_085017.1:17885197-17890177 GCF_963854185.1 Sardina pilchardus
TTCAATGTAGTTTTGTGATCTGTGAAGTACAAAGCCCTGTGTCAATACACAGATTTTTTGGCACGTCACCAAATCTATCAATAGCTGGGTTGCATCCTGTGCCAGCTGTGCTGTTGATGATGTTTGTTTTTGTTGGTGTTTGCAACTCTGTTTGCACTCAGGTTTAAGAGAGATAGTCTGTTTTAAGACCAAACTCAAAGCATGGGAGTGAAGCACTGTTAAAGCGTGTTGTTTTGAGGCAGGAAATTAGAAGTCCTTAGCCTTCCGCAGTTTCTCTCCAGCTGTGTTGGCGAGCCTCATGTGCACACACACACACACACACACACAACACACACACACACACACACACACACACACACACACATGCGCAGATTGTGCAGAGAAAGCTGTATGGTGCTCCCTGCTGCTCGTTGCACTGTTGATCCGGGGGCCGCTGGGCCGTCCTCGCGGAGCTTTAGGTCCAGACAGCTGGACGCTCACCAGCGCCGCGCCGGGGAACAAAAGAGCGACGCAGAAGGGGCCGAGCGCGGGACACACACACACACATACACACACACACACACCGCTGCGGGGACACAGGAGCGGAGCGCAGCGGATCCGTGACAGGGACAACAGAGACGCTGCTTGTTTGTGACGGACACAAGAGTTTTTGTTTTTTTCGGACGTCTGGAAAAGGCCGGAGGCCGGATTCCGGCGAGGCCCCCGGAGGCGCGCCGGATCGGGGCCAAGCCGGGGCCGGATCAGGGGGCCCCCGGTCTGGGGGCTTGGGGAGAGTTGAAGTGGAAAAGGCCGGCGTAAGGGTAAATGGCATCAGTGACGAGGGGAAGAGTATTAATGCTGAAGGCCTGGCTGTGTGGTGATGGAGCCAAGGCGGAGGGGGGGCCGGGTCGGCGGCAGTGCGTGAGAGAGAGAGAGAGACCCAGCTCGGCTCACGGATGTCTGGCTCGGTGGACCAGCGGGGCCCCGATTCCTGGGGAGCTCATGGGCAGGGGGGCGGGTAGGGTACGTGTGTGTGTGTGTGTGTGTGTGTGTGTCTGTGTGTGTGTGTGTGTGTGTTTGGAGAGGACACAGAGCTCCGCCGATGCTAAATATGCAGAGTCAGATCCCCCCCTGCGCAGTGGAGACAGGAGCACAGAGAGAGAGAGAGAGAGGGATAGAGAGAGAGAGAGAGAGAGAGGGGGAGATAGAGAGGGAGAGAGAAAGAGAGGGAGAGAGAGGGAGAGAGAAAGAGATAGAGAGAGAAAGAGAGAGCACAGAGCTCAGTACTACGCTGCCCTTTTCAGTCCTGGCGGGGAGGGAGTTGCAGGGAGTGGGGGCTTTCTGAGGGTGTGGGTGTGTGTCTGTGTCTCAGCAAAAGTTGTGTGTGTGTGTGTGTGTGTGTGCGTGTGTGTGCGTGTGCGCGTGACTGTTTTGTGTTTTATATACATTATATATGTAGGTGGATGTTCTAGTGTGTTAGGTTAGAAAAGGTGTTTGTATATGAATAATGGATATTTATGTGTGAGTTTCCGGATGTATGGAAGCATCCATCCTGATCAAATCCTGATGTGTTTGGTATTGTACTCTATGACCGAGTGCGTACGGCCATTATTCACTCAGTCACTCTACATAACTGTGTGTGTGTGTGTGTGTGTGTGTGTGTGTGTGTCGAGTAAAAAGAACTGCGTGAAAAGGACCCAACTCCTCCTCTGCCCCTCTCTGAAGTATTTATTTGCTCTCCTTTTGAATCGCCGCTGTCCACACACACTTGAATATTTCATATCCTCGCTCTTGTATTTTCATGCTGCAGCAAAAAACTAATTGTCCGACAGGGACTAACTTGACTCAAGCTGAGGTGACCGGAGAGTCTGGCTGTTGCCATGGCGACTGGCCACCGTTGCGAGTGTGTGTGTGCGTGCGTGTGTGTGTGCATGCATGTGTGATGTGGGTGCGTGAATGTGTATGTCTATGGGTGTGTGTATGTGTGTATGTGTGCATGTGTGTGTGCGCCCGTGTGTGTGTGTGTGTGTGTGTGTGTGTGTGCGTGCATGTGTGATGTGTGTGTGAATGTATTTGTAATGTGTGTGTGTGTGTGTGTGTGTGTGTGTGTGTAGGAGGGAGGGAGCAGTGGTGATGGAAAGAGAAGAGGGGCTGGAGGTGGGGGGGGGGGTGCTGGTGCTCGGGGTGACATGTTTGCTTTGCTGCTCAGCGAGCGCTCTTAATTTGGAGCGACTCCTGGCTCCTCTGTGTTGATAATCAGTCGGCTTTCGCTGGGGAGGAGAGGAGGGGGGTGGAGGCGAGCTGGGAGGGGGGGGGGCACCGCTGTGCCGACGAGCCCGTGAAAAGGCCACTCGGCCGCAGCTGTAAATATTAGCAGCGCCGGTCAGCCACTGCACCGGGATCTCCATACAGACGCCGAGCCTCGAGGTTTGGCACCACCTGCTGCTACCGCCACCACCCACCGCTGATGCATCCGCCTCCGCCACCTCCACCCCGGAACACCCCACCGCCCGTCACCACAACAGCCACGCCATCGATACTGCGATACTGTTGACTGCTATATGGGTGGGGGGGGCAGGGGCAAGAAGACCCCACCCTCCTTACACCCCCACCAACTCGCGCCCCCCCCCCCCCCCACCTCTGCAAAACATTATCAAAATCACCACCCACCTCTAATTGCTGTTGCCACTGCTATTAAGTCTATTAGGTCTTCTGCTATGCTATTAGCGTTAATGCTAAAGAAAATGACGGTAGTAATGATGATGATAATGACCTTATTTTGCCTCGTGCGTGGGGAGGTCTCAGCAGTGCAGCGCAGGACAGCGCACACTAATCAAAAGTCTCTCTGCAGCTAATTATGCCGGGGTGTGTATCAGTAACTGCTGGAGGGCCTGGTGTGAGTGAGTGTGTGTATGTGTGTGTGTGTGTGTGTGTGTGTATTGGCGCATGCACACAAACAAGCAAGCAGACCCCATCATACACAAACACACTCCTTCTTGCGGGTCAAACATGACTGTCGGCCCTTTGTCAACCATATGGGGATGCGCAAACACAGGCAGACAGACACACATGGACGCACCCACGCACGCCCTGTGCGCTCTCTCTCTCTCTCTCTCTCTCTCTCGCACACACCGCGCTCTCCAGACACTAGTGATGAAACTGTGGGAAAGTGTTTAATGAGGCCAGCCTCGTTAATCAATTAAGAGGTAATTAACGGGGCCGGCAGGGTGTCTGGGGTGTTCTTTAAGAATGTGGCGGCACTGATGACTCTCCCCTGCACTCAACAACCCCACCCCAACCCCCCCCCCCCCCCCCCCCCGTCGTCCAACCCAACCCCCCCATCGTCCACCGCCCCCCCCCCCCCTCGGCTTCCTCCAAGGACTCTCTGTCCTCTTTGCCCCTGTCTCCACTATGTTGTCCTGGCCACTCCTACTTGTCCTTGAGGCACCATCCTGCTCTTATTGCGTTTGCTCAGCTCCACACACACATCTCTGATTCCCCTTCTCAGAGACTCTCTTGTCTCTCTGCTCTATCTCCCGCTAATGTTATATCTATCTTAAATTGTCTTTTTATTATACCATCTCCGTCTTGGCTATACTCCGTTTCTACCCCGCTCAGCTCTCACTATCATATTTCAGCCTGTCTGCCTTTTATTACCACCTGGATTCAATTAATCACTTAATAGTTTTCATTATGCGATGTAGAGCAGTGGTTTGACACAGATGTTTCGTGTGTTCTTGTACTTTAATCTCTTCAACTTCTTTCTTTTTCTCCCCCCCCTCTCTCTCTCTCTCTCTCGCTCTTCTCTCTCTCTCTTTTCTCTCTCTCTCTCACTACCTCTCACACGAACAGAAAGCAGACCTGGCAGTGGCGGGTTTCACCATCACCTCTGAGAGAGAGAAGGTCATCGATTTCTCCAAGCCTTTCATGTCTCTGGGCATCAGCATCCTCTACCGTGTTCACATTGTAAGAAAAACCACATCTGAGTATTTGCCACCTTTTTTCTTCTCTCTCTCTCTCTCTCTCTCTCTCTCTCTCTCTCTCCCCTCCTCCTCTTTTGCAGTCAGAGGCGCTAACCCAAAAGCGAGCGCTTTTGGCTAAGGGCAGGAACTCTGAAAGAAATCTCAGTCAAAGCAGGAACACCAGCAACGAAGCAACACCAGCTTCAGTAGACCTGAAAGCCCTGCTAGGGAAAATACCTCGGTTTTTAACTCACCAAGCTTTGCTCTGCCATGACAAAGAGAATGAACAATAGGCTTTGCGCAGGCTGGAGAAGAATCCTTTCAAACGTACAAAATGGAACCTTTAAGAGGTCCGCGATTAGAGCCTTTTCATTGTTCCATGCAGAAATGTTTTGGTTCTCCTCCTGTGAGAAGGAACTGTCCTCAGAGCGCACGTTTTTCCTCATGGCGTCTTAAGTCCAACCTCAGGTTTTCTGCTGCAAACTCTCTAACCGTTGCAAGACAAACAACCTCGAAACACCTTCGCACAGCCCCGGAGGGCATAAACCACCAGGAATAAGGCAAGATAGTGCTAAATAATTACTCAGGATGAGTCATTTCAAACACTATGAGCAAAGAGCATGACTTAGCTTGCATCATCTTTGAATGAACTCATAGGTGGAAAAGCCTTTCATCTCCCACCTGTTGAGTTGATGCCCTTTGGGATGGCTGATGTCGATGTATTGGAATGGGATAGTCAGATGAGTGAGTTGCTTGTTTACGCAGGGGTTTTTTTTGTGTGGTTTTTTTGCAGGGGCGTAAGCCGGGCTACTTCTCGTTCCTGGACCCCTTCTCGCCGGCCGTGTGGCTCTTCATGCTCCTGGCGTACCTGGCCGTCAGCTGCGTGCTCTTCCTGGCTGCCAGGTACGTTAGCGCCCCCTGCTGGGGGCTCCCGCTGGCACACCCACACACACACACACACACAGACGAGCACCGCTGCATATCTCACACCAATTTACTCCACATTTAATTAGGGCCTAGTGCAAGAGGGTAATTTGCG
>NC_085017.1:17900377-17970377 GCF_963854185.1 Sardina pilchardus
AGTTTGTGGATTTGTTTGTGTGCGTTTGTTGTTGTTGTTGTTGAAGGTGTTTGTGTTTGTGTGTGCATTTCAGTCTCTATGTGGGTGTATGTGTGAGTACATCTGTAACTGTGAAATTATCTCTGTACATACAGTATGTGTGTGTGTGTACTGTATGTTTGTGTTTATGTATGCATTTCAATGTGTGTGTGTGTGTGTGTGTGTGTATGTCTATAGCTGTGAAATAATCTCTACATATCATTCAATAATCTGTACATATGTGTGTGTGTGTGTGTGTGTGTGTGTGTGTGTGTGTGTGTGTGTGTGTGTGTGTGCGCGTGCGCAGGCCTGGGCATGGAGAACATCGGCGGGATCTTCGTGGTGCTGATCTGCGGCCTGATCATCGCCGTGTTCGTGGCCATCATGGAGTTTGTGTGGTCCACGCGGCGCTCTGCCGAGACAGACGAGGTACGCCCTCACCCCTGCCACGGCCGACATCACAGACACCCCCCAGTAGGTCACCGCGGCAACCCGCCACCCCTCTGTATGTGTGTGTAAGTGTGTGTGGATGTGTATGTGTATGTATGTGTGTGCGTGTGTGTGTTTGCGTGTGTGTGTTTGTGTGTGTCTGTGTGAGTGCGTACACCAGGTGTTTGTTGCTTTCGCCCTTTCCTCAGTCAATTCTAAGCATCTGATCAACAGACTGCTCCGCACCCCATTTCAGACAAGCCAGTGCATCTATTACTGCTCCGACATAAGCACCCTGATCTGTGTAGTAGTGGAGGAGGAGATGTTGGTGCATTCCCAACTGTTCTAATTAGCTGTTGTGGAGACTTAACCATGTTGTACTGCGGTCAGTTCATTGGAGAGGGCCTTGCACCAGTTTGTAATCCCCTCCACTCCTCATTGATTAAAAGCATTGATTGATGAAGTGGCAGAGTGAATCAAACCAGCACAAAAAAACAATGGTGCTTACTCCTTCCTTCTCTCTCTCCCTCTCCCTCTCTCTTTCTTGGCCCTTCTCATTCTGTCTCTTTTCTACACTGCCTATCTTTCTCCTCTTCATCTTACTCTCTTATCCTCTCCCTCTCTCTCACTCTCTCTTTCCCTCCCTCTCTCTATCTATCTCTCTCTCTCTCTCTCTCTCTCTCTCTCTGTCTTTCTTGGCCCTTCTCATTCTGACTCTTTTTTACACTGCCTATCTTTCTCCTGTTCATCTTACTCTCTTATCCTCTCTCCCTCTTTCTCTCTCTCTCTTTCCCTCCCTCTCTCTCTCTCTCCATGTCTTTCTTGGCCCTTCTCATTCTGTCTCTTTTCTACACTGCCTATCTTTCTCCTGTTCATCTTACTCTCTTATCCTCTCCCTCTTTCTCTCTCTCTCTCTCCCTCTCTCTCTCTCAGGTGTCTGTGTGTCAGGAAATGATGTCCGAGTTCCGGAACGCCATCTCCTGCAAGAAGAGCTCCCGTTCCCGCCGGCGACGACCCCTGTCCAGCTCGGCCGTGCTGCGGCACCCTGCGCGCCTGACCCTGGGCGGTCCGCGCCCGCTGCGGCTGGTGCGCGAGATGCGGCTGAGCAACGGCAAGCTGTACAGCGGCATGGGCCCGCTGACCGGCGGAGGCCCCCCCCTCGGAGGAGCGGCGGGCGGCGGCGGTGGTGGGGGTCCCCTGGGGCCCCCGGGCCCGGCGGACATGGGCCCGGGGCCACAGCGCCTCCTGGAGGACCCGCTGGGCGCCGGCATGTCCAGCACGCCGCCACCGGCGTCCATGCCGCAGGCCCAGGCCCAGGCTCCGCCGCCGGGCAGCGTTGGCGCGACGATGGTGGTGGCTCCGTCGTCGGCGTCGGCGCGCGGCTGCACCCACGTGCGCATCTGCCAGGAGTGCCGGCGCATCCAGAGCCTCCGCTCGGCCTCCTCGTCCTGCTCCCGGATCCCGCCGCTGCCCTCGGCCACCAGCTCCCTGCCGCGCCTGCCGGCGCCGCCGCCGCCCTCCTCCTCCAACACGGACAGCGAGGGGGGCGGATCGGCCAGCAGCCCGCGCCGACACAAGTCCAAGCCCGCACCTCCGCCCCGGCCCCTGCCCCCCTGCAAATCCCCCTCCACAGACATACTGAGCAAGCAGGACTGAGGAGAGAAGAGAGGAGAATGTATGGGACGTATGGGGGGGGAGGAAAGGTGGGGGCATTCACCCAGAGAGAGACTCGTTGGAACTCCTGCCACCCCACCCAAACCCCACCCCAACCGACCCCACCCGACCCGACCCGACCCGCCCCACCAACCCCACCCCTCTGATTTCTGAAGGAAAGAGACCCGACAGACAAAGCAGCTGATGGGAGGAGAGGCCCCCTTTATAACAAGCCCTCTGTATTACTGATAAACACAAACAAACAAACAAACAAAAACAATGACAACAAAAAGGTTGACAAAGCAAGCAGAAGAGAGTGTGTGTGTGAGAGAGAGAGAGAGAGAGAGAGAGAGAGAGAGGACAGAGGCTCTCATGGTCCTTGTGAGACAGGACACCTCCATGACATGTGGCTCAGCGCTAGGGTGCGCCCTATGGGGCTCAGGTTGACAAAAGATTAAAAAAAAAAGATTAAAAAAAAAGAAATAAATGACCCAGTCGACCTACGTGGCCCTGCTCTATGCAACATGTCTGTGCGCTCATGTGGGTCGGTTTCCCATGATTCCCATCAGGAGGATACGGCAGCTCTTTCTTCCTCGGAGACAGGAAGTCAAGCTCACCTGGCCTGGAATCTATCCTCTGAACACTGAATATAATCTGGAGGACCAACATAGACCATAAGCCCCTGGGAGCGAGAAAAAGAAAGATAGATTTGGTACAAATTTCAGAGTGACAAACACCACCGAGAACGTGAGGCTTGAAGGTTGCGTTGGGATGTGGGTGTACGCGTCATCTTTAACGGAAGTCTTATATTCACCCTTGAACTTCACATGACTCAGAATGACTTTTAAAAGTAAAGGGCAAAACGAAGATGATGATGATAAGAGGAAGACATCAGTGGTCCAGTTTTCTTTCCTTTCAAGCTATTTGCTTCTTTTCTTTTTCTATATTCCTTTGTTTGCTTTCACTCAGTGTGGTGTTATTTTTTTTTCTACCATAGCTGGTTCCCGTATTTCGGGCTGGTTGCCAGGGAAACAAATGTCTGAGATTTGTCATGTTCTGTTTTTTTCCCCCCCGTCAGAGGTGGACAACGGGAGTGCGGAACAACAAGACAAGAGACTGAAAATTGGACCGTTCTTCGTTCTCACTAGAAACATACAGACATGGGTGGGCACTTGTGCTCCCAATGAAGAGGTTTGGGGGGGAAAAAACTTTGTCATCAGGCACTGACCACAAACAGTCCTGTCCAGGCATATACGCTTGTTCTTTCCTGGTTTAAGAGGGAGTTCATGTTATTGTTCATCTTATGTTATGCATGAGATTGTGTGTGTGCGTGTGTGTGTGCGTGTGTGTGTGCGTGTGTGCGTGCGTGTGTGTGTGTGTGTGTGTGTGTGTGTGTGTGCGTGTGCGTGTGCGTGTGTGTGTGTGTGTGTGAGTGTGCGTGCATGCATGTATGTGTGTGTGTGTCTGTGCCTGAGAGGGCGAGAAAAAGTGTGTGTGTGTGTGTGTGTGTGTGTGTGTATGTGTGTGTGTGTGTGTGTGTGTGTGTGTGTGTGTGTGTGTGTGTGTGTGTGTGTGTGTGTGTGTGTGTGTGTGTGTGTATCAGCGACAGTAATCGTCACGGTGAGTGACAGTGAATATGTGTGTGTTTGTATGAGAGTATACGAGAGTATTCAAATGACACAAATGAGTCTGATCAGACATTTTTATTATCTCTTTTTCCTTCCTTGTTATTTTTTCATAAGAATTTCTATACCAGTCCTTAATGGATTACAACAGTGAAAAACAATGGTTATTATGACGATTCTATTGTTATTATTCCTATTGAGATGTGGGGTTGTGTAGGAGGGCTGCTACCCTCTGCTGTTAAAAATATATAGATAAAGAAATGCATTTGGAATAAAAAAAAACAGCTATTAAAACTAAATGTTGTATTAATCATGCTGTGGGTCATTGTTTATATGTGTGCTTGTCTGTTCATGGGAAAAAGAAAACATTAGTAGGCCTACTGTATGTGTAACATGAACATCCCTGCTGAAAAAGCCTGGCCAGCTTGGGTTGGTTTGCTGGTTAACATACGAAGAGTTTGATTCCAAAACGCTATATATCCATTTTTAAAAACATTAAAAAGTCATGTTATTTAATTGTGTATTTCAGGTAATATCAATGAAAATGCAGTTGTTTTGTTTTGATTGAGTAAATATAAATCAACTAAACATAAACCAATACAGTTCCACTGTAATTACTTGCAAAACAAAATGTAAAAAAAATATTTATGGAAATCCATTAAAATGGTGGATAGCGTTTTGGAACCAAACTCTATATACCCAGTTTACAATGGTAATTCAGGTGATTTTGCTTGTCGTACCACCTCAAACTTTAATTTTTAGCTGAAGTTGCTGGTCTTACACTGCTGACTTCACTGGCCACGCCAGCTTATAATGATCATTCTAGCTCACCAGCATTACACCAACAATGTCAAGCTTGGCACGCTGGTCATGACTATTTTACAGAAGCTGTATCTCACATGACAGGGTGGTTACACCAGCATGACTACAGTAGCTTCCTCTGATGGCCACACCAGCATGTTCACCTGGTGGCCCAACCAGCTACACCAGCAAAGACCAGCAGGGATGGTATATTTTTGGTATACATCTCAGATCAAGCTGAAGGCTGGCCTTCAGGATATGTCTTCTAACTCAAATGTAGAGATAACGTATGGTACTTTACTTCCTAGTTTAGAGGTTACAGTATATATTTGACATTATTTGTAGAATGTATTTATTAAATAATATAATTTATCTATTATTTTATGTCTGATTACATACATAGCATAAGCTTACGCATAGCATAAGTATGTGACAGCACACAGCCATGGTCCACATATTTGGACCTTTGGATGTCTCTTAAGAAGCAAGGACACAGTGAACACAGACCTACAGAATGCTTGTGATGCGATCAAGTAGTTTGGTACTGCAGTGCCCACAACTTGCACATTTGACGTTACTATTGTTCTAACAGGGAAACGTAAGCTTAGAACAACAGTGTATATGAGTTGAAATCGATGGGTGTTTTTTTTAAGTCTATTCTCTCAAGCATCATCAGAAAAGCGCACACCGTTTCTCCACAACGACGAGACCGAGACGTGGGTCGAGGACATGCTTGCCCGTCTTCGATTAAAGCTAAGGGAGCACTCGGTCCTGTTCTCTCCTCTGTGAGGAAACCTAATTCTATCTGAGACGGGGCACCCCGTGGGGGCAGAATGGAAGAAATAAAGGCCAGTGTAATTTCACAGATATTATCCTCTCCTGATGAAAAGATCAACTGGTCGAGGCGCAAGAGGGAGGGGAGACAGCGCGATGCCTTGGCGCGTCAATGAAATTTCAGTAGCCACATTCGAGACCCTTCTGATGTTGGTCTGAAAGGGGGAAGGGGGGGGTGAAATTAAAGCAACAAACGACTGAGGACAACCTCAGGCACGGTGGCACGCAATGACAATGCAAGGAGAATGCGAAGAAGAGAAACGGAACCCAAATGAGATTGAAGAGAAGTTTAAAGGTGTATTCGGGTCAGGTGGCTTTGTTTGTTTGTTTTGGCACGCGCACCCTCAAGCATGAACACATAAGCTGGTGTCAGTTTCCAACGTCCAATCATGAGGATGGATGTCAACAGAGAAATATTGACCATAGTGTACAAGAATCAGAAACCTTCCACGTGGGTGCTCCTTGTTGCCAGGGAGCTGTTGTTAATGCCCTGTTGAACTCCAGACTGATTTCTGTGCGGTGAACTGTCTCCAATGTCTCCAGTCTCTCCACATCATTGTGGTCCTTCTGTGAGTTTAATACTTAGTACGGATGTGACATTTTTATTATTATTGAACACTGAGCTGTTATTTGCATTAGTCACAGTGGTCAGACAAAGTTAGCTTTATATGAAAACTGAGTTCTAGATAAGGCTACGTTATTTGGATTTAAATGTAGAACAGGCCTCAGTTCAAGGATAGGCATAAGTGAAGTGATGCGAAAGGCGCCATTTTAGCCTTAGGCTTTCCATAGACAGAAAGGCATCCTTATGGTCAGCAAGCAAATATGCAATCATATAGGTTTCCCATGTTTGTATGAACTGTTCATAAAACAGGATAGACACAGGGAGGGACTGAAAGAGATTTTAACATTATGTTGTCTGTCCATACTACTAAGGTTGGCGGTGTAATATCGTATACCTATGATGTAGCAAAATAGGGTGGCTTTGCCTTTGTTTAATATATGGCCTAAACTGCTGTGTAAGCAAACAGGACCAAGTGTATAGATCAGTCGGAAGAGCACCAGACATTTTTTTCATTCCAGATCTTTGGCCAAGGCTGGATGTTTAATGAAAGCTTTCTACAGGTTAGAAAAGCCTTGAGATATTTAAATATGACCCGTTCATATTGCTCTAGGCCTATATTGCTCTTACTCAAAAGCGTATATTTTTTTGATCGACTTCAGTGTGAGGATACGTGATTGTGACTTAATATTGACTTCAACAGTTCGCCACTGGGCGGCAGCGTAGGCTACAACAAAATCAACCAGTTGTAAAATGTTGATGCAGTGGTTTTTTTGCGCATACATTTCAATTGTTTAATTGCCATGATTAAACTGAAACGTGCTTATTCACGTAGCACTCGTAATGTTCCTCATGTTTACATGATACTGTTCATTTGTGACATTTTACTTTCTTCACAGAAGGTTAGCCAAGCAATATTGTCCAAAGTAGCCTACTTTTAGATGCAACAGGTGTATCAGCTGTAAAGTTTCAGCTGATGTCTTAATAGAAGTGAAGCTTCTAAATTAGTATGTTGTACAGTGTCCTCAACATTGTATCAGATTCAGTAGCCTATCCAACGATTGCATAGGATGACAGTCGTATACTTCCGCAAATGATCAGGTATGGGTGTAACTGAGCGCGCGGGCGTGGTTTGATTACAACTAGTGCGCACCTCCATAGTAGGATAGGCTATTATTCACTCTTTTTGCTTGCAAGAACGACTTTACGCGCACTCCTCCTCTGGAACTTGAAGGATACAGACGCGCCAATGGATTTCTTCAACTTTCGGCTATTCTTGCTCTTAGCGTCAGCACTTGGTGAGATATTTAAAAAATATTTGTGGAAAGAGTGAAAATAACGTTTTTGCTGCTTTTTAAGTTATTGTTACCTGTGTAGGTTATGTGCGCAGATTAGGCTATCTTTAGTCTGTTATTTTTGACGTAGCTTAACGTTTTAATTGAACTTGTGTAAATTGATTGCCTATTGTATAATCATTTGAAAAATTGGCATACAAATTCATTTCCAAAGGTTGTTGAAATAACCATTCTTTTTTATGTTTGTGTGTGTGTATGTGTGTGTGTGCGTGTGCGTGTGTCTCTAGGGTGCTGCTCAGCAGATATTCTAAAAGCCGACAAGGTGAAAGGTGTGTTGGGAAAGAATGTAAAGTTCAACACAACCTTAGATGGCTCGCAGTTATACATTACACTCAGCTGGAATTTCGGAACCGAAAATATCGTGACGGCCACGAAAGATACAGAAAAAATTGCCGATGCCTACAAGAGTCGAGTTAACCTGAACAAGACCACCGGCATGCTGGAACTTGGACCGCTCACGGCCGAAGACAGCGGGATGTACACACTGAATATTGTCACTCCAGAAGTGAAGACATTAACAGGAGACACGACTCTTGAAGTATTGGGTGAGTGCATACTTGATTTGACCTCACTGGGCATACTAACTGGGATGTCATCTAATATTATTTTTAAAACCACTTTTGGTGTTATTATTATTTTGATGTTTAACTGTAGGTTTTTTCGAGGGGGTGGGTGATGCAGGAAGGCTTAAACTGCCCTCAAAGCACTTGCCAATTGAGAAATTAGATGGGAACCTAGAAAACAGCGGCGCCGCACTTAAATACCACTAGAGGCGCAGGTTATACGGTGAACTGTAGTCTGCGGTTCAGTGGATGCTCTCAGGGCGTGGTTGGTTATTATCGTAAATTGTTCATGGTGCAACAACAGCATGGTATTAATAAATGACGTAAGGCATAGGGAGTTTATATCTTCGGCATTCACTGTAGATTTAGCTCAGTGTCTCAACATCACTATAATTCAGACAGCTGTAAAACAGCTACAACCTTTTGCTTGAAAGGAGCGTTCATTAGAACTGAATAAGTAGGCTAGTCTACCCTGCTGAGAACTCATCCAGCGACAGCAACAACCCTAAACAGCACATAGCCATATATTGTTTATCACCTGTGTCAATTTAACTGCATTAATTTACCCAAATGTATATGATAAAGGCCCAGACCATTTGGATTTACACATCCATATTTGAAGACACTACTATAGGCCTACTAGGCCTACTATGAATTACTTTTCTATGGTATAGCTGAGAAAATGGTGTTGGATAGTGCTGTATAGTTTGTGTGTTAACCATTTGTGGCACATTACTATAGCATATTCCTATGGTGAACTGTAGTTTAGCATACCTTATCCTCGCAGATCTGCTAGAGATCATACTCTCTCACCTTTTAGCTCTGGCTGCTACTTCTGGGCCAATTACCAAAACCCAGGTGTCGACCAGTCAGAGAACAGCAGCTGATAGGGAGGTCAGCCAAAATTCTTTCCAGGGCATTGTGTGCACTCTCTTCGTCCTCAAACATCCCTCCTGTGCTGGAATGCGAGCACTCGCTGTGAGGTGTGTGGAGAACTTGTGTGTGTGTGTATTTAATATATCATTAAGGCTAGGTCTCCTGAAAGACACAAGGATTAATCAGCAGTGGAGGACATTTTGATTACCCTCTTTATCTGTGGTGAATCTATCCCAGCAAAGGATGTGAAACCAAAGGCTCATCAGTGGTAGAGATTGTGAAATAAGTGCAGGCAGAAAGATGTACCCTTGCATTGCATGCCTTTACATTTCTCCGGATGTGATTTTGTTTATTGCGTGGAGTGCTGCTCAGTCTTTCTCCTCTGATCTTCCTCCTTTTCAACTTGCAAGCAAATGGACAGCCTGCTGTTCCCGTCTATTTTTCTTTCCTTTCCTCACATTAAACGTCCTTTTTTCCTGAAGCTTCAAACCCAAGCTCACCCACTGCTATTCATTAAATCCCTGTCACTCCTCTCTCTCTCTCTCTCTCTCTCTCTCTCTCTCCATCCATCCACTCTTGTTCATCCACTCATCCTCATCCCTCTCTCAATCCCTCCCTTCTCCCTTCAACCTCTCATCGTTATCATTCTCTCTCCCCCTCCGCAGAGCCGGTCTCCGAAGTGAAGATCGCCTCCGACCCCCCGACGGAGGCGGTGGAGACCAACAGCTCGGTGGTGCTCACCTGCACAGCCAAGGGCTCCTTCCTGAAGTACACCTGGCTCAACGGCACCACGCCCGTGGTGGCCGACGGCAAGCGGCTGGTGCTGAACGACGCCGGCAACATCCTGAGCGTGAAGGATGTCCAGCGCTGGGACCTGCAGGGCCCCATCTACTGCAACGCCGGCAACGACCTGGAGGAGGAGAAGAGCGCTGCCTTCAAGATGGCCGTCAGCTGTAAGTCCAAACATTGACCAGATAGATAGATAGATAGATAGATAGATACTTTATTGATTCCCAAGGTGTACAGGGTACACTACACTGTACAAAGTACAGTAAAAAGCACCACAAAGTAAAAAGGCAGTAACTGCAGGATAACTTTAAGGTCATTTTTTCTCAGTTCTGTACTCGCGTAGTTACTGTCTTTTTGCTTTGTAGGGCAGTACAACACTCCATCACTCTGATTGGGACTTGCCACCTGTCTCCACATTGCCTCATGTTGAGCTCTCTGTTCTGAGAAACGAACTGTACTTGTTTGCTTTGATTTAGTTATTTGTTATTCAGGTCTATTTTATTTCAATGTGGTATCCAGGTTTTTGTTAGTGGCAGATAGCACATACTGGCTGCCGTGTCAACATCAGCATCCAGACAGGAAACACTGGTTTATTCAGTCTCTCCTTCTGATAGGCTTAAACATTGGGTACACCGATTTGATCTGATGTTGGCTCCATCATATGGCATATAAATCCTAGCGGTATAGAAAATATGTGATTCATTCGTTTTTTTATTGATTTAAACTAGTGTAACCATGCTGTCTTAGGTAAGCATAACTGCCAAGAAAACTACTACTAGTTGTGGAATGTAGCCTGTTTAGCCAAGTTTTTGTTTTGTATGTTTTTGCCTACATTACATTGTTGAGATCTCACTCACCTAACCACCTATTATGAAAGTTTCATAGGGAAGTACTGTAGCCTATGCCCACCTGTGCGGCACGCTTCCCTATGTCTTTACCTGAGAAAAATAGAAGGCTCTCTGTTATTCTGCCTCTCTTACTGTCTCTCAGTTCCTGTCTCAGCGTGTCATATCCTCTTGAGCTTCAGAGTCGTCTCTGTCCTCTCATTTGTTTTGTCGGTTCATATCCCTCCTGCTGTTGTAAGGGTTACCTGAGAGGAAGCCAACAGTGTGTAGTCACGTCTCCCTTCCTGGTCGAGGTGGCCATGTTCCACACACAGTGTGTGACTTGTGAGGTTTTTTTCCTTATGCAAACAGCCCCGTGACTCAGACAGGTGATGGGAAGGCAGCGTTTAGATAAGATCTCATTCACCAGCCTGGCCCCCTCAGCACACACAGTGGCCTAGCCGCCTGCTCTCCCAGGAGAGACAACACCGAGGCATTGTTCTCGCTAAGCCTTACTATATGTTTTGCATCCACTTGCCTCATTCTGTTCTCCTTTCTGTGTGTGTGTGTGTGTGTGTGTGTGTGTGTGTGTGTGTGTGTGTGTGTGTGTGTCTGTAGATGGCCCTGAAAACGTGGTCGTCGTGCAGACGCCGGCGAGCCCTATCCTTGCCAAGGGGGTCAAGGTGACCCTGGCCTGCTCGTCCATGTCCAGCCCGAATGCCACCTACCAGTGGATGCTCAATGGGGCGCCCATGACGGACACCACCGCCTCCCTCGCCTTAGAAAAGGTCGACGAGAAGAGCAGCGGCAACTACACCTGCGTGGCCTTCAACGCCAAGACCAAGCGCTACACCGCCTCCAACACCGCCTCGTTTACCGTCATAGGTGAGAACTCCGAATCATGAGTCGGGTGTGTTTCTGTCTTGTTACTAGAGCCCCTATACCCCCACCGCCTGTCTTGCATATCTGCTATCTATTCAAGCTCACCCAATTGAAGTCAATCTTTTTAACATGCCCCTTATTAGATACTTCAGGATCTAGATCAGGATGAGATACAGTACATCTGGATTTGGGACATCCATTTAGTCACTTGCATAGTTCAGTACATAGTGAAGGACCACAACCCTGGAAGCTAGCCCGAATGGCTACGCTAAGCTTAATGACCACTGTAGTTGTTGACTATTTAATGTACTATGTAGTGGATTAGTTTGATGTCTACAAATGCAGGTCAAGGGTTCTCAGTGAATGTAGAATGTGACTGATAAGTTCTGTGGGGTATGTTAAAGGAATGTTGGAAAACATGCAAATCAGGGGGGCTCCAGGTTGACATTGGAGAGCCATGGCTATTACCAGGAGCACTATGAATTAGGTGTAGAATGACTAGCGACCTCAAGCATGTATTGGTCACATGCTATAGGTGTTTTGTGCGTAATACGCTTGGTATGATGGTTGTTTTGTGTTTGTGTTAGAGTGTTGCACCTGAAAACCCACCAAATTCCTGGTTGTGTGGTCATCACATTCTGAAGCAGAATTTGCTATTTAAATTTGTTGCTGGGTAAATAGGTCAGATTTGGCCAGATTTGGCCTCCTGACACCTTGATAGCCGAGAAAGAAAAATACTTTCCTCTTTTTAACCCTGATTTTACAGTGTAGTGTACCGTTTTTTGCTAAAAGGAATCAATTATGTGAAGGTGTATAGTACAGAAAACATTCACAACTGAACAGGACTCTACCACATTTCGTGTTATAACAAACCAACTAACATGTTATAGCCCCCCAGCTGTATTTATTTGAAAATCCATAAGCACGTTCCCCAAGATAGTTGCCTATAGTTGTGTAGTATTTTGGCATAGGTTTTTAAACTACAGTACATCTGTTCGCTTGACTTAAGATGGCTTCTTGTGAGGCAAGCATGCGGAAACTGGTTTCACCACTATCTGCCCTGTGGGTATAGGAACGGCCCACGTCATAGTGTTTGACTTTCTGTGACTGCGCACCATAACGCTTGCTTCATATGTGTGTGGTTTTTTTTCTCTTTCACCGGTGAAGGCAGGATAAGGAATTAGGGATTTAGGCGGGATAAAGGATTTAGCTTGTGGGTTTAGATTATTTGAATTAGTTTAACTGTACTGTATCCTGCTGACGAGTTAAAAAAATGTAGCCTACATGTGAAACCTTTGGTTTTAAACAAAATTCAGATTGTAGGGGAAAAAACAAGGAAATGGATGAGGGAGAGAAATAGGTAGATAAATAGAAGCAGAGAAACAGACGTCATTTCCTGGTGTTTTGTTGCAATCCAATGAATGTACCATGTTGCTCAACAGCACATTCTGTAGTTGTTTACTCTGAGTCATTCCTCACACTGATGCATGCTAACTATATGGCACACAAGTTCTAAGATGTCAAGAAATGCAAGGCATGACATGCGGTAGCTTCAGAGGGGGAAAACCATGCGTCCCTTTAATGACTGTTTGTCGTTGAGATTCACAGTGTTGTGGACACAGAGGAGGATGTCAAAAAGTCATTCACACCCCTAGGGTGCCTGGAGAATGGCTTAAGGGGGTTGGTGGCTAGAGACGGAATGTAGTCAATGAAGAACATCAACCTATGAATTGTCAAGTCAATTGAAAGGTTACTTCGTTTCATCCTGATGAAAGACTCCTCCTTCCTGGCCCCACTGCATAATGTTCTTTCCAGATAAATATATAACATCAGTAAGAAAAAAATGTCCAATTGCATGCTTTTGATACTTTACTGAGGAGAGCAGGTGATTTAAGTGTTTTCAAGAATACTTTTAAGTCTTACACATACTTGGAACATTGAAGTTAGGTGAGTAACATGTTATGACCAGTAAATTGTGTATTGATGAGAATGATTGATTTAGGATAATTTATATGGGACATTCTTACAGTATGTGGGAGCAAATTCAACGCTTACAAACGTTCCACAAGAAATCCTTCATCAACCTTTTAACCAACCGCATAATCACTCTCTCTCTCTCTCTCTCTCTCTCTCTCTGTTTCTCTTCCTGTCTTCCGTCTCTGTTCCACAGAGCCCATTAAGGAAGCCACTCTCACCAGAGTGGGTGCTGCCACGCCCCTCATCGCCAAGAACAGCTCCATCGAGCTCACCTGCAAAGCGGCGGCCGGCACGGTCGCATCCACAAAGTGGACAAAGAACGGCGTCGATCTGGTCGTCAGCGAGCGGGTGGTCCTCTCCAAATTGATGGACAAGCTGACCATCTCCATGGTGATGAGGGAGGATGCCGGCGTGTACAGGTGTCTGCTGAAGAACGCAGTCAACTCCCAGGAGGGGAACTTCACGATCGTGGTGAACTGTGAGTGTGAACATGCCGTCAGTCGCCGCACACACTTGGTCTCTGTGTTAAACAAGCATTCCTCATGACACACTTCTGACACAGACAAGCACACACAGAAACAAATACGACATAAACTCTCTATCAGTCTCTCTCTCCCACTCACACACACACACACGCGTACGCACATAGACACAATCATATAGAGAGAAAGTTTTGATCATTGTTTCTGCATTCTCTGCTTTTGTAATTGCTTTCCTTTAAATGGGAAAGTGAAAGAGAGAGATTTACACATTAATGACAAATTGATCATGATTCTTCTCAGTGATGTCTGCGAGGACTTGAGTACACTGTTATTTCAGCGCATGTCTGCTTAAAGGACCATTCACGTTCTTAATTCATCTCTATGCTGCTACCACACATGACTAAACACCTTGACTCTCTTGTCTCCTCTGAATGTCCTCTCAGATGGTCCAGAAAAGATGAAAGTGGACGGACTGGCGGCGGTGGAGGTCACGGACAGTGTGGAGCTGAAGTGCACGGCGGAGTCTTATCCCGCGGCCTCCTACGCCTGGAAGCTCAACGACACCGCGCTGCCGACCACCACGTCGACGCACTCCATCCCGACCCCGAGGTTCCGCGACTCAGGAACCTACACCTGCACCGCCCGCAACTCGCTCACCAATCTCACCGCCTCCGCCACACACATGCTCTCTGTCAAAGGTGAGGCTTTCACAGCTGATATTGATTGAGCATTGTGTGTGTGTGTGTGTGTGTGTGTGTGTGTGTGTGTGTGTGAATGAACAGCTAACTATTGGAAGATATTCTGCAAGTTTCATTGTCCTTAAACAAATGTTTCTCTCTCTGTGCGTGTGTGTGTGTGTGTGTGTGTGTGTGTGTGTGTGTGTGTGTGTGTGTGTGTGTGTGTGTGTGTGTGTGTGTGTGTGTGTGTGTGTGTCTGTGTGTGTGTGTGTGTGTGTGTGTGTGTGTGTGTGTGTGTGTGTGTGTGTTTTTGTGTGTGTGCGTTCAGAGGACGGAGCACTGGATGAAGGCTTATCAGGTGGTGCTATAGCTGGCATCATCATCGGTGTGCTGATCGCTCTGGCCATCGTGATCGGTGTGGTCATGCACATGAGAAAGAAAAAAGAGTGAGTGTCATCTGTTTCTTTCCTTTTATCTTGCAATCTTTTCATCCCTCTCTCTCTCTCTATCTCTCTCTGTCTTTGTCTATGTCTACCTCTCTGCATGCATATTGTGTGTTCAACCCGAGTGCAAGTGACAGACAGAGCATAAGCATGACTTTGGCATCCATTTTGTTTTTCTTGTCAAAACTGCTCAGAAAATGTTTTGAATGACTATGGAATCCTTAGGCTGGATTGACAGATACCTGAGCGCTAGTGAAAAGGCCTGTTGTGTACATAGCTTGTGCCCCCGCAAAACCTGAAGGCTTGGTTTGGCTTGCCTAAGATGACGTGATGCAACCTCAGCCACATCTTCTGAATGGCTGCCAATCAGTTATGACAGAGGAAGTCACCCTTCAACAGATTAACTGAACCACTCAAATGCTGTTTGTTGGTAGGACAACTGACGTTTGATATTTGATACTTAGAAGCTTGTGTCTTCTCTGTAGCTAACACCCCGTGAAGCTAATGCATTCGTAGGTTTATTTACAGTTTACGCTGCATTAGAGAGATTATGAAGAATTACTTATTTTAAAGGAACAGGTCACCGTTTAATGAAATTGAGTTATTCACCGCCTCCCCTAAGCTACGCTAGCGGGGATGCTGCCGGACTAAGACTATGCATGCACAGAGACAAAAATGTTTTTGCACACTTATTTAACTCCAGGGAAATAGTGAATAACCCAATTTCATAAAACAGTAGCATATTCCTTTAATGCAATTTTAATGTAGTGCAGACAGTAGTGTAGGGAATAGTTCATTTTGTGTTTAAGATGCGTGAAATTGAATAAGGCCTGTTAGTAGTTTGGCCACTTGTTTTGGTCATTGGTTAATTCTCAGCTGAAGTAAGGTATGTTGGACACACTGGGATCCACTGCCCACTTTGGGTTTTGTATTGGTCATTATTTTTTTACTGTTACATTCCAAAACATTGCACGTGTCTTACGGTGCTTTACAGAGTGTGAAAAACATCCACTCTGTCCACTCCTGTCCACTCCTCGCCTGCCCTCACCACTTCTCTCCCCTCCTCGTTGAGCAAACACAGAGTCGACAGAGTCAGGGATTTACTGGGGCAGGACAGGTGACAGAGGTCAATCAAGGCTAGGCACACCTGGGCTTGTCTTTGTGCCGTGGAGGAGCCGAGGAAAGCTCTGTAGGGACATCCATCTCAAGGCGACAGGTGCTGAGAGGAAGTCAGAGCTGGTGTGAAATTTTTTTTTTGAGGGGGGGGGGGGTGGGTTCTGTGACAGACGTCTTGTCTCAGACAGGTCTGTCGTCAGCTCCAGTGGCGGAACAGAGACGGTGTCGCTGTCTGTTTGTGCTCAGGAAGAGGGTTTCCGGATGAGGAGACGTGTTTGTGGACTGTCTGTTGACTCAGGAGGGGGAAGCCCTTTTGAAGACTTGCTAAACAAGCAGGTAGTGAGGAGTGGGCGTTTAGGGATTTGCTGCCGCTCCGCACGGTGACAATTGGAGGCGAGGTGGTGAACCCCGTCATGAACAAACACTCAGGCGATAAGGAGGTGTGTGTGTGTGTGTGTTTGTGTCTGTGGTTTCAGGACAGGGAAAGCCTGGTTCACTGTCAGGGGAAATTATGCAAAGAAACAAGTTTAACTGTCTGTATTGCCAAAATGAACTCCGACTCAAGAGAGAGAGAGAGAGAGAGAGAGAGAGAGAGAGAGAGAGCAAAACTTACCTGACTGCCATGTCTGTTTCACTTCAGCTCAAAACTCACAGGTGTAGTCAGCCAACTTGTCACCCCTCCCTGCTTGTCTAAAGTTGTTTCACTGCTTGGCCAACGGTGGTATAGTTCTTACTAGATTTCAAATCCTGAACTGTTGTTCCTCAGGGTGTGAGATTTCAAATCTGTGTGCAACTGCTCTTTGACACCATCTGATTTGACATGGGAGGTTGGAGAGCGTTTCATAACACTCCACATAAGATGCCATTTTCTGATATCTCTGGCTGATAAACAGATGGACTGATGATGGACTGCAGAAATGCTGAAACAAAAATATCGCTCAACCTGTTGAGATAATCTCAAATATCTACCTCAGGTTACAGACATCTATTGGCTCCCCCAAAGCAGCCATTTCACGTCATTCTCCTTGCAGAGAATAAATATTATCACAAACTTTTTGATTTATGTTTGGTGAATCAGAGACAAAATGGTGCCAGGACTTGGCAGGAGAACGTGTACCAGGCACACGCTAGCACTCCCATTACAAGACGCGGCACGGGTGTGAGGGAAGCTATGGAGGAGGTGGGGGAAACCACACAGGCTGCCGTTCGCCAAGTGCACCGGCGGCCCCTGTGGTGTGAAGTCTGTGGACACAAAAAAAGGGCTTAGGGCGCTCACGAGTCTATATAAATTAGTACTCAGGTGCTCCTCTGCTACGGGGAAGTGACAATCCAAAAGCAAAAACAGTTTCGTTTAAAGTAAAGTAAAAGTAGTAAAAAGCCTGTAATAGTACATGGCAAGCACTGGGTTTTAAAAGCACATGGGCCTACGCGTTGCGGCCATATTGGCCTTCATGAGGGCATGAGGTTTGTGTACTCTGTGTTGGGATGCCAGACTATAGTGGGAATTCGGTGGAGCAGGCGGGATGCGCGGGGCGAGATTCCTGGGATGCTCCTCCGCTTCCCTCCTCGTCTCTGACATGGCCGTGCCTGCTCCGATTAATGATTGTCGCGCGCGTTATTGTCAAAACGCCGTCCGACCGCATTCCATTCCCTCACACACAGGCTCTCAAATTTACAGAAAAAAAAGGAGTGGCCTCCGTTGTCACGGATATTCACCGGACCCACAAAAAAAGTGTGTCTCTCCTGGGTCTCCTGAAAAGCGCAAAAAATATTCTCATTCTCGCACCTTTTCAGTGTAAAGATTTCTCAACATGTCTCGCCTTTCTTCCCTCTCTGTCACTCTGTACATTTTGAAATTGGAGCAAGCAGATATGATTCAGTCCTGCAGAGAACCGTGTTGACAAGAGGCCGTGTCATTCATTCTCTCTCAACCACTTGTGGTGAGAGTAAAAAAAAAGACAAAAGGAACAGTCACCATAAGACAAAGGAGGATTTTTTTTGTCCTGCCGTGCCCCGTGTTCTTAGCATTAGGTATCTGTCTCTCTGGGGAAGAGAGGGAATGGGGGGAGCAGGGTGGAGAATGAATGGCAAGAATGTCAGTCATGTCCACACTTGCTTGGCCTCTCTCTCTCTCTCTCTCTCTCCGTCTCTTTCTCTTGACTCACTTCCTCTCTCATCCCTTCTTTCCATTTCACACACACACACACACACACATACTATTCTCTCTCTCTCTCTCTCTCTTGCTCCCTCTCTCTCTTACTCAGAGTGTTTGCCAGTGTTGGCTCAAATTCAAATTCAAAGGTGCTTTATTAGCATGACTGTTTGAGTACAGTAGCCACGTTGATATGGACATTTCTATTCTGATTAGAAACAGAAGAACAGCTCGATCATTGATTTGTTCCGATCAGAATTCTTATCGGAATGAAAGAGGTGCTGTGGTCCGTTCCTATTCCGAATGAACAGCCATGTATATGGTCATTCGGATTGACTGCTTTATCTTCTCCATGAAAAGTAGGCAATGGCTATTTCGATCAAAGACTCTAAAGCGCTCGAAAGCAGCTGATCAGACTAGAACGTACCCCATGCAAACAGCACAATTTTTTCGGAAAGACAAAAAAACTGTCTATGTAAAAGTGGTTAGTGTTGCTAAAGCTAGTGTTACAAATGACAGTAGTGTAACAAAAGAAGGCAGAGGATAGAAGCACAGCAATGTGGGTATACATATGTGAACAGTAGTCTTTGTCTGTACATTTCCACCTGCCTAATTATTCTGTTTCTCTTCCATCTCTCTCTCTCTTTCTCTTTCTCTTTCTCATTGCTGTGTTGAATTCCTTCATAATTTCCGAGAATTCTATCTGTAATGCCTTGTGGTTACCTTCCGTGATAATAACAAGTTTGGCTCCCAGCCATCTCTTCTGATTGGAGGTGATCACTGAGAAGGAATAGTTCCTGCTATCTCTGTCTGTGAGACACGGTGCTCTCTCCCCTCACCCTACATTTTCCGTCCTTCTCCTTAATCTCTTCACTGAAACTCTGACGAACATACTGATGTCATTCCGTCTCACGCTCAAGGCTCTGTCTCACTCTCTGTCTCACTCTCTTTCTCACTATGTGTCTCACCCCCCCCCCCCCCCCCCCTTCCACCACCTTCTTCCCCTGTGAGTCTGCCGCTGTGCGTCAATTTGTCTCAATCTATCGTAGTCTTAACCGTCCTCTCTTATATCCTTCCATCTCCGACACTCTTTCAGCCTTGAATTCATCGCTGCGATGATAAATGGTCGAGGCTTCCACCAACCAGTACGGCCATGTAGATAGTCAGACTAAATTTCGCAGATAGTTTTTTTTTTTTTTTTTCTCCCTTCATGGGAGATTTGGCCATCCTAGTGTTTAGCATTGCCTCTGTTTGTTATTGTGCTTGTTTTGTGTGTTTGCTTATCAGTTTGACTTCAGAGATTGTTATCTCAACTGAAGCTTCATCGGTAGGAATTTCTCTGGAGGCCTAGTCTGCACAGACAGTTTTAGATACAGACAGCCAAGGTTGATGAAATGATATTGGATCTTTCAGAATTATCAAACCTGACCTGAATTTCAGAGGAAAATTCTCAAATTACGGAACTTGTTGGAAGAGCTTGTTGTAGTCACCAGGTGCTTTTTCCAAGAGGTCTACAGCTGTAATGTGTCTGACTGGGCAGTGAGTGAGTTATTTACGCTGAGTCACTGTACACTATCTGTTTTTGCAAAACACACTTGTCCCACCTTGAAATCTTGAGTCCTTGAATCACACTTGTCCCACCTTGAAATCTTGAGTGCTTGAATCACACTTGTCCCATCTTGAGATGCACAAAATGCTCATTATCCTCAGCTTGTTTTCTTTAGTGTCATTCTGTGAATTGTATATGTAATAGCTCACCACATAAGCTCTTGCAAGACTGCACAATTACTACCAGATACACGTGGAACAGGAGAACTGCATACGCATTATCTGACTTCTAATTTCTCCCTTGTCTTTTCTCTTCCAGTATCCCATCGCCGTACTAAGCACGCCATCAACTAAGGGAGAGGGAGGAGTGAGGGGAACCGGTAAGTTTCTTTAACGATATTTCCTCTTTTTGTCTGCACGCAAGCCTTGTTGGTTTTCACAACCCTGACTCGGTCTGATCCACCACCCAAAGACTGCTACAGTATTCCTCGGGGATGGTTCCTTTCTTTTGTGAGGAGAGAACGTGTTTCTGTTGATGTTCAGGAATGACTTGTGGTGGCGGTGTGGGTGGTAGAACTGGTGCTAGTGCTGTGAGTTTGCTAGACTCACAGTAGGGTGCCTGATGAATATTCCAGAGAATTTTCCCGCTTGGCTTTTGTCACAGTCTGCATTGATGCCTACAGTAGTCTGTGTGGGTACATGGTGTGGAAGTTCGTTCCCGCCCTCACAAGCTCGCCGTGTGATAAGGCTGTTGACTCAGGGGGAGGGTGGAGAGGCTTTAGGCAGATATTAAACCAGAGCTACTGTTCAGCTCGACCTTTCCCTGCTCCTGGGCATACACAGGGAGTTGGTGTGTGTGTGTGTGTGTGTGTGTGTGTGTGTGTGTGTGTGTGTGTGTGTGTGTGTGTGTGTGTGTGTGTGTGTGTGTGTGTGTGTGTGTGTGTGTGTGTGTGTGTGTGTGTGTGTGTGTGTGTGTGTGTGTGTGTGTGTGTGTGTGTGTGTGTGTGTGTTCTGAATGTGTGCGTGCAAGGTTCACAGACTGCGGCCTATATAGATTTTAAGTTTTATTTCAGGTTCTCGAAGTGGTGTCATCTGCCACCATGTTTAAATCAGTCACAGACTAGCAAGCAGAGTGGGTCTAGGAATTGTGCTGCCTCAAGCACAGATGTTATCTATTTCTGAAGACGATCCTGCAATGTCAGTTTTTCAGTGGGGTGGAGACGTTTTGCAACATCTCTATAATGTTAATCAGCTGTCTGAAGAGTGTTGAAATTCCCAGTAAAAAAAAGGAGATTCTTATCATAATCTGGTGCTGTGTGTTAACAGAGGCATGCTAATGTGAGTGAGGGAGTCATTTTTAACTTGTGACTAATGCCACTCCTCTCTGTCTTTCTCAGGGTCTGCAGAACACCCCGAAAACCAAGACGTCTTCATCTCTTTTCCACGGAAGACCCCACAGGGCAGCTTCAAGAACTCGCTCGTTGGGGTCATATATCTCCGGTTCCCCCTGATTCCCATCCCACTTGTCCCAACCACCCGTCCCGCACCCCTGGGGGTGGACTGCTCTTTCGCATCGCCAGAAGAAAACGGCTGTCCTCTCACTCACACACCTGGTTTCCACCCCTCCACCGGCCTCGCTGGAGTCACCCATCCCCTCTTCTCCCCACCCCCACCACACCCCACCCTGCTCGGAACCTGACCCCAGAACCAGACCTTCTCTTTGGACAAAAAAACAAACCAACCAACCACCCTTGAGGAGTTAAGAGATTCTGGGACTTGAAGACTGAATTAGATGGGGTGGAGGCGTGGTGGTCTTGACCAGGACTCTTCTCCTTATCTGTGGGTTTCTGCTCCATCTCATAACCCCCCCCCCTCCTCCAACCGACTCCTCTCCCTATTGTGTCCTACTACCCCTACCCCCTTTTCAACTATACTAATGTGGACCACTCCCTATTGTCCATCAACAGAAACCCTAAACCCTCTTGTTGCCCCCAACCCCCTCAAAAAAAATCCTGGATTGTCATCCCTATTTGCTTTTTTCTCTTCTTTTCTTTTTTTGGAAAGGAGGACAACTCCTGAGGTAAACGAAACTTGGTCTGGAATTAACCTGAAGGCCTAAGCCTCCAAAGGTTGACGCCCCTTTGGGAGCTGAGCGCATTCCTGTTGCAGCCATGGCCTTCAGGGACTACTGAAGCCAATAAAGGAGACCAGATAGACCAGAGTCTCCAGAAAGTGAAATGGTTTTTTTTATTTTTTTTTTAAAGGTGTTAAAAAGCTGGTTTTGAAAAGTTCATGTGTTAAATGCAAAGAATTAAGCTGTCCTGAGGCAGATGTAGCCCGCCCCCAACTTTTCTATGAACCAGTTTCAGTTTAGGTTGGCTTGGAGCTTGGAGCTACAGCATGAGGGCTCTGTCA
The DNA here is from genome assembly GCF_963854185.1 of Sardina pilchardus. NCBI lineage: Eukaryota > Metazoa > Chordata > Actinopteri > Clupeiformes > Clupeidae > Sardina > Sardina pilchardus. The sequence goes on from NC_085017.1 coordinate 17,922,399, forward strand.
CCCACTGCTTGCCCTTGGTGGGGCTTTTAAGCCTCTGTGTCTGTGAAGCATGGCCATTGTTTTGTGGTGCTGTAGAAAGAAAAAATGGAGTTGAAATTAAACTAGAAAGGCTTCACTCGCTCCTGTAATATCTCCCCCTGGTCTCCAAGGAATGTGTTTTGTGTTTATTTGTTTGTTTGTTTGTTTGTTTGTTTGTTTGTTTGTTTGTTTTCTGGACATCCTAATGTTGGCCAATGAGGCAGAGTGGAGAATCTTGGAGAAAGACCAACATGTCACAGCAAGCCATTAGAGAGACAGAGAGAGAGAGAGAGAGAGAGAGAGAGAGAGAGAGAGAGAGAGTGTGTGTGTGTGTGTGTCCTGGGTGGGGGTGGGTCAGTTCTACAGACAGGGAGAGGGTGGGCTACAGGTTTTTCAAAGAAGATGAAGGTGAGAGATGTTTTGCTGTAGAATGGCATTCCTTTTGGAGTTTTTGGAGGGAAACGTTAAATGCTTTTCTTAGGCGTTCCCTCTCCCGATTTGTTATGCTCGTACCATCTCTGTGAATCACTTTTGACATTGGATGGCAGGAGACCATACATTTTACTAACATTTAAAATCCACTGGAGTGTGTTTGAAGCTTGAAAGCTTAAACATAAGAAAATTAGAGACCACTTCTAAAAAATCATGACCAAATATTTGTACTTAAAAAAAAAAAAGAATACTGATATAATGATTTTTTTTTTTTTTTAACTCATTTTAACGCCCCTTCTGGTGTCACCCCAGACTGAAATAGTCTCGTTTGTGGAGGCCCCAAGATTTATTAGGTTGCGATGAATCAAAGTCAGACGGCACTCACATAGGGCATTCCAGGGTACGTGCCCTAACATAAACACCTACCCACAGAATGAGTAGATACGTGGGAAGAAGAGGGCTGCGCATGTAAACTCAAAGCTTTGCTGTCCTTTGGAGGTCAACGTGTTTATTGTGGTCAGGTTAAGCACATAAAAAAAGATCTGTTATGACAACTGAGTTTCAGTTGTGAGAGATTACTGAGTTCCTATTCGCTGTATGTGTGAGTGTACACACCATGAGCAATTCAACAGAAGTATTTGTGTATGACTTTGTGATTTGCTGATTGGGAATTGGTTAATAGAAATTATAGAAATTTTGTCCTGGAAATGAACTGACTTTAGTTTTTCTGTTGAGTGTAAAGAAGCAAAGAAGAATTCATTAACAGAAGTCATTTTGATTCAGATGTTTTGGTAAAGATGTTCCAGTCTCCCACTCCTACAGAGATCTTTATCGATACGTCACTGAAATGTTGTTATAATAAGTGTATTTGTCTGTGCTTGAGACATGGAGTCAGTATTTTTTCACAACAGATAACATTTTTCACAATTTCTTTAATTCGTGTCAGCCATGTCTTCATAAAAGTGCCCTAAATTACATAATATACCATATGTAAATATGACAAATGTATCCGTTTTGTTAATGTTTTTCTTTCCTTTTTTGTAAATTGTTTGGGATCTCTTTTAAATTGTATTAATTCTGTTAGTTAGGATTATTCTCAGGTTGTTTACAGTATGGGTGTGATATTTCTTTAAATTAACAAGACCTGCTCCTGTTGTTGTTCTCTTGCTAACCAGATGACTCTGCCTCAGTAATGTTTGTGTAGTTTATTTTTTATTTCTTTTTGTTTTCTTTAGTTTGGTATGTTTTGTTTTATTGTGGCTTAGGAGTCATGCTTGTTTAACTATTTATTCGCATCCATTGTTCTCCTTTGTAACCCAAGCCACGGAGTCCATCAAATTTGCCCCTCCCTCTCTTTACGTTTGTAATTGGCTAACTTATTTGGAGGCAGACGGTGTTAGTTATTTTTTAAATTTTCCCGCATTGAATTCCCAAGGTTGCCACGCCTCTTTTTTCTCACACTGAAGGAAGCGGTTGCCGTTATTGAAAAGAACTCTCATGAGACCATAAACATACAGAAAGGGCTTAGGGCAACGTGTGTGTGTGTGTGTATGTGTGTGTGTGTGTGTGTGTGTGTGTGTATGTGTGTGTGTGTGTGTGTGTGTGTGTGTGTGTGTGACAGAGAGAGAGAGAGATAGAGAGAGAGAGAGATAGTCCCTGTGTTTGAGTACAGATCAGGGGCCCTGTACCTTGTAAAAAGTGACACCATTCTGCACTTATTTTCAGACTGTATGTCACAGCTCTCTGTTGAGAGACAACCGTGCAGGAGTGCCCTCTAACTATGGTGTTTGTGAAGACCCGGAGTCACCTCACCTTTGTCCTGTTGGAGCTTCTCTAGTGTCGGTGGGGCTTTCCCCCCTAACTTTCATGCCCTGGAGTGGCTAACATCCTCTAGTAGCCACTCCCTATAGAGAAGGATTTCAGTTACAGAGGGAGGCAGCCATAGCTTGACCCTGATTCATGAAAGTAAGAAAACGAGTCAGGTGAACAGTCTGAATCTCATTGTAAACGCCCTCATAGCAAACTGATGAATGTCCAACACACCCCAGAGAAAACTGAATGTGTAATCGGTTTGTTTTTGTTTGGTCTCCTTCTTGCTCGCTCTGCTGACTCTGTGTAAGCGTTTCCTACGGCAACAAGAGATCATCCATATCTTAGACCTCATCGGGATGTGGCAAGATCAGAGTAACCTGCAGTATGTTATTGTTTGATTGGAAGACTAATTTTACATGCATGTAAACACATTGAGTTACTGATGCCTTTTTAACACAATCAGATGAATCATTTGAACTTCCCTTGAGCTAATTGTTTTGATGGTGTTGAGGAAGTTGTTCCAGTGAGTGTTCTGACAACAGCACGACTGTTAAATGCTGTACTTGAATGTAAGCATAATTTGAATAAATGAATATTTCTGAAATTCTTGTGATTTGAACTGTTTCTAAGTGAAATGTGTGTGTGTGTGTGTGTGTGTGTGTGTGTTCATCCATGGACCTAGGATTATGTTGAGCTTAGTCTCATTGGAAACTGTAAAAAATGAGAGTCAAGGTGTTCTGGCATTGAGTCACAAACCTGCCTTTCCACCACTGTCATTTAGGTCTACACACCTGCAATTACTCTCAGCATGCTTTCAGTGTGTGTATGTGAAGCTGGGTGTGTATGTGTGTGAGTGTGTATGTGAGCACGTTTCTTGGGGTATTTTTTGTGCAGCAGAGATTAAAATGGCAAGACTTGCTGCTACAAGTCCGGTTCAAAGAATGGTCCTCCATGAAAATGTTCAAGGCGTGTTGAATCCGAGACAATTTTTCCCGCAGTTACATTTTGATCCTCTTTTCCTGCATGTTTCCCCCTGTAGCACTTTTGCTCTGGACTGGTTGGGACTTCCATGAGGTTCACTCTGTTTGGCCTGTCCTTGTGTGAAGTGTTCCTAAGCATATTTACACAGCAACAACAGCATGTATTTAGCAACCGTGGCCACCACACATAAGCAAGTATACTGTAGGCCAAAGGAGCACTGCTATTGTGATTGAGTGGATAGTGTAGTGATATCTGTAGGCTACTTGCTTAGTTGATATGTAATAGCATCGGTATGAAGTTAGTTATGGAAACGTTATTAATCTGTGTCATAGTCCACACAAAAGAACAAGGTCACCAGGAAAGGAATATCTGTCAGTAATCAATTCACTCAATCGAAACCTGTAAGCTACTGATTTTCATACTGATCTTGATGTAAAGGCAGGTAGGAAACAATATAACCTTTCATGGGAAGCTGCACTTCACAGGAAATGTTTGATGCAATATATCTACAAGGCATCTTTATGGTGACTCTGACAGAATGATTAAGAGACCCAACGCAACTGGTAATGCAGATGTTGAGTCATACAAACCACAGGTGTTCTCAGGAGGATTAAGCAAAGCATGTAGATTTTATATTACTAGGCTACGATTTAAAAAGAAGAACGAGATGTTCTCCCTGCGACGTAAACAAACCTAATGAAAGGCCTTAACCAACATCTCGTAACAGTGTTATTGAGCCACATACTGTAGGGCTACCACTACTCGGAATCTCGAAGAGTATTTATTTCACATTCATCATTTAATTATAAAACTAGGCAAAGTGACCCGATGTCAGCCGGAACGGATTTACCATGTAGGCCTGCCTACTCATCAAGTCTGTGTCGCAGCCTCACATAACGTTAACATCAACAACCCAAGCATAAACAGTTTTACAGAGCAAATGGGCGTTGTCAAAGTGTGATTGACGAGGATAAACAACATCAGCAGTTTCAGCTGCAACAACTTTTACTCCCAATGAAATGACTTTCACAATCACGAATTTATTAAAGCATGCCAACAAATGTCTAAGGAATTTGGTGTCAATGCTGTTCTATTTTCTTCTGGGCCTATCTTTAATGTGCCCTGGCAAAGGTTAGATTGCTGACGTATTCACGGTAAAGCAGTAAATTAAAACAGCATCAACGTAGCCTACAATTGTTGTTAGTTTACCAGCAAGACCTGCTCATGTCGTTAATTATTCCTCAGGTGACGTTCCTCCGACCGTATGGCAGCTTCTACGGATATGTTGCGCGAGCAAATTGATTTGTGTGCGTTTGTGTGTGACAGCCTGTGGCAGTGGCGCGAAGACTCTATGGTTGGGCCCCATGCCATATTTGTGTCTGTGATTATTCCGTGCAACCTACTTGCAGCCATGTGGAGAAAACACAGAAGAAGTATAACTTCAAAAGTATTCCATCATGTCGTTGTCGGCATAGCAAACAGAGGGATCTGGGCGTGGATGAGGGCGCTTGGGTGTTGACATGCCGCGCAGCACAATGGCTAAAGGCCAGTCAATCGGTCACAGGTAGGACTAATTACGAGAGCCTATATTATTAATGGCAAGTCTCAAATTGGTTGAAGGGCTTGTTCTTTCACATTTCTCACGTCACAGTTGTCTGTTCAGACTATATTTGGAGTGATTTTTCGCTTAGTATCATGGTAGGCCTATTAGGCCTATACTGTATGCTGTGGGCATGTGTTTTGTCAAAGGTCAACGAGGTGCTTCATTTCTCTGGTAAACTCTACAGGCACCATCTAATGAATGCTGAATCTGATATAAACACAACACTTGTTTGGCCTCTTCCCAACACAGAGTTTGAAAACAGCCATGCAAGACTGGACATTGCTGGACTACACTTTAGGAATTCATTATTGGAGGGGAAATGCTAGGCATAATGAGTCTCTGTGTGTACAGTCATGCAAAATAATTTCTGCAATACAAAATGGTTTTCAGTCCTTAAGGCCGGTTTATTTAACCAAAGAGTTAACCAAGATGACAAAGATCACAAAAGGGCCCCTAGTGTCCAAGGCAAATTTATAATACAGCACCATCCACACACAACCTAATCTAATTGTGTTTGTTTTATAACACAACTTTTTCAGCTGTGTAGTCAAACAGTTGACATGTGTCATGGTAAAGACACCCAGGAAGTTCTCATTTCCTTACAAGGTATGACGTGTTGTGTGACCTCGCAGTGGCTTTCCCAAATTCAGAGCTTCACACATAAGTTCCCACATATAGCTCTTCCTCTTTTTCCTCTTTGTCACATATGCTGTAGGCGGACATGAGTTGTCATACTGTTGTTGACGTCAGTTGCAGACAACAGGTCAGCAAATAATAAGAAACATGGACATTTATCCACACATAGAGATTGTTGATCAGTGAAACTTCAAAACAACCTCCACTATCTAAAAATAATGACAGGGCAATGTACCCAAGGACGTCACAAGAATATATTTATTTTGGTATAGAAAGATAGCCAGTAGAAGGAATGTAGTCAGTCATTGCGATCAGCTGCCACCTCATCTTGGATGGGGTAAGCAATGATGTAACCAACGGTGACAACGTGTGTGCCAGTTAAGATGTCACACTTCCAGTCTGTTCTGTGGGAGGGGATGTTGAGTACTAGCTCCTTACAAACAGAAACATGTCAATGTCACACTTCATCATCCCTTTTTACTAGTTTCCTCACAAAGGAAGCTGAAAAAGTGGAATTTGCCCTATTGCTCAATTTCAACAGAACCAAACTCTATATACATAGTAGCTGGCGTATATGTTGAAGTCATGTGGTAACTAAGATCAGTAGCTTGTTACTGAAGAACACCTTCCATGATCACCTACTGTATGTTAGCATGTTAGCTAGCACTCTAGCCACTGAAAGCTGGCTGTCTGCGGGCTTTTTGCTGCTGTGAAGCTGCGTTGGCTCTGTGCTCTGAAGCTCCTGTTTATACTCGCGAGTGAAAACGACTAAACATTTTATCAGATGTGCCTTTTGTTAAGACGGCGACAGCTTTTTGGGGGCTTAAAAGCGAAAGGCACATCTGATCTAATATTTAGTTGTTTTCAGCAGTGAGAGTAGTCGTGTTAACAGGGCCTGAGTGTAGAGGTTTATGCAGCGGTGTGGGGGTATTGGAGGGTTTCAGCACACTGAGCAGGATAGGACATGCAGCCAGCAATTACTCTGGAATGCACCTGCCAGACACACACACACACACACACACACACACACACACACACACACACACACACACACACACACACACACACACACACACACACACACACACACAGAGAGAGACCACAAAGTTCAAGGAATAGTGAGGAGAACTACAGAAGGCATGTCTCTGGCACTTGTTCTGTATGTCTAATTTTGTCAGTTTAAAGGTGTGTAGGAGTTTTTGTGTGTGTGTGTGTGTGGGGGGGTCAGAAGAGAATGTAATCTAAGTTTCTCCCATCAGTTTGGTATGACGCTACATTTGTTTCTGAACTTGTGTGGTTTGTGTGTTTGTTCCATCTGTGTGGTCTGTACATAAACATGTATATTTATCTCTATGCTTGCGTGTGAGTGTGTGTGTGTGTGTGTGTGTGTGTGTGTGTGTGTGTGTGTGTGAGTGAGTGGTAGGGGTTGTCTTGGAATGTGTCTGTGTCTAACATCTCAAACCACGTCTGAGAATCACATTAAAACAACTCTTTCCATTAATGCACATAGTAACACGTTATCTCATGTTCACGATTTCTCTCACACACCCCAACACCTCTGACAAGAACAGTCAGTCAGACAGTCAGAAAGAAGGCCTGGAACAGGAAATGGGGGGTGTGTGTGGGCTTGTGTTTGGGCTGCTGTGGAAACTTGCACATACCACTTGGTGTGGTGGTGGCTCACTTGCCAGTAACGATGCCTGTGCGTAGGCATAACCGTATGGGTATCTCTGTCTGTGGTGTGCCCTCTCTCATGGCTTGGTCTCACTCATGCCTATTTTTATCTCTGTAGCCGCACAGTATATCTATGTCTGTAGTGCTGTATACATGATCGTATTAAAACTTCCTCTATATTGAATGCGTACCAGTAACATTGTTTGAAGTCAATTCCTGGGTAATCCAGGAAAAGGGAGGGGATGACTCAAGGTCGGTTTGAAAACCATTTTTATAATGGATATAATGCATAAAAACACACACAGAGATGCACTGTTTGAGGGGAAAGTTATAGTATTTCTGCTACGTATCTCTTGTACAGTTCTCCCTTCCATCCAGGAAAATCTCTGCCTTCCCCTCCTCTCTCCTGCTCCCGCCAGCCCTAGTACACCTGCCTCCAGAAGCCAGGATATACATGGGGGCTAGTTGGCAGGCACATTCGCACAGTATGCTCCACTGCCAATCGGCAGAGAGATATAGGGATGCCTGTAGACACAACAGCCCTCAGGGGAGGTCTGCATGCCATGCGGAGGACAATAGAAGAGAGAGGTAACGTCATACAGTAGAGAGACTCAAAGCTCAGGCAGCCTGGTCTTCTGTTGAGTTCAACATGTTGAATGGATTATTATGCTGATCCTGATGTTACTGTAGGTATCAAAATCTGTGCTGGATTTGAGGCTGTGGTCTAATTTTTGATTTTCGTTCTTTGCCGTTTATAAAACAAGCCAAAGAAAGAAAAGAAAAAAAAAACAGTCAAACAGTGTGTTACATCTGTGCTACTTCTTAAAGTAGTTTTATACACGATGACAGAGTGAATACATATGAATCTGGGAAACTTGAGGTTATAAAGCCTGGGCTTTGTGAAAAATCACATAAAGAAAACCATCAAAAAATATCAGCAGATAGTATTCAACTTTGCAGGATTATAGACAACAATCAAAGCGGACTGAAAACACTAACCTGGGGTTCCCAGTTGTGCTATGACCTAAGCCCCATAGGTTGTCTCAGTTCATTGTGCCTCACTCTCTGCATACTATGTGCAAGTGACTGGGCCAACCTGCTCCCACTGATCCACAGATTTCCCTTGCAAATGTTCTGAAACTGAAATACATGTTTTCCGGACAATTAAATTACATTTCCTGGTTCTGGGCGTGACCAGGGTGTGGCCTGCTGTCTCCGCTGATGGAACGACGTTGATATTTCTCTGTGTGATGGGAGAATGGCATGTGTATGTCACATCAAGTCTGCAAATGATGGTGACGTTGTGATGGTAATCTATGAAGTATCAGTGAGAGAAAACGATTTTGGGAGATCCCAGCATTTTTATAAAGATTAATTGCTAATTTTACATTTTAAAGAAAAAAAAAACGTTTGGAATACGGAGACACCTGTTGACTGACATTTATGCCCAAGCTTGCATGCCTACTGTTACATTATCCAAGCCAAAGTTTACTCGTCAGGTTTTAATTCCAGATCCTATCATTTGTCCTTTACACATTGATGTTAAAGGGATTACATCATGCCTGGCTAGCACAGACACATCCAAAGCTGCTTGTCTTACTGCTGTTTTGAATGCCTCTGACCAAAGCCAAGCTCAGCTGTCAAGATTTTAATCTGTTTGTGTGTCCTCCATTAGCCATTCATTCTCCACCTCCAGAAAGGTAAAGTGATAAAAAGAAATATTAATAAAAAGAATAAAATGCTTCAGCTTCGGCTTATGATAAGACTTGAGCACAGTCAACACAGTGTTCTACAGCTGCCATATTGGTATGAAAAAGATTTATCTTTAAATGGTGGGCAAACAATTCATAGAATTTAGCTACTTCTAACTCAAGGTCTCTGGATATTTGGTCATACTGTACATACTTTCTCTAAGTTCTTTCAAGACAATGCTCTCTTCCTATTCAATTTTCAAACCACTCAAAACTGCACAACTAAATGTTAGAGGTCAGTTCCTGTTTCTTGTTTTAATCAACTGTGTCCAGCGCTGTCCAGGCCTTGCCTCTGAAGGGCACATATACACAGTTAGGTGGTGTAAAAGGAACAGGTATGGAAGTGAGATAGTAGATTCTACCCCACAACAACCACAACCCTTGCTCATATGACGACATCACTTCCTTTCTGTTGCACACAGACCTCTCGTTATTTAGACCTCTGAAGTTTTCCTACAAAAAAGAACCAAAACTGCCATCTTTGCCCATATAAAGAGATCCGGGTGTTAATTGAAGCTCACTATGACAAGTTGCATTGCAAGTTGGCTCTAGGGAAACAAAATATAAGTTTGTCATCTTAACGTACCACAAGATCACAGTACAGACAGAAGACTAAAGTGTGTTGAGCAAAATGTCTGTATTTCAGACTTCTTCGTCCCTGCGAGAGTTTAAGTGCAATAACTCAAAATCCCCATGTTTAGGTGCAATAACTCAAAATCCCCATGTTATTTTCCCATAGGAAAAGATTGCAAGATACCATCTCAAAGATGGTATCTTTTTTTGTAGGCAAACTTTAGAGGTCTGTTGGCCAAACTGTGATGTTTCTGAATCTACAGTCAAGAATAGATGTTCTGTGGAAGGATGTATGCCACACTGACATACATACCGTTTTTAGCCAATTTGTAGCACTTTCTTTCTCCCATACACCATAGTGGTTAGCCAAAACAAGACAAGTCTAGTTGGTTCTTCAAGTTGAATGATTGCGCCATGTTCTTTTGTTCAAGACAGAATGGAATATAGGTATTCTGATGGAAATGATGGATAGTGTCCTTTACTGACCTTTGTTGCATAATGCAATGGCATTACTCACTTGGGAGTACTATTGGAGCACAATCTGTGGTCATAATCTTGAGGCTCTCTGTGGTCATTATTTCCGTCATGGGTGTGTGTTTATGTCTGTGTGTCTGTGTGTGTCCGTGTGATTGTGCATGTACATGTGTTGGATTATGTGGAATGTCAGCCCAACTGAGACTGAACTCTCTGTGGCCACACCCTGCCAGTCACAGGAACAGGTCTGACCAAATGCACGCTGGGTAATCACCACATCACTCTCGTGTGTTCTCACTTTACCTCAGAACAAGGGCGGTAAGCAACACCACACTGACACCTGAACTTGTAAACACACACCACCCGCACAAACACTAACACAAACCAGCCAGCACATAGCTCGGTGCACCAAGTCAAACCTTCAAACACAAAGCATAGATGCACATAGTATATATCCATAGGGTGTCAACAGTCTGCCACATTAGCTTCTGAGTTAAAAACACAAACTTCCGCAGATAAGAATCCATCCAATGTTCAACAACCAGCAAGAGCATGTGAAAGTGACTGAATGATAGAACAAAGACTGTTGCACACGTACAACAAGAAATGGAGGGAAACAGTGGGTGAGCCTGGCTATGGGGGACGGGTGTGGCCACTTTCCACAGGTATGTCAAGGCCTCGAAGGATTAGAGCGCCTCCTAGGGGTGAAGTGCTTACACTTCATTTTTGGGGTGTGGCATAGCAAGGATGTTACTCATTTCATTCATTCACTAATGCACTTCCTGAATGTCGATCCATTCAGTCAAGTCAGCCACTTACAGAAGACTCACTATTCCTGTAATAGTACTACTTCCCGTTCTCGGGCGGTTCTCCCTCGCCACATTATGACACAGTAGGGCGCACTTAACTGCAGCATACATACTGTACATGAGTAATAAACTCTTGAGTGTCATCGATCCAGTCCTTTTGTTTATCATCTGAAATGGAGGAGGCTTTGACAAAAGCCATCAAATCATGATCCACTGTCAGCACTCTAACAGCTTCCTTCTTTTCACCCCCGATTGCTTAAAGACAGAAATGTAAAGAAACCCACAGTTAGTGAAACCTTAAACAAGCAAAAACCTCAATCCAGGTCTACCTCACAATCTCAGTCTCACACGTTTTTGCAAAACACCAACACACAGAACACACTACACACAGAAATGGGACATGACGTCACTCATTTACCATAGTCTTTAAAGACACCACACTTATGACCCGATTAATCAAACACAGCCATCAAGCGCAAAGATACATTGGTGCTCAGCAAACTCACCTATCAGCAAGGACTAACTGTATAAGCACTGTGAAAGGCATTAGGTGAGTTCACCTGTCTTCAGAATACATGGAAAGCAGCCAACGTTGTACTGTATAGTGGGAGGAAGAGGAAGAGGAAGGGTGAGTGAGGCTAAGAGGTGGAGCCCATAGTGAATGATGAGTAGGAGAAGAGGATGAGAATGGATGTAGCTAGAGTATAGTATATGACCAAAGAAAACAAGCTCCACATTTACAGACGAAACATGATTCTAGCAATATTGTTTGACTTTGCTGTAAATAATGGCTTGAGTCATTGGAACAGAATGTTGCACCATCTGTGGAACATTATTTATTCACTTATTTTTACATTCCACAAATGTTTCCACTGCACTCTCACTGTAGAATATTCCATTTATTATATTCTGTTTTGATTCCAAGTGTAAAATGCAACATTTTATATGAATAGATGTACTGAGTGATTTTACAACGTGGAGAGAAAAAGAAAAATCACAAGTGTACAGGCCTAGTCTTGTTTGTCGTGTTTTGTCAATACATTCTTGTTCTTTGTATGGTCCATTAACAATATCTAAAAAATACAAAACCTATATCCTAAAGAAAATGTCAGAGATGTCAGATGTGTTTAATATTGAGCATAGTAGTGTGTCACTGATTAAAGCAGAATCAAAGCAAACGACTGCATCCTTGAGTCGTATGGACTATTTTTTGAATGGGCTAAGGCTGAGAATATGATTTTAGAGGTACATGATAGACAGGGGATAGGCTACCTTTTTGAACAATAGAATTGACAGACCTTGACAGTTCCTTTTCTGTACTTTTTTATCTAAAAAGAGAGGTTTTTCTGATTGTGTGGATCTCTCTTTGTTTGAGAAAGGCTGTTCCTGTGTGTGTGTGTGTGTGTGTGTGTGTGTGTGTGTGTGTGTGTGTGTGTGTGTGTGTGTGTGTGTGTGTCCAGTGGTTTTACACACAGCTAAAAATCTAAATTTCACACCCTCAATGAAAAAGCTGAGAATATGAGAAATAGAAATAGACATGGTCAAACTACCTTTTTGAGCAATAGAATTGGCAGACCTTGACAGCTCCTTTTATGTCAAAAAAGAAACAGGTTTTTTTTGTTTGTGTATGTGTGTGGGACTCTCTCTCTCTCTCTCTCTCTCTCTCTCTCTCTCTCTCTCTCAGTGTGTGTGTGTGTGTGTGTGTGTGTCCAGTATGTGTGTGGGTCTCTCTCTCTCTCTCCCTCTCTCTCTCTCTCTCTCTCTCAGTGTGTGTGGGTGTGTGTCCAGTGTATGTGTGCGTGTGACCAGTGTACAGTATGTACACACAGCTATTATTCCAAAAGTACAATACCATATCTGCAAGGCCAGTATATATAATTTCAGATAGTACCAGATAGTATTTGCTAGCCTGGCTTTTGCCATCTGCGTAATTTCTCTCAATTTAGCAAAACGTAGTCAAGAAGAGTATGATTCACATACTCATCATCTTATCAATGGAAAAGAACATCCTTCTACACACGACATGTGTTGGTCAATTACATCATGCACACACACACACACACACACACACACAAGAAGAAGAAGAAGAAGAAGAGAGAGAGAGAGAAGAGAGAGAGAATGGTATGGAGCAGTAGTGAGAGAAGGCATTTTGTCAATAGATGAGAACAAACGGTTTGTTTACTGCTTTCACCTCCAGCAAAAAAGCATATAAAAGTCACAGAGCAAGAGAGAGAGAGAGAGAGAGAGAGAGAACATCATTATGTTAAGGTCACAGATAATCAGGAGGTAATGATGGTAGTGGAGTCCACAATGTGCCAAGACATGATGTTGATAAATACAGTATAAACAAAACAATCATTGGCTGTTCTATCGTTCCTTAGAACTCCTCCTAATGCAATGCATATTTGGATGTGGTGAATATTGGATAGTACCATGCTAAATTTAATTGTGTGTCTGACCACAATATTTAGCTATGCTTTATTTGGAAATATTGTGTTGTTTCCATGCATAAATGCAAAATACAGCATTCAAATCAAGCAGTCAAAAAAATGTAAATAAAAAAATTTAAATAAGTGTTGTAGTTACTAATACTCATAATAACACTATGCTTTTCCTTACACTCAAGTCCTGATTTGACGTATGAACAGGTGCTTTAGGATGATTTGGAGCACTCTGGTGGTGAATATGAGTATCACCATCTTACAATATTCTCTCTCCAACACTGACTCCAAGTGGTATGTTTTAGACATTGCTAAAATGATGGAGTCATTTGGGGAAACTAGTATATCCGTAGATGTTAGAAAGCTAGATACCCACTGAACTCAAGAACGTTTTTAAATACCGCCGCCATCTTGGTGGTGGCAACAATCACTGGAGGCCAATGGAGAAACAGATGTCTCTGCCTGGAAATTCAATTCAATTCAATTCAATTTTATTTATAGAGCGCCAAAACATTACACATGTCTCATGGCGCTTTACAGAGTGTTAAACCTTCAAAGAGAGCCCATGAGCAACAGGGGCAAGGAAAAACTCCCTAGAATTGGAGATACATATAGGAAGAAACCTCAGACAGATCCACGACTCAAGGGCCCAACCCATCTCCCTAGGTCAGTTAAGTAGAGTAAAGTCATTTGTAGTATCAGAAGGTTCAAATAGTCCAGTATAGGGAATAAATAGTCCATCAGTAATCCAGGTGTATCTGATTACCGGCAAGTGTTGCCCATAGACAGTATTTATGGGTTTCATCACCATCAGGTATATTAATCAAGCACCATGCAGTCTACATTCATAATCCAGATGCTACATTTTATACACCTGTGGAAAGGCACCTGATGTAACTATGAATAGGTGTTGCCCCTAGCAATTTGGCGGACCTGTTTATGTATGCCACATAATGTATAGAACTGACAGACAATGTGGTATCTATAGCTTTCTAATATCTATGAGCGTATTGATTCATCTTATTCCTCCGCCGTTCATTGTAAGTCAGAACGAGGCTCCTAGGTAGTGGGTACACTAACTAACTAAACTACACATACTGTATAGTCATTACTATACGTGTCATTACATTAGTTTACTGTAGGCCTACGCTAAACCATCCTCTATTGTTTCTTCCCAAAGAGCAGAATTTTCATTTCATCTGACCATAGACCATGATTCAAGTGAAGTCACAGTAGCATTCCTGCCATTTACATTTGTAATTAATGACTCTAAATACTTTTACCTGGTATGCTCTCTAATTATCTATTAGCACTGAGGTCACTTTTATCTGGAGACTTGGTGACCCCAAGATGACACTTTCCAAGATGATACTTCTTTTTTTTTCTGAATGCAAGTGTCTCTGTTAGAACCTTTTAATTTCATTAAACTTTGAATATGGACATTCAAATTATGTAACAGTGAATGTTGTCGATGACTAGCAAATTGAGCCCATGTCATGACATGCAATAGGCTACATCAAATTATGTTTTTTTAGCACATTTCCATCCCCGTGAGATATGAATTAGGAATGAACACTAAAACAAACAAGGGGATGTGAATAGCTGTGGGGATAGAAACTTTCTTATGGGAACTTTCACAAAACTTTCACAAAACACCTAATAAAAAGGCCACAGTTATACCCATTTCCATCATCAGTCACTTGATGATTTTTCTTTTTCTTTTTTTAAGGTTTCTTATGCAATTGATCGAACTTTGCATTACGAAGGTGGATGGAATTCCAGCTGTCAGCAAGGTAAGAGACTATGATGTGTTTTTTTGGCCTTGCCCTTCACATGCTAGGATTTCACCAGATTTCATGAATCTCGTCATTCATTATTTTCTATCCCTGGATTTTATAATTATATTCTGTCCTGCAGAGGATAAAATTCCCTAATTCCTACCCATTTCTGTTTGAGGATGTTGATATCAAAATACTGACTGGATTATTTACTAATATCTGCAAATTTATGAGAATCATTAATTTATTCATTCAACCTTGATTTCATGCTCGTAAATACAGTTAAGGGCAGAATAGAATAAATATATTCTATTCTATTCTATTTGAATACCTACCCTAACATTGTGTCTACCTATATGTTGACACAATTCTGGAGGAAAGAGTAAGCCTAATGTGAGGTACTGAGCTTGCAGGCACAACTCCAGATATATGATGATAGAAACACATTGCGAGATATTAGGCCTAACAGTAAGGCTACATTTAGCAGACACTAAGCACACACGGTACGGTAGATCCGGCACCTGTCCAGGCATGTCCCAGCGAAAACAAACATTTGAGAGGGGTAAACCAACATTCCCAGAAACAAACAGATCCGTACACAAAGAATGCAACAATTTAAGCAGACAGCAACTTTCCATTTATGATTGTGAGTCATGCATGTTCCTGGAAATTGACAGGGCCATTAGAGGAGACGGGGGGCGGCTGGTTTTTGCGCAATGTTTTTGCCCTCCCCTTACATTTTTTTTTTTTTTAAATCTTTGCATCAGTCTCAACCAATCCTGAATCTTTTAAAGTTGAGTCCTCCCTTGCCTCCCACGTACGACTGTAATTATTTTTAAAAGCTTAAATTGAATACCCACCGATTCACAACTCAATTGACTCGCGAACGGGAGGGAACAATGACGGCGGAAAATGGCACGACGTTTTGCGAGGGAATGTACTCTAAACTTATCGATTCTGATGGTCCATATGACGAAATGAACTCTCCAAACGTGCGGGAGCAACATGTTGGTATGTTTTGATCCGCTTTCCCGCGTATATGTTTCATACTTCTAATGCAGCACGGCAGAGCATATCCAAACAGGCTAATTTCACATTTTGTATGCAGCTAAATGTTTGCATGTTTTCTTACGTTATTATATTCTGACTAAAATGTGGGAACTAAAACCTGTATTGCACGCCTCTCCATTGCTTAATCCAGTCATTTGTGTTTAACCCCCTGGTACTTGTCCGGACCTGCCTTGACATTTGGGAATAACATGTCTAATTGGCGCTTTAAAGGTCAAATATTTAATACATTACAAAAGTAGCCAATTTTCCCTCTACGAATGTCATGTTTTTTGTTTGTAGGAGAAATGCTGCACACATTGGAGACATGGAGGAGAAAAGTAGCCTAGTGGCATGCATGACTGTGGAAAACGTGCAAGACTACCATGAGCCTAATCTATGCATGACATGAAAATGTGTGCTAACAAATCTCTCTCTCTCTCTCTCTCTCTCTCTCTGTGTGTATTTGCAGTTCATGTCTCTCCAGCAAAAGGCAACTCCAGGCAACCTTACAAACTGGCCACAGCATGCCTGACTGGGCTTTGTGTGATCCTGCTTTTAGTCCTTGTGGTGATGAGCTCACGTAAGTTTTTACTGCTCTCTCTCTCTCTTTCTCTCTCTCTCTCTCTCTCTCTCTCTCTCTCTCTCTCTCTCTCTCTCACACACACACACACACACACACACACACACACACACACACACACATACACACAGAGAGAGAGAGAGAGAGAGAGAGAGAGAGAGAGAGAGAGAGTTTACATAGGATAATACTATCACTGCATTATTGGTGTTGGGGCTAGTGGTTCAGAGGACAAGATTTTGCTTCTATCTTCTCTCCCCTGTAAAGATGCCTCACTGAATGTGGATTACAGTACAGTACATGGAGACAGGATCACTGAAGCTTACAAGTCCATCCAAATTTGTAGGCAAAAATACTTGAACCGTGAAACAGACATGTGTGTGTGTGTGTGTGTGTGTGTGTGTGTGTGTGTCTGTGTGGGTGGGTGTTTGGGTTGGTGTTTGTATCGGTGTGTGGACTGTGATTGATAGCCTGTAGCCATTGATTTCGATGTTTGGTTTTTTTATTCATCTGTGAATATGCCTTGGCTTTGACTACTACCTCAGCCCTCAGCTCTGTGTAAACACTGGACAGACTGTCGATGGACCAGGCCAATAGTGCTGTACATGGTGTGTGCTCTCTCCCAGAGTAGCCTACCCAGGCCTCTAACTACAGTATGTGGAAGTAGAATCAGGGGCAGATCCAATCCAGCACCATTGTTTGTCTAGACTTTTTGTTTTTTATTTCTGTCTTTGACCATCTTTTTCCAGTCAGTTCTAATTCCATCTATCTTTCTCTTCTACTCACCCTCTCTCTCCCTCTGAAGACAAAATATGTTTTTTGTACTGTTTAGAAAGGCGCACCGGGCTAATTGGGTGACTTCCTAATGTTATCCAGATTGTTGGAATGTCTTGGTAAAAGACGTCAGCTGTTTCTTTTTCCCCTCATGCCGATTGGGAAAGAGGGCCGCTGGTGTTATTGTTGTCTTATTGAATGTTCACGATTGCACCCACAAGCTCAGATTCACAACTCACTAAACTTAATGTGTTGTAAGTTGTTGTTTTTGATGTTTTGATGTCAAACTCAAATACAAAGTGACTGATGTTTATAGGTATACTATGCAGGTTCAGGGGGTCGTGATGTATTTATATTTTACTCTGCCATTGTAAATAGCCTACTTCTTGTGGCTTGTTGCCTCTGTATACAAGGAACATTTGTGGAGCAAAAACTATCTGTAGAGAGCTATATCTACTGACACGGTAATGTTTCACAATTCTCACAAGATGTTTTTGGGCCGCTGCTCTTGTTGAAGTCGGGTGGGCTGGTTCTCTCATTAGCGACTCATTACGGCTGTGCTGTATGGCCATGCTAGGTGAACTATTCCCCTATTACAAGTTTTGTTTACCATCAAATTGGTTTCGTAAAGAAAAATCTGGCATACTGTACCCTTGACAAAAGCATTTATCCAAGTAACATGGACTTGTAATGTTGGGTTCAGGAATCGAACCTGGACCGACACTGCTGCAGCTCCTTTCACAACTTTGTAATCGGCAACTATCTGTTAACAGCTGTATCGTTTGTTCTCCCTCTTCGTGTCTGACACTGCAGGTAGGAATGTCTCTGAGGTGATACCTGATGCCTCCGCTCAGCAGCAGACTCTTCCTGTGAACATCACAGAACTGATGGAGCAAATTAAGAACTTGGAGAAGGAGAACAAGGAGCTAGAGACAGAGAAGGATATCCTGGAGAAGAGGGTGAAGGCCTTAGGTAGGGATGCTGTGGAAGCTTGCTTTAAAGCTACACACTATATAGTTCATTTACCTGAAAAACGATGCCTTCAAACTCATTTTGATAATGCACAGACTTATAATTGGCAGATTACTGATACCAATGCATGGCCGGAATGTCTGGTTTTGAGCAATTTAACTTTGCTGTTTCGATGAGGAATATGACCCTTTTTGTCAATAATTGTATTGTTCCAAATTGGCCAAGAACTGACAAAATTTACAAAAAGGGGAATTCTTACACTGTGTGACCTTAATTTTGATTTTGAAATTCAATCATATGGTATCTATGATTTTGTTTTTTAGTACTGCAAATGTAATGTTCATGTAATCATTAGTATAGCCGTAGTGTCTTTAGTCAATATCCAGTTATTTTATGAGCAAAGTGGTCTAAGAATGTGGAATAACTCTGCCACCTGGTGTAACTTAGACCTTAGTCCTCCCAGATCCCCTCAATGTAGGGCATGGGTTAGGCTAGCTTTGTCTCTCTTTCACACACTGTCTGAGTGTGTGTGTTTGTGTTTGTGTGTATGTGTGTGTGTGTGTGTGTGTGTGTGTGTGTGTGTGTGTGTGTGTGTGTGTGAGAGAGAGAGAGAGAGAGAGAGAGAGGGAGACAGAGAGAGGGAAAAGAGAAAAAATGCATCACAGATGTTGATGACTAACATGGAAAAACTAGGATTATTTAAAGGAGTTTATAGAGTCAGTGAAGCAGGCATTAACAGTGGTAATATTTAGATCTAGTGAAATGTTCTGCAGTGTGTGATCAGCCAGTAGTCAGTCTCGACAAATTGCTCATTCAAATAGCATAAATAATTGCACCTATAATATAACACAAGCCAGAATCTAAATAGAGTTAGAACATTTCTATGTACAAAAAAGTTAAACAACTTATTTTGCTTAGCAGTCGTTTACGAAGGTCCTTCCAGTCAATCTTTGCAACTATCACAAGCAAAAACTACCATTGTAATTGGAAGCGTCCTCCCCCTGATCCTTCCTGAGAACTTGGAAATGTAAATGCTTAGGAAATGAAGATAGTTCCTGTGTGCATGCGAGTGTGGCCTTCCTGATCTTTTTAACTGGGCAGTGGGGTTTTGATTAATTTTTTCCAGACCTCCTGCACAAATCAGCCAAGTTCTTTTTACTTAGGCGAAACGCAAGAGCCATATACCTAATCTACGCAGACAAAAACATTTCCTCCCACTAACATGTCCCAGTAGCCAGCTTAACTATGTAAACAGAATGTGTTTGGGAACATGAGCGGTCAGCAAGGCCCCTTTCGTTCCCACAGCAGTGACACTTACAGTGGACCTACTCGGGCTCAACACACAGCTGAAACAGAGCACATGAGCTGCACAAGAAAAAAAAATAGAAAGAGAGAAGAGTGGTCTATTTTTTTTCAAATGTCCGCGTTGCACACCTCCTGTTCTCACGTCCGATGTAGCCAGCTCCATTGATTATTGTGGAGGAGTTTTGTTGCAGCATACGCCCTTGTTGTCGTTCCACTTTAGTTATGCATTCAGTGTAGCTTGGGTATTAGTGCTTCATTGCGGTTCTAAAGTCTATCCTGATTTCACCCCTGTGACATTTACATTGGCTTAATTATTAGTTTACACAATGCATATCTCTGAGGAGAGAGATGTTTGTGTTCAGGAGTGCGGCTGTTAGTCATCAGTGCCGTGTGAGTTAGTCATCTTCCTCATTCCCATTTCATCTCTCATCTAATCGGAGACCAGGCTTTCTTGCATGCTTGGTGATGTTTTGCCTGGTGTGTGTGTGTGTGTGGGAGGTGTGTGTGTGTGGGAGGTATATGGGTGTGTGAGGGGGGGTGGGGTGAGCGAGTGGTTTCTCACACTGATAGCCGTGCCATCTCCCGCCAGAGGCAACCCCCTCCCCTCCTCGTCCTTCTCCTGCACGTGAGACCACTGTGGCGCCGGCCGCCTCCCGGTCCCCACCGGGCCTGCCCAAGTGCCCAGCCGACTGGCACCGCTTCCAGGACAGCTGCTACTACATCTCCCGCACGACGCTGACCTGGAGCAGCAGCCAGCAGTTCTGCCAACGGAGAGGGGGACACCTGGCTATCATCCATACGGCAGAAGAACAGGTGAGAGAGAAAAGAGAAAGAGGGAGGGAGGGAGGGAGAGGAGGAGAGAGAAGGAAAGCCAACTAGGTAAACCAAGGGTCAGAACTTGTGTCAACACACTGGACCAAGGCCATGAGGAGAGCATTGAAGATGGGCAATGTTGATAGGGAAATGTAGAAATGATGGTAGTCATCTTCAAACAGAATGTTTTTCACAGCTCTAGAAATCACTGAGACTGAAAATGGTCAGTGATGCTGCACACACAGACACACAAGTATGAATGCTCTCACAATCAGTCCTATTCCAGTAAGCTATAGCTTTAAGACCAAATGATGGGAGAGTAAAGAGTAAATATGTTATTATTTTATTATTATTCACCCTCCTTTCGAACACTTTTTGTGTGTCTGGCTGTAGACATTCATTTGGAACAAGCTGGTTCGGGGACACTGGAATGCCTACTGGTTTGGAATCACCGATGAGAAGGCGGAGGGGACTTGGCACTGGGTGGATGGCACAGAGCTGGATATGAATACTGCGTAAGTGAATGCACAGGTTCACAGTTCTCTCGTGCATGCACACACGCATGCACGCACACACGCTGGGATAACGACCCTGTACTGCTGTGATTTAGCAATCCAGTGTGCAGAGTGCGGCCCATGTTTTTAGCAAATAACTTGTCTTGTTTTTGTGTTTCCATAGGGCCAATCTGTGATTACGTAAAGTTAGCTAATGTCAACCGATGTCAACTCGTAAATTAATTTGCGCAAAAACATTCCTTTTTCTGTAAAACAATCATCTGGCATAGGATTTCACGTTGTGAATTTGGTTTGTTTTGAGCAGAAATTCGTTTGCTATGGAAATGTGACACGCTTACGCACTCTATTGTGAAGTTTAAAATGAAAATGCCACATCAGCAAGTAAGGTCAGTGGCAGACCTGTTGTTTCTCTCACTTCTGTTAATCATTTGGTATCTTTCGCCACTCAGTTTTTGGGAGGAGGGGGAGCCCAACAACCACATCGACGAGGACTGCGGCTACATCGTGAAGACGCAGGTGCTGAATCGCGTTCCGATCAAGAGCTGGTACGACGCACCGTGCGAGATGCACTGGCGCTTTGTTTGTGAACTGGAGTTGCCGGCCGTCTCCACGACTGCACCGCATGCATAGAGGGGAAAATGCTGATGCGGTGCACAGGCTACTCCTACTCGCAGCTTGTGAAATATATGTGATAAAATCACACGGAGAAGAAATGAGAGTGTGAACATTCTTTTCAATGAGGAGCACTTCCCTGTTGCCGTAGTTTGTTCTGCTTTGAGAGAGAGAGAGAGAGAGAGAGAGAGAGAGAGGGAGAGAGAGAGAGAGAGAGAGGGAGAGAGAGAGAGAGAGAATTGTAAATAAACTGTACATATGTTGTTTTGATATAGACAAATGGAATGGGATGTTTTATTAACTGGAACTGATTTCAGATTTCAAATTATGTGTTGTTAAGACTTGAAAAGTAATTGTCCTATTCAAAGCATTGATAGTTATAGAGGTATTAGTCAAATATGGCAAGGTAGAGGGTTTGATTACCAGCTATAAAACATTTGTACCTGATCTTTGTATATAAAAAAAATGAAGAATAAAACTTGACATGGTACAAAAATCTGTTTGTTGTTGCTAAACATGCCGTTTAACTTCATCTTGAAGTACAGTGGATCTGAAATAGCATGACACACTTTATCCTGTAGAGGGCAGCACGTGTGTGGACTGATAGCTATTCACTCTATATGAATGTGACTATCTCACACTGGTTAAATCACTTGCACAATTAGAATGGCTCATTATGGCAGTTTATTCTCATGCAAGAGAAGTATGGAATGGTCATGGGAACACCAGTAAACAGAGACAATGTTTATTCAGTGGACAGTGTGTATGCTGGTGATGGTGATGGATATTAAGGGCTTGCCACATCTCAAGAAAACAACTCCTGTGATATTCCTTGAATGATTCCTTGGCCTCGTTTCTTCCATCATGATTGAACTTCCCAAAAGTTCAAGTCATTTCTAGTGTCTGGACTTTCTGTGAAAGCGTAAAGTAGGCCACTTCAGTATGTGAAGAAAAATAGGTCACGTTATTAAAGGCTGCAGTCATTTATTTTACTTGTTAGTCCCATCCATGCGAGAGAAAAAAAAAAGTTAAATAAGCTGTCTCCAAATAGCACAGACACCAGCCAGTCAGTGTCATAGTTGCACTCCACTTTGAGGTATACTCATAGAATCTAAATAAACTCAACAACAGTGTGATAAAGAACTTTTCTCTCCTCAAGAAAATCATTAGTTAGTTGATTTTCGAATGCACCGGTTTTCTAACGATCTTATCCTTACCCATGTGTGCACATCACCCCTCACTAGTCCTACTTTGCATGTGTGAGTGTGTGACGACTCCGAGGACCATGAGAAGATGAGAACCCACGTCACTCGTCGACACCGGTCACTTACAACATCGCCCGTCAGACCTTCCCAGAGAGCTGGACCCTGTCCAGCCTCGGCTCGCTGGATGTCCTTCGCACTACTCGATTGGCTCGTTAAGCTCCCTCGCACCCAATTGGTGACCTTGACTCCAGCTGATCCACTTGTGCATTAATTGACACAGTTCCTGCCACCAGTGTAAACAAATGAACTAGGGCACCTGTTATATAACGGCGCGGCGTAGTTCCCTGTAGATCCATCTGCGGCAGGCCACTTTTGATGAGCACCAGTGGCCTAATTAAGAGCTCAGAATTCCTGATGAGGGAATTCTCTTAATAGGCAAAAGAAAACCCACCCCAGTCTTCCACAAATGTCCGCAAGGCAACGATGCATAGTTGATTATTTCGATCCACGTTCAATTATATCTTGCATTGACATACTGATGTGATGTTGCTCACAGTGTGAGAAATATTTTTTGTCTGCTCAGCACAGCAGGGCAAACTGGTCTTGACAGCTCTTCCACAAGCACGGTCCTCATCAACAAGAAACATGCTAAGGTTTGTCAGCCACTAATAACCTTGGGGCAAGTCAGGGTTTATCATCGTGAGAAATAGGGTTTGGGTTTAAACTTGAAAGGTCATCTTTTTCAAGGGGGGGAATGTTATGAGGAGGTCAAAAAGAAGGTGAATGAGTTTAAGGTTGAAGAGCAAGTTGCGTCCCGCCTACCCTCTCGCCTCTTGAGCTTGTTACCATGGAACCATCAGGTAGTCTCAAGCCTTTTTCTGTCAGTTCGTATTAAGCAGGATTTAGATGAGAGAGAGAGGCAGGGAGAGAGACAAAGAAAGCGAGGCTGCTCACGGCCCCAGAGGGGTATTGATGGTATGTCTGACTTGTGTCTTAAGGTGATTCCAGGAAAGAGAAGGAGATATGATTGCAAGCTTTTCAGGATGTCTTCACATGACACACGTCTGACTGACACTCCAACTCATGATACTCACGTGGCGGTCATTACTGACACACACACACACACACACACACATTTAGTAGTTCCTCTTCAATGTGTGGGGAGCAAAATATGGGAAGTTGGCCAATGTGCAAACTGCAGCCAGTTTCACCAACAATTTAACTGGGCAAATAACTGACTTCTAATTTGAATCTCTGAAAGTCTATGGAATACTTCTAACAGACACAATGGAAGCACTGTTTAGTTTTTAGTATTTTATTTATTTGGAAAAGGGGGCTCTACTTGTCTGCGTTTTTGGTCTGTAATCTTCCAGTTGGAGATACTGTATATGTCAGGCTTTCTTGCTGAGGATTGTAGAAAGCAGTCTGGTATTTTAATACGACACAGATTAAGAATAACATATGAAAATCTGTAATGCAAAGAATTTATACCAGTATAATAGTCAGGTTGTGAGAAACCATGAGGAAAAAAAGTCCCATACCTGCATTTGTAGACTTTATTCTCTACGGGTCAGTCACAGAAGTGGGGAATGGGGCCTAGGGTGCCATACAGAGTATGTCTGTAAAATGTCTTGTCAATATGTACGTGACTGAACTCTATCACTGGAATCTGCCGGAATCCAGGCAAGTCCCGTAAACCTATCAAAAAAGGGTACTGGGTGTGTATGCAACAAAAAGCAGATTGTGACCCCAGGGTGTGTACTGAGTTGGTGTTGGGGTGTGCGTGGGTTGAACAGCGGATTTTGCTTCCTCCAGATGGGGTGCGCTAACAAGTCAGAGAGTTGTTTGTTTAACTGTTATGCACCGAAGGAATACAATGACTCATGGTGATTAAGCAGCATTGAAAAGAACAGTATGCTGCTAGGTTTCAACTCTACTTCAATTCTGACTTAGCAAGGCATAACCTTGTCATAAACATGTTATGGCAGATGTATTGGAAGCATGACAGTTCATGACAATTCATCACAGCTATACCATGAAAATTCATTAAGGATCTATAAAAGAATCCTCAAAAAGAATGGTATTTGGAATACAGGCAATGATATAACATGACAAACATGTTTTGACTTGGCAGTGCCTATAGCATTCTTTACATTCCAAAGAATTCATAACATGGCAAAACAGAGTCGTTATATGTGGGTACTAGACTGTTTTCACAATCTCTGTTGGGGGAATGGTTCATTGATATTTAATAAAGTTTGCAGTATTTTTGTAAATTACTTCATTGACCAGAGTGTTTGTTTGTGGATGTCATATCTGTGGGTGGGTGTGTGTAGATAGGGGTGAAGGGGGTGGGGGTTGTGTTCTTACTGCAAAATACTTAGCAATTGCAATTGGATTGACAGCTATTATATTACAGCATGTTTAATGGAATGACTCGTTTTCACCACTCCCCAGTATAAACAAACCAAGTCAGAACTAGGATCACCTCTTGCCATCACCCCTTTCACCTCCACACCAATCACCATCTCTTAACACCCAAGGCCCCTTATTCCCAACCAACCAAACAACCAACCAAACTCCGCCCTGGTGTGCGGATCTGTGGGATATGATACCTTGAGCTGTAAGCAAGATGATGATCACATGGTGTCTGGCATCTACAGACTGGTGCCTGCAGAGGTGAGAGCTTTACTCCTTTCACTGGGCACCAAGTGGCACCAAGACAACGGCAAGTGGGCGAAGTACCAACTGGACACCCCTCCCTCTCTCGACCCACACACGTTCCCTCTCTCTCTGCCGTCCCTCCTCTTCTCTGTGTTACCCGTGACGCATGTTCGGATTGGGTCGCTCTAATTCCTTAACGAGATTGCCGATTCCACGGATATCCAATTAGATCGTGATTAACTGGGCTCAACTCATTAGGTCTGACAAACTAATTCAAATACTCACCCCCGAACCCTACGAAATCACCCCCGATAAAATTCAACAATCACAAACAAACATCAACGTGTCAGAAGTGGTGTGTCATCACCATCCTCTCTGCACTCAGTGCAACGATGTAGGACTACAAATACTGTGCATGCATGACCTTGACTGTTACGGCAAATTAATATCCAAGTGCATTGGAAATCATTCTACATCATTCTGGCCAAAACAACAGCCTCTTATGGTCTGGCACAACAAATGAAAATTATTATCAGCATAAGCATTATTTCAAGGCCAAATAAAGACCATTTTCACCATTTTATCCACCTTACAGACGGATTTAGTGGTTGGGTAGTGAGTCATTTGGAGCAGGTTTGCTCTCTAGCCTTCTCTTCAACTCTTTGAGCATCTCACCACTGCCCTCCCAAAGGCTTCAGGTCTCTCGTTCCCACCTGGATTCTTCAGGTATGCGCCTTCGTTCGGTTTCTTCAGTTGCTCCTGTCTTTTGACCCCATAACCTGCTTTCCTGCTGCAATCGGTTTACCTGACTCTCCTCGTCGTACTCTCTACTTCCCCCTCCTCTCCCCCCCCCCCTCTCTCTCTCTCCTTCCCTCCTCCTCCTCTCTCACTCGATCTCTCTCTCCCTCTCTCTATTTCCATCTTTGGGGCTTATCCCTTCATCCCTGATCTCCTTCATCCTCTCCAATCCTCATCTGTTCCCCGGGAGGAAGGGGGAGAGAAAGAGAGAGTTTTTCACAGGTGAGTTCCTGCCAGTCGGTGGTAAGAAAGCGTGCGAAGAAGAGTGAGTGAGTAAGAGAGAGAAAGAGAGAGGGGAAGCAGGACCGTCCTGTGGATTGAGGAGTGCACAAGCAGCCGAGAGAAAAAAAAGGGACACACGCAGCGAGGAGAAGAGGAGAAAGAGAGGATTGGAATAAAAGAGAAAAGAAGGAGAGAGAAGAGCTGCACAGCGAGAAGCAAGGTGAGTATTTTTGAGATTGATCTGATGTTGCATGCTGTCGATGACTCTGACAGTGCATTTGGACTTCAGGCCTTTAGAACTATTTAACTCGTCGGCATCCGAGAAGCTTCAACAAAATTGGCTCTGTTAGCCCACTTATCACGAAACGCAAGACATGACACCAACCAGACTGGGAATACTCGCAGATGCAAGAAGTGGATGACAACTCAATTCGTGGAAGTTATGGAAGTAACTGCACAGATTGCAACATTTCAAAAGACGAGCAGGGTCGGCCACATCATTAAGACAATACGATTGGCTTTTAGTTGCATGATATGCAGGACAAGATGGATGCTTCTACTTTTTTCAAAGGCATTAGGTGTCAACTAGGCGGCTGGCAATGTGCACGTCTTCTCTCGTTCTTGAAGATTCTCTATATCAGAGACAATACTGAAGGGTACATTTAGCCTATAGCTCACATGCCATGCTAAACAGATTAACAACAAAGAACAACTCTTTCTTCTGCAGAGTTTTGGTAGTTATGGCAGACATTATTGCATGTCGACCCAGCCATAGTTTAACATTGCATTTTAGTCATATGCACAGTTGGTGTTTTGGGCATCTTACTTGATCAACCTACACAAGTAAAACAAAAATATTAAAAAGGGCCATTGAGCGGATACTGACCATGAGAAAGGGTCAACACGTTTAACCATACTCATCTGTCTAGTCCACAGCTATTTTCTCACATCACTTGCTATGTACAGGGTTTTTTGTCATACATTTGTCTCATTCGTCTCCGTCTTCATGTCGCTTTGGCCTCTAACTCGCTCTCTGATCCAATGGGATAGTAATCGGATGACAGGAGATTTGACTTGAAAAGCCACCCTACAAGCTCCTGCTGGGGGCTTAAACCCTCCCCAGTCGTCCACTCTTTCTCCACTCTATTCTTTGGACTATTTCCTCTTGCCTCTATATCTTCTCCAGGCCTCCTCGGGTCTCTTCCTTAAATCGTTGAATCATAGTAGACCTCGTATTCACCGGTGTGATGTTTTTACGTGATACTCTGACTCTCTGAGCACATATCTGGCCACAAGTGGCTCAGGGGCCAGGTGAGATCGGGCAAAGCTCCACAAAGCCTTCTGATCCTCACCCGTAGAGGTCACTTGTTTGAAAACAGTTGCTGCTTGAATAGAAAACAGAATAGAAAACAGAGTGTGCCGTACGTACTGTGGGGATAACAAAATGTGAATTCTGATGACAACTTGTAAAGTTATACAAAACCAAAAGTTATGTTGGTTGAATATATTTGTTGCTATGGTCATGTATGTGGTTTCATATGACCATGTGTGCAAGGGTGTGTTGCTACCTAAGTCTGAAAATTTGAGCATTAAATCCAGACTTTACCCAGACTTCATTTAGTTTCAAAAGTCAGGGAAGTCGTTAAACTACTACAGGGCCCACAGAATTGGCTTTACCAAAGTCAGTAAAATGACACCTCATTATGCAAAGGGGCTAAGATGTTCTCCTCATCCAGGATATGACATCACTGGTCGGCATGGAGGCCTAGTTCCCGATAATGCCGTCACTACCACCTGGTTTACTTAACAATCTCTTACTTCCTTTTCACTGGGCAAGCAGGAAGTGACTCCGATTAAGTGAAATCCACTTGGTGGATCTCCTCACTGCTTGAGTGGAGGATGTAATACCACCGTTCACCTTTGTCCCCATTCACGACAACATGCCACTAGGTCCACAGAGTTAGAGGCTACTCATCTCTGATTTCACAGGCGCTCATACCTCTTCCTCTGCTCTTGTCTTTGTGTTGTCCAGGTTGTCCTCTGGTCTGTAACATCCCCTTCAAGCCGCCGCCATGGGTGAGGTAGAACAAATGAAAAAAGAGGCTGAGACCCTCAGAGCTCAGATTGAGGTAAGCAGCGGCCATCTTTGAGTCCCTTACCTAAACCTATTATAGGATCCACACAGACACAGACAATCCATCTCATAACACGCAAAATGTGTGACATGTACAGGAGAACAGAACCTTACTGGGTCAGCCACAGTAATGAGAGAGATTACATCCATACATTATGGCTGAGGCACTGACTTCTATTGAAAAATCCTATTCCCCAAGTTTATTTCACAAGGTCAAACACATCTACCTGTAAATGTCTATGTATATACTGTACATCATGCATACATTACACGGTAAGTTTCCTTAGTGTACGATGAATGCATAATATAGACATTTAGACATATAGACATCACAAATAGAATAGAATATCTTGACAGCAGTTAAAGGGATGTGTTTGCAGTTGTCGTTGTGACTACCTCTACCTTCCAGTGTACATCACAGATGTAGAAAACATTCTGTTTTGATTCATCTCCCTCTCACAGACCGCCCGCAAAGCAGTGGCCGACGCAACCATGGAGTCGGCCTCCTCTGGGGTGGCCCCTGCTCCTCGCATCCAACCCCGCGCCAGACGGACCCTCAAAGGCCACACAGCCAAAATCTACGCCCTGTACTGGGCCCTCGACAACAAGTGAGTTGACACTCATGACAGAACAGAGAAAAAACTGGTTTGCCATTCATTCACCTGCCGGAGCAATGCACACATTCCTGAAGAGGCTCCCCAAAATATGACTGAAGGCAGACAAGTCTGAGTGTCAAGGGCAGGCTTTCAGTCACTCAGGTTACATCAGACAGGACTGTACATATATGTGTAGAGCACATTCTATTTTGCATCCACATATGACTTCAGTCACATAAGCGTCTTTGGGTACCTGGAAAAGCACTATATAAAACATATATTATTATATTGTTATGTAGGCCTTAAAAATTGAGGCAGTGGTAGTGTAGTGGTTAAGGAGCTAAGCTAGTGTGCAGTAGCCTGAAAAGTTGTGGCTTCCACCGCTGTGCCCTTGAGCAAGTGTAAAAAATATCAGGTAAAAAGTCAGGACTTCTGTAGAGGTCATATTGTCTTCTAGCAGCGTGTAAAGCATTTCCATTAGACACAAAGGTTAAGTGTCTTCTGTGCTTAAGTCAGAAGCCTAAGCTGCTATAGCCTAGTTGGAGTTGCTTCACGGGCATTTGTGCTATCTTGTGGTCATCATGGTGAATCCCCCTTAATGCTTAGTTGGATCAATTAACAGAGCTCAGAGGACCAGAATAGCTTCACTGGCCTGTTATTTGATTTGAAGGAGAAAAGAAGGAATGTTCAGTCATCTAGTCAACCATTGTGATAGATGCTTATGCTTAAGCTATAAATCTAACTTCAGTGCAGTCATGGTTAAAAAAGGGTCAAAGTCTGCAGTAAGGGTTCATATATATCAGAATATGGCTGGTACAGCACAGTATTGAAAGAACATAGGCGCCACCAAGTGGCATCTTTAGGTACTGTCATGTTAAAAGCACAGGAAGTAATCTTGAGGACTGAGACACCAAATAATTTAGTAATTTAGCTTCCACATGCGGTCTCTCATTGAGCTCAATGCAAATCAAACAGGCTAATACGCTAACTGGAAAAAACACCATGCCAATCTCTAGCTATGGTGAAGGGTATGTGATGATGTGAGGCTATTTTAATTCCAAAGACCAAGGGAACTTTAGCAGGATGCATAGTATCCTGGATCCATGAAAGGGCTGGCCTTCAAAAAAAAAAAAAAAAAATTATAAAAAATCCTCCTGCTCCTAAGGGAATTTAACATAGGGGTCAAATACTTACGCCCCCTGTATTTAAGGAAGAACATTTATTTATGTTACGATACATTCTTCAATTACAAAGAAAATTGGTGTCCTTAGCGGTTGGATTTTTTAAACAAGGCATTAAGATCAATTGGCAAAAGATGATTTTATATTCCTCTTTTCAGTCAACTTTATCATGGGGTCAAATACTTAGTCCCCCCACTGTACATGCATGCATTATCTACGATACAGTTATATGTTACAATTTCCTTCAATCTGGCATTTTATGAAAGATGTTCATATTCTACATGTACTGGGATAACACTGATGTCTTAACCTGTGTATAGGCTGATGATCAGTGGCTCACAGGATGGCAAGCTGATCGTTTGGGACACCCATGCTGGAAACCTGGTGAGAAGACCCTACAGTATACTATACTATAATGCAGAATTTGCAAACACAATTATTTCAAGTTATCAAACGGAGCGTTAATGATGTGTTCAAACTGTTAGTGTTCCATGTGAGTTGGTGCAGTTTGTGAAATGTATCTACAATGTCTCCTTTCCATCCCCAGTTCAACTGCATACCTCTCAAATCTGCGTGGGTCATGACTGTCTCCTTCTCCCCCTCTGCGGGTCTGGTGGCTAGTGGTGGTCTCGACAACATGTGCACAATCTTCAACATCTCAGGGGAAAAGCCAAAAACCCTGAGGGAATTGGATGGTCATGATGGTAAGAATCTGCATAACAGGCTTTGAGCTCTTGTTGATAACCCAAAAGAGGTCGTTTAACAAAAGATCTGGCAGTGTTCTTACAGGTTAGCTAGATACCAGTAGGCAGATAGATAGCAACCTTTTCACAGCAAAATAAATTCCATTCACAAGAGTGAATTTCTAGACTTGTGTCGCTAAATACCACATGCAGAATCTCCAACTTCCCTCCACTGATGCCTATGCCATACAAGGACATGTGATCCCAATTAGCTATAACAGAAATCTTTGATCCGTACAAAACCAGTTAGCCACACAGCAGGTAGTGCAACATATTGCCACTGTGAGGAAAATCAGATGGGTTGAGTGCGTCTAACTCTCAGTCATTCGGAGATCTGCAGTGTGAAGTCATATTTTCTTAATGTGCTCTTCTCTCTCATGCTGTCCCCATTTCTGTTGCTATAGTAACTCGCTCACCTCCTTGATGTGACTTTCCCTTTTGCCTATCAACCATCTTAGGTTATCTGGCCTGTGCCCGCTTCCTGAATGAAACTGAGATCCTTACTGCTTCTGGTGACCAGACCTGGTATGACAAAACTAAAATGATGATTCAGTGAACATAATTTTACTCTCATTTATGAACATACTGTATTTACATTTTTAAATTCAGGAATGTTATATTTGGCGCACATGTACAACCTTCTCATCCTCATCTCATCTCAAGACCTTTCTGTTCAGTGTTCTCCTCCACACCCAACACATAGCCTTGTACACTGTATTTGCATTGGTGTATTGTATTGTTGTATTTTCTTGTGTTTTCTTTGTTTTTACTGTATTTTTACCTTGGATTTGAGAAAGGTGCTATATAGATAAAACTTATTATTATTATCCTTCTTCCAGCAGAAAAGTCCTCCATCATTCACCATTCTCTCTCTCTCTCTCTCTCTTTCTCTCTCTCTCTCTCTCTCTCTCTCTCTCTCTCTGTCTCTCTCTCTCTCTCTCTCTCTCTCTCTCTCTCTCTCGTGCTCTTTTCCAGTGGTCTTTGGGATCTGGAGACTGGCAAACAGAAGGTACAGTTCCTGAACCATGTGGGAGACTGCATGTGCCTGGCACTCTCTCCTGATCAGAACCAATTCATCTCTGGGGCCTGTGACGGCCTTGCCAAGCTTTGGGATGTCAGGGATGGACAGTGCAGGCAGACTTTCCAGGGCCACACCAGTGACGTCAACACCATTGCGGTAAGGAGGGGTTGAATCATGACATTTTGGTCATAGGCAAGCTGTGACTTCTTTGTGATAGTTCAGCTAACATTTACATTGTCAATATGTTTCACATTGTTACATCGGCTTATGCCAGCTTGAACATTTAGCAACGTTTTATGTTGTCTTTAAGTTTCACAAACGTATTCATCGTGGCATTTGTCTAAAACAGCTCAAGAAATAAAAATGCTTAGTTAGTTGGCATGTTCCTGAGCTACATTTGCATTGTACTACCACTGGAGTAACAGGAAAGGTTTAACTGTAGTAAGGCCTTTTGCCTTACTACAGCTAAACTTACATGATAGCCATTCTGTCAGTCATACCTGCTTTCCTTTCTCTGCAGTACTTCCCAAATGCAAATGCTGTGATCACGGGCTCGGACGACTGTACCCTGAGGATGTTTGACTTCCGCGCTGACCAGGAAGTCATGATCTACCAGAACGCCCAGCCAACTGCCGGTGTGACATCACTCGCCCTGTCCCTGTCTGGACGTCTCCTCTTTGCCGGCTACGATGACTTCAACTGCAACATCTGGGATTCTCTGAAGGGCGAGAAAGTTGGTGGGTAGAAAAGAAAACACAAATAAAATGCTAATTATGACTTAAGTGGGGCAAATTCAACATTTGCAGAGACAAGGGTGTGAGAGAGAAGTAATAACAGGGGAGTAATAGCAAAGAGGGAAAGGAGAGAGTTGTTGCAGAACACCTAACCCTTTGAGCCCCAGTGCCTGACACAAGGATGACCTCAGTGGGTTCCACATTTCAAGCATATAGCAGATGACTCCCGAGTGAGTTTAAGGAAAGTTAGGTACGTTATTGTCCCCGTAGGATTACTTTTTACACAGCAAATACGGCATTACAGCATCAAACTGTCCAGACCCGCTGAACAGAGATTCAAAAGGGATCATGATCTAATCCTATCTTGCAGGAACTTGTTTAAAGAAATCACTTGGGGTATAAATGACGGTTTTGTCCTTTAGTACCTGCAGCCTGAGGGTAACAGGGCACAGTACACATAATAAAACAGAAGACTATTTGAGCGTTAAATGATCGGAGAGGCCAAGAGACCTCAAAACAAACCTATGTCTCACCCTGCAGGAGTATGCGACTTTTATTTGTATAGGAGAGCGGGATACTGTATAACATGTGTGTATAGGAGACTGTCTGGCTCCCGGGTCTCCCCACTTTAGGCTGAATAACTCACCCCTTTGTCTGCCCATCTCAGGTGTGCTGGCTGGACATGACAACAGAGTGAGCTGCGTTGGCATCCCCAGTGACGGCCTGGCGGTCAGCACCGGGTCCTGGGACAGCTTCCTGAAGATCTGGAACTGAGCTGGCCGCTCAGCCTTTCGCAGAGGAGCTCAAGAAGGAGGGAGTGAAGAGGAAGACAAACAGGGACACAGCTAGTGTAGGAGGACAGCGAGCGAGATGAATGAGTGAGAGTGAGGCTGGTGCGTGGATGTGTGGGGGAGGGAGCAGAGAGTTGGAGGCCATTGCACATTTTGTTATCAGGGAGAAAGACAGGAGGGCTTTGTTTTTTTTTCGTACCAGACTAGTCTTCTCTTACTTTGACTCGCTCACTTGTTCATTCTCTCTTCTCTCCTCCTTCTTTGTTACAACTTTGAAGGCAAAAGGCAAAGACTCCATAGAATGTATAAGATGGCATTCCTACCACCTCATAATGCACCATGGAAGATATTGCTGAGTGTTTCAGTATATCAAATGACAACAATAAAAAATATAGCATTTTATGGTCAGACATATTTGAAAATAATGAATATAAATGTAAAATAATATTTTATTGTATTAAAGTTATTTGACAAATACATAATAGATTTTTGAAAGTAAAATGAGAAATCATGTGGAATAATTTTGCGGGGGGAAATGTGTAAAAAGAAATAGGACCCAAGGTTATTTTTTCTTGTTTCTTGTATTCATGGTTGAGATTTAAGGCCCAATCCTAGATGAGAGATGACACCAGACCTTGTTTGTACATTTTAGAGAATTCAGTGCAGCGTTTGTGTGCATTTCTGTTATGCAACAAATCTGCATTTATGTTTGCAACTCCAGCATTACAGCTGACATTTTGGATCTGCAA
The DNA here is from genome assembly GCF_963854185.1 of Sardina pilchardus. Classification (NCBI taxonomy): domain Eukaryota; kingdom Metazoa; phylum Chordata; class Actinopteri; order Clupeiformes; family Clupeidae; genus Sardina; species Sardina pilchardus. Next base: position 17,956,837 of record NC_085017.1, read on the forward strand.
TGGTACTGATACTTATTCTGGTGCATCTGCAAAGAACTTAAAAGCCAGCTTGATTTGATTCCAGAATGGCTACTGTTGCCTTTCATCAAGCCATTCCATGAGAATCATTTTAGGTTCATCCTATAGAAGGGACATGTTTATGTACACCGGACACATATCAACAAAAGTCACCATGGATTTGTTTCATATATCTGTCCCTCTATATTGTAAAACACAAAAAAAAATTGTTACAATCAGTGATCAATAAATCATTCCCTCCATATAATTTTGGTTTTGCTTTTACATTTGCAGTCTGTCTGTACAATATTGTTTTAAAAACTTTCTAATAAATGTAGAATTCTGCACTATGGTTGTTTCCTACCAATCTGGCTCCAAAAACAAATGGTATGGTCATCGTGAAGATTTTTAGGATGTAAATAATGTATTATTTACTGTATTATGTAACTTTAGAGTAGAGAAAACCATGAAGTAAATGAGCCGATGCTTGTCTAAGAGGGACAAGCTACAGTATGTATATAGGATTTTCTACTCAAAGACATGCAATAAAAAGTGAACGATATTCTATCTGAAAGGCATAAAAGATATGAGAGCTTCATGAGTTGGTGCTAGAATATCTTCAAGTAACTCTCAGTAAGAGATAGATATGGAAAAAAGGGCCAACACATTTTTATTAATCCTCTACTAGGGGAAGATAATAGGCAGAGCCAACTGTTCCCCTCCATTATCGTTATGAAATGTGCAAATTTTGATATGGCCAGCTATCATTCAAGTGTTTGAATTTCAATGGAAATTCATTCATTGATGGGACAGTATTAACTACAGTAGTGTAGGCCTACCGCTTTCTCCCTACATGATTCTTGCCTAGTTTGGATTCTTTGGGCCACTCTCCACTGTCCAAGCCCTGTCCACTGGGTGTGGCATGGAGCATTGTAAACAGATAGCCTTCCTTCATCAAGATTCCTTTTCTTGGTGTACCACTTCACCACCACCCAGACCATCACATTCCTGCCATCATCATGTTTGACAGATGGAGTCATAGTGAAGGCCCAGTAGATGAAAACACCTATTAGGCCTTCACTATAAACGAGTCTGGGGATAACTGGATTATGAACAACAAATCAGGACTTTGATTTGGTTGTAAAATGCTGAACTATACTTCAAAATATGTCATTTTACATTCTCTATATGTAGTGAAATAATAAAAATGGGATAGCAAATTGATGTGTTCATCACACTCACCCACCCACCCACACACACACACACACACACACACACACACACACACACACACACACACACACACACACACACACACACACACACACACACACACACACACACACACACACACACACACACACACACACACACACACACACACACACACACACACACACACACCTGCTTAGAATACCTCCATGATGTGGAACGAGCAGGAGAATGGCAGTAGCGGATAAGGTTCAAACGTCCTAACTGTAATTGGTTGAAAGTCCTCAAACCCCGCCTTCATGCACGGAAGGATGCTGAGGTTGTCCTTCCTCTCCGCTGAGGAAGATAGCTACATTCCGCTGCCAATGGAACTACAGATATGGAATTGAGTAGGCGTTACCCCATCTCGTGATTCTGACTTGTAGAAGCTCTGCGTACGCTGTCGCTGGTGGATGACTGCGGCCTGTCTCTGTTCGAAGTGTATATCCAATATATAATAATGGCTGCCAGAAAATTTTTCGTGGGGGGAAACTGGAAGATGAATGGAGACAAGCAGAGCCTGGGAGACCTCATTACCACGCTCAACACGGCTGCGCTTCATGACGAAACAGGTAACTTTTGCGTGTTATTGCGCGTCAAGCTGCGCTCCAAATATAGCTCCTCTCATCCCTGCTGCTGCTGCTGTGGTGAGGCCATCCTCGTGCGGAGGTGCTACGTGCAGAAATGCACTGACGACCGAATGGCAGCGGACACTTGATGATCACCCGTAGTCACAAATGACAGAAAAGTTACTGAAATAACGGAAGGACCCGTTTGGCCATGTCCTTCTTTTGACACTTTGACATTGAGCATCCGCACTTAGAATCTGCTTCGCAGCAGGCCTGGGCTAGCTGAGGACACCTGTGTGTCCGGATACGTTGGCCGACCAAAAATAACTTCTCAGATATTTTTATCCACAGCAGCTCAGTGAAACGTAACTCAGCTGTTCGGTGTATAATGCTTGTCAATTATTAATTTCCCATCGCACTCAGATGTAAAAATGTCACATTTGTGTTTAGGTAAGGAAATGTTTTTCACTACCAATGAACTGAGTAGCATGAGTTGTACTTCCCATGTTATTAACAGAGGTGGTATGTGGAGCTCCAACCGTGTATTTGGACTTTGCAAGATCTAACTTGGACCCCAGAATTGGAGTTGCGGCACAGAATTGTTACAAGGTGGCCAAGGGGGCTTTCACTGGAGAGATCAGGTAACAAGGGCTCATTCCAACTATTTAATAATAACACTGACTGCTTCTGTCTCTTCCTCTCTTCATTCCTTGCTTTTCTTTCTTTCTGTTTCATTCTTTGTATCTGTGAAGACATTCTATACTCCTTCCTTCTTTCTTTCTTGCACTCTTCCACTACCCTCCACTTACACTCTCTCTCTCGCATTCATTCATTCATTCTCTTTCTTACTCTTTGTGTCCTTTGTCATTGTCCTCATTTATTCTGTTTCTATTCCCCCTTCCCTCAGCCCAGCCATGATTAAAGACTGCGGTATCGACTGGGTCATTCTGGGCCACTCAGAGAGGCGCCATGTTTTTGGGGAGAGTGATGAGGTATGAAGCTCTGTGCATCCTTACGTTCTGAAATGTCTAGTTGGGGGGAAAAGAGGAAATGTATATCGCCTTCTTTTGTGATGTCACACCTGTATGCGGTTCTTTCTGTTTTGATTGGCTGTCTTGGTCATCTCCTCCAGCTGATTGGTCAGAAGGTGGCCCATGCTCTGGAGAGTGACCTGTCAGTGATCGCCTGCATCGGCGAGAAACTGGAGGAGAGAGAGGCGGGGACAACAGAGGAAGTTGTGTATGCACAGACCCAAGTCATTGCAGGTGAGGACCATATCTCAGCACAAGCAGTTCATTCTGTGTGATCACCAAAAGTGTCAAATATTTACAGAGGAGGTCAGTAATTGCAAGTATAACTACTAAGAAATGAAGAGACAAATGCCGTGGAAGTGGTTCTTCTTTGATGTTTTTATTTGTGCTATTTGTGGTTCAGATAACGTGAAGGACTGGAGCAAGGTAGTGCTGGCTTATGAGCCAGTGTGGGCTATCGGCACAGGGGTGACAGCCACACCTGAACAGGTAGGAGCCAACTCGCACATACACAGGCCCTGGTGTAGGCCCAGTTAGTTGCAAACAACTGTTACCATCATGTCTTCTTCTTAGACCTTGGAGAAAATGTTTTTGTTACCATTTAGCACGTGTGTACATTGGTTGTAGTGTAAGATAAATGTTACAAACAACACTTAATGTGGATATGTGTTCGACAGGAAGTTGTTGTTGTTCTTGTTTCAGCAATGGACTTTTCCTCACTGTCATTGACCCCAGTGCGCACACAATAACCTTATTATATGTACTTATGTTAGACAAATTGCAGTATTACATTTCGGTGATAAAAGAGTCCTCCCTAACGTCTCCATGTGGTCTCTGTCTCAGGCTCAGGAGGTACATGAGAAGTTGAGGGTGTGGATCAGGGCCAACATCTCAGACGACGTGGCCGACTCAGTCCGCATTCTTTACGGAGGTCAGACATGCAGGAGCGAACAACACATTCCCTCCATCTGACTGCTCTGTGTATTTCCATTATTTGCTTAGAATATTTAGGAGAATAAATGCGGCAGAGGATTTGTTTTCTAACCTCAAAAGCAATCTAAATCTACCTGTTTACAGAAATCATCTGATTGTGTGTAGAACTGTGATACAGTACATGTGTTGTCACTGTAAACCTAATTGAACCTTTTTCTTTGTTTTTGTGTTGTTATTGCCTCAGGATCTGTTACTGGGGCCAACTGCAAAGAGCTAGCCGGCCAGCCAGATGTGGACGGCTTCCTTGTAGGAGGAGCCTCCTTGAAGCCCGAGTTTGTCGACATCATCAACGCACGTGCATAGGAAACACAGACCGCAAGGTTCCATTTAGGCTGCACTATGATGACTGGCACACGTTTATAACTGCTCTGTTCGTATCTGCCCATGTCTCTTGCAGTGTGTGTGCATGAGTGTGTGTTTATATGTCTCTGTGGTGGTTTATGCTTCAAATCGTCCTCTTTTAGATGTGACAGCTGGAGTTTTAACACCTGTGTGTATTGCTGCATTTTAGACCTATGGCTTTTCGGCAGTAGAAGTCCCACCCAACATATCATTTACTGACTGAGTGTGGTTAGATGTAAATGTGTAGCACAGTCTGGGACTTATATTGTGGAACATTTATGTAGCCTTTATGGGATGTACTAAGAGCACTACTTTGCACCTGATCAATCTGTGAACTATTTATTTCCTGACATGATGGGAGGTCACTGAACAGGGCCTGGTCACACAGACTTGTCTGTGTGTTCATGCGTGTTGGTGGTGGTATGCATGGCCATGTGTCCTATAGTTTGATGTATGTATTAATCACTGAAATGTGTCTGACACTGAAACAATTCCATTAACCCCCTTATTGGAAAAATCACATGTTTGTCCCTTTACTAATCAGCCGGTGGCTGCCAAAGAGTACCTCACATGACTAACTACTTGAAATAAATGGTGTAGTCCACTTTGCTGTGGCCCTGGTTTATTTGCATGCATATTTTAGTATCTATGTGAGACAAAGTTCCCATTGGTCATGGAATTTCTAGTCTGTTCCAGAACTTCCAGGCATGGAGAGTCATGGAATTGTATCATTTGTGAGGCCATGGAATATCAGGGAATTTTGTTGTAGCAGTTTAAAATGTACTTCCCAAAACATGTTAATGCAAATATACTGTATGTCCATGCAGAATTGATGTATATCAATCAGGCTTTACTGCGCCTACTCTGAATGGAAATTCAGGTTTTTCATCAGGGAAAAGTCATGGAATTGTATATCTGACTGAGAACCCCGGTGAGAACTTTTGAAGCTCTGTGATTGCATATTATAGCCTTCGAACCTTCTCTCTGGGAAGTAATATTTGAAATGAAAGAGGTTGAGAGAGGTTATTATAATACATTATATTATTGTATTATTACATTATAGCATATTTTATTGTATTGTGTATCATATCATATTCTATTCTATTACATTATATAGATGCTAATAATTCCTATATTAGGTGTAATGGAATTGTCTACTGTATATTCTTGCTTTCGTGCACATTGTCATGGCATGAGCGAGAGGTACCGTCATTCAAAAAAAGCAAATTATGCTAATCTAAATACATAGTGAGAGCTCACACACTATCTAGTCTGGTGTAGTCTCCCTCTTGAGACTAACGTGGAGAACTGCACTGCCATTTGAGAGAATCGGGTATGTAGTGGACCGGCACATGCAGTTACCCCTCAGGAACTGTATAGTGCATTTCATCTACCATTCAAGAGATTTAATAAACTGTTTTATTTAACACCTCAGAGGATTTAACCACCAGATCCAAACCACAAAAACAAGCTTCCTGTAGAATGAGTCATATTACATTATTATTACTAATATCAGTAGCATACAGTGATGCTCAACCACTGCTCCATTTCACATCAAAAAGGCTGATCTGACGGTAGAACTGTGTTTCATCCCAACCACCCACACACTCATGCGCACACATGGGCAGGTCCTGTTTTCAGACAAGTAAAGACACAGACACGCGTTTGTGTGTGGTTGAAGTAAATGATGAAAATTTTAATCGGATGAAATAATTGAATATCCGCTTCATTTATGATTTGCTTAAAATCTTTTCTTTTTTCTTTTTTTTCTTTCCAAACCACAGTGATTCTACAGGTAGATAAACAATGGAGGCTTGGGGGTGTTAGGAAAGTGGAACAAGCATGACGGAACAGGCCAAGTCTGCAATCATATTAACAACGAGGGAGAGTCAAGAAGGGGGCAGGAGAAGGGGGGGGGGGTTGGCATGAAAAAGAACAGGAAAACAGTGATGCAATTTCAATTGACAGAGAGGAAAATAGGAGAAAAAAGTGCAATTGTGAATGTGTGTGTGTGTGTGTGTGTGTGTGGGTGTGTTTTCACAGGTGACAGAAGGTGAGACTGTGAGCTACTTGTTTTGTAGCTGTGTGTGTGTGTGTGTGTGTGTGTGTGTGTGTGTGTCAGACTGTAAGCGTGCGTGTCCAGTCATTTGACGTGTTGCACCACAAGACCTTCAATCCTCGCTTTTATTTTATTTTTTTGTGCTTCAGGCTTCATTTCTACAGTACAATAGTTTGTCAATGTGCCCTTTCATTCTTTTCAATTCACAGTATTCCTCTATTCGTTTGTGCATCATCAGTAGTCAGTCTCAAGTTGCAGTCAGTGTATGTCTGTCTGTCCGTTTGTCCGTTGAGGTGGTTGTCTTGGTATTTTCTACAGTTTTTTTTCCACACAGTATTTTCTAGTGCTCTACGAGATTCATTAATTCAGTGTCTACATATATAATTCATTTGTTGTATTTGATGTGCTATTTTTTTATATATAGGCTATCGTTATTATTATTATTATTATTACTATTTTCATAGTTATTACTTTTTATGAGTGATCTTGCAGTCTAGTCCTACATCCTGCACTAAGCGTCTCCAGTCTTATTTTGTTTAGTGCATTCTGTCCTGTTGGTGGGTGTCAGTCGCTTTTGTCGTGGTCTGTCGTCCTGTGCATATCGTCTGTCTCTCGGTCAGTCAGTCTGTCTGTCTGGCTGTCTGTGGGTCTGTGCAGCAGTGTCAGTCTCACAGGGCACTGGGGTTTCTGAAGTTGTGGCCAGCGAAACGAGCCTGGTCACCCAGCTCCTCCTCAATCCTGTAACACAAATAAGTTCTTTCTTTATCTATGCGTTTGTTTGTTAATTTTGCTATGGCTATCGCTAACAACTCATGACCATCCAATGAACAGGCCAATGTCAAACATCCATAGAGTTTATATACCTTACACATGCACGCGCATGGCACAGGTTGAGGCTGTGATTGGCTTACGGGCCCTCCATAACCTGCTGGTTTAGGAGCTCTATTGGATTAGCCTTAGCTGAGCACGGCGTGAGGCACGATCTCACTGGCTGCCGCTCGTGGGGTGACAGTGACATTGTGGCCGTCCATAAAGGCTCTGTGATGCCAATTACCCAGGCTGTCAGGAGGGCCATTTATTCTGGCATCGCTCAGAAGGTTGTTGCCCGGCAAATCTGTGTGTTTCTAGAAACTTCTGTCTGCCAATAACATGGATTCGATGTTTGTCTGTAGACTGTCTACCCTTTCACAGAATGGTCTGGCTTGTAATACGTAATCACAGATTTACAAAAGCCAGTTAGCGCTGGCAAAACCACAAGCCTCTATACTGGTCACACCGGTGCATTGAGTCTGTGTAATACATACACAATCCCATGTTATTATGAAGATCTTTCTCACTTAAGTTATGCATGGTAGCATATACACATCACATTTTCCCTAAATATTGTTTTCTCTGTTTTCTAGTTGCGGTCCATTCTGGAGACAGGACCATGTATATTATTTAGTCTTCAATAATAATAATAATCTCTGAATGAGAAATGTAATATTTAAATGTTTTGGGAAGCCTCTTACCTCATCAACTGGTTGTATTTGGCCAGTCGTTCAGATCTACAAGGAGCACCAGTTTTGATCTAAGATAAAAGAAGAAAAGACAAACAAATGGGGATATTATCCATAAAAGAGCACATTCTTTTTGATAGTGTGGAGAGATTAGTTTGCTCCCACATGCACAAAGAGTGATTATGCAGATTGCCTCAGGTGTGTTATTTGGTGGTGGTTGTGGTGGTGATGGTAGTGTGTGCTCTCTCTCTCTCTCTCTCTCTCTCTCTCTCTCTCTCTCTCTGTTTGAGTTTGTTTTTTTGTATACCTGTCCAGTGCAGAGTCCCACCACCAAGTCAGCAATGAAAGTGTCTTCTGTCTCTCCAGAGCGATGGCTGACCATAACACCCCAACCGTTGGCCTGAGCAAGCTTACACCTGAGACAAGAAGGGAGAGAGAGAAAGAGATAGAAAGAGAGAGAGAGAGAGACAGAGAGAGAGGGTAGAGAGAATAAACCAATTAAGGATGTTTTATTAAAAAATCTAATATTTTGGCCTGCCTGAATATGGCACCCAAGAGAGCTCCTGGCTCAGTGTAGGGACACAAATACAAAACTTTTATTATAATTACTACTTTGATAACACAAATATCACCATCTCTTGTCATAGACCAGCCAAATATCCATTTAAATGAAAAACATTGTTTTTTTTTTTTTTTTTTTATCATGCATATTTTCCATGTTTTTCCCTGTGTCTACACACATGGGTGTTCTGTATATTGCCTGTCTGGACGAACAGACAAATGAAAGTATGTGATGTATTGATTTGTATATCCACAAAGTTAATAATGCATTACAACATATGGGATAACAATGAATGATTAATGAATGTATGAGTATGGCATTTTGAATGGCTTATGGATGACCACAAGCTGCCCTTACGCTTGAATGGCCTCGGTCACCGAGCCAATCTGGTTGACCTTGAGCAGGAGGCAGTTGCAGGAACGCTCCTCCGCAGCCTTTTCTATCCGCTTTGGGTTGGTCACTGTCAGGTCATCCCCAACAACCTGGATCCCCACAGAGGCTGTGAGCTGTGTCCAGGCGGCCCAGTCATCCTGGTCGAAGGGGTCTTCGATGGACACCACTGGGAGGACAAGGTGAAGTAGAGGTGTGAAGATGAGGGGAAGCTAGCAACCCTGGCATGGGGGCCATGTTTGCTATTTGCTTGACATTCAAATACAATCCCAGCGCTGTGGCTCAAATGGAATTTTAACTTGACATTTTAGTCGGTTTTTTTCTCACTCTGCTTTGAAGCATAGAAATAGTCTAGTGGAAATTTGTCCTTGACCAAGGTCAACATAGCAACTCTTCCAATTCCTACAGGACTCCCATTCTGACTGTATGCCTCATCGGCGAACTCCTTACCTGGGTAATCGTTGACAAAGCCCTGGTAGATTTCAGACAGCTCGTCAGCACTGATGTGTCTGCTGGGGTCAGGGGGAGATTTGAAGTCCAAGTCGTACTTCCCCTCACGATAAAACTCGGAGGCAGCCACATCCATTCCAATAACAATCTTATCTGTGAAGCCAGCATTCTCTATGGCTGTTTTCAGGAGCTCCAGAGCTGTGAGAGAATCAGGGAAGATTGAGAATCGGATTAGTTGGATGCTCAGAACATTAGATCATTCAGAACTTTATTGTCAAGGATGACACAGATGAAATTATTTAGACAATTCTTTTCAGACTAACACCTTTAACTACTTTGAACTACAATGATCCATTTCAGAGAAAGAAGTTTTGCAAACTTTAAATCCACTTGAACAAACTCCCGACACCAAAAAAAAGCATTTATACCTTCACTGTTCTCCAGGATGTTGGGTGCAAAGCCACCCTCATCGCCCACGTTAATGGCGTCCTGGCCATACTTGTCTTTGATGACAGCCTTCAGGGTGTGATACAGCTCTGCACCAATACGCAGCGCATCACGGAATGACTCGGCACCAACCGGAAGGACCATGAACTCCTGCATGGCTAGCTTATTTCCGGCATGAGAGCCTCCGTTGATGACATTGAAAGCCTTGAGAGAGAGAGAGAGAGAGAGAGAGAGAGAGATAGAGTGTATGTAGAGTAATGATGTGTTATGAAGTGAATGCACTCAATGTGTTTTTTTTAAGTAGATAATGCACACTTTAGAGAAGTGCATATTCCTGTCTATCTCAAATTGACATGTTAACGTGTATCATGTTTTGTGAGGGTGCCGTGCTCACCGGTACTGGCAACACCAGTTCTGTGTTTCCTGCCAGGTCAGCGATATGGCGATACAGAGGGACCTCTTTCTCTGCTGCACCAGCCTTACAAATGGCGAGCGAGATGCCCAGGATTGCATTAGCGCCAAACTGAGCTGTTTTGGGTGAAGAAGGATGACAGAGCGTTGAAGAACCAATGCCATATGCATGCAAAATTGTTTCCATTGATATAGCTCAAATTCTTGACAGAACACTCACATTTGTTTTCAGTGCCATCCATCTCAAGCATCAGATTGTCCAATTTCTCTTGTTCCTCCACACTGATACCCTGAGAAGGAACCAGACCATCATGTTAGATAGCAACGCAACGACAACAAAAGACAACAATATTTGAATCAACATGACATGATGATGGTGAACTAATCAATGAACCGATTTTTCATGGTCATCAAAGCTTTGGCAACGGGTCAGTGTTACATTGTGACTCTCATGGTATTGACCAGTCTCAGAGCATGCGTCTATACACGTACTTGCAGACTAACAGTCATTAGATGTTATTGACAACATGCCCCTTGACATTTGTCTGTTTATTTATTTGGTGCAATATGGATTTGCTTGTTTGTTCCTTCCTCTCCCCTTACAAGAGATCTTTTTATACGCAGTAGGGACCAATGGCAGATGGTATCAGAGCAAACTGTGCCTCTGTGTTTGAGGTTTCTAGAGACCGCCGGCACGTGACCGGACGACAGGACACAAATGAAAGAGCAGCCATCAGCTCAACACCTACTGAAGCGATGAGTGCAGGTCCCAGGGTGTCATTGATGTGACCGACAGCCTTCAGTACACCTGGGAGAGAAAAAAAAACGAGAGATGGAGAGAGAGAGAGAGAGATGAGGGAGATCATTTCTGAGGGTGAAAGAGGACACCAGTGTCATATACCCTTGAGGAAATGCATTGCAATTAAATAGAATAGGCTTAGTTATGGTTGCTATGCGAAAGCATGGCCTGAAGGACTTTTTACAGATACAGTACTTACTCTGTCTAACAATAACCAATATCATCCCTTAACTACCAATCTCATCCCTCAAGGAACTTTCTATGTTTTTATTCTGCATCGATCCTTAAATTCAATATATTATAAATGGACACTTTTTCAGGCCGTGTAAAGACGGTCAAGTTGACCCCGTAGGTACTCACCTTTCCCCATGTAGCGGCTTTTGTCGCCATCTCGGAGTTCCAGAGCCTCGTAGATCCCTGTGGACGCTCCACTGGGCACCGCGGCTCTGAAAACACCTGACAGAGAGAGACAGACAGAGAGACTGAGAAGGACAGGCGCAGAGAAGGACGAAAGGGTGAAAACACTGAGTACTTTGAGCAATCTTAGTTTATTCTATTCTTTAAGAGACTACAGTCTGCAGGCGTGCAGGTTACATTGGCAATGAAATTAAATGAGTCAGTCAATTGAGCATTTAAATGGCGTACAATAAATGTATGCATTTTGGTCTCTTCATCTCAAAATAATGCCTAATCATCTTGGTCTATTTTCAAATTGTACTGTAGTTGAAGCTCAAAGATATATGAGACAGATCTGCAGTTATATTTTGGGGACAATTTGTCTTTGGTTCGTTTTATCTGGTTCACAGTCTCGGTCTGCTCAGGGAGGCTTTTTCAGGCTCCTCTCAAGTTACCTTTTTCAGTCCTCAGGTCCACCTCTACTGTGGGGTTTCCCCGGGAGTCCAGGATCTCCCTGGCAACGATACTCACAATGGACATCCTGTGTTAAAGAAAAGAGTACAGCAAGCCAATCAGGGAGAAGATTGTGGGATCTTTTTTTGTACATTAAAGTCTTGCTTTGTGCTGTACAATGAATCTCTTTGGTCTTTTGATACGGAGAGTTAGAATTATAAGTCCTGATCCATCAGCGAAAATGAACAGATCCTGGATCAGACTTGGGCTCTCTTGGGCTCTGTCTAGACACAAAGCTATTTTTTGTGCCTTTTTTTCTTTCTTTCTTTTTCTCTTTCTTTTTCTCTCCAGCAGGCTCTGAGGCGAGGGGGGGCATTTGACACAGGAGTGCTTCACTCTCAGAGGAGATGCTATCAGCCTTGCCCTTCATGATGTGAAAAGGCTCTTTTCTTTGAGATTGCGTCTATTGAACCGAGCTCAGGCCAATCAAATAAAAGGTCTCCCAGAAAGCCCGGGACTGGATTTATGGCGAGCAGGCCCATGAATAACGGCCCGTTTCAAGCGGTGTCACTTTCGGGGATGCTTTCGGGGAGATTTGCAATTTCGACGGCGCTATAATGCGACGCACATCGACCTGGCTGGCATCAAACCAGTGCTCTCTCCAAGGGGAGCCAGACCTGGCTCAAGGGTGTGGTGAGGCTGTTGGCGCACTGCTCTGCTCCCAGCAGCGTTTCCCAAGGAGACAACAACACTGTGGGACTATTTTTTAGTTAGTGCTCTTCTTCAGCTCTATATGAGAGGAGAAATCCCTGACACAAAAAGAGCCCAAAAACACACAGATCCACAAAGTGTCAGATGATCAATCTCTCGGGAACAACCCAAAGTGTTATGTATATAACATTATTATTTTTTTACATTTGAGTGTGTGCGTGTGTATATGTGTGTGTGTGTGTGTAGTGGGTGTGTGCGTGTGCATTTGTGTGTGATCAAGACACTGAAAGAGGCATCATCAAGACCCCATCAGCCATTAAGCAACCGACCATGGTGACCGCTACCCCATAATTCCACTCCCAGCTGCTGCGCGATGCGCCGGGGGGGCCGTGAAAGTGTCTCATGGCAGGAGGCTAACAGCCTGAGCCCATGAACCACGGCTGTGGCTTTTTCTTTTTTTTTTTTTTTTAAGACACATCAACCAGCAGTGGGCTGTCAGCCGCGCTTTCATGGTTGCCTCAAAAGGTTGGGCGGACATCAGCGTGGACAAAGTGGTGCGTATATTTATGTGTGTGTGTGTGTGTGTGTGTGTGTGCGTGCGTGTGTGTGTGTGTGTGTGTGTGTGTGTGTGTGTGTGTGTTTGAGGAGGAGGAGGAGGAGGAGATGGGGGGGTGTTTGAGGAGCAGAATCTAGTTTACATTCTACCCCACAACTTGGTGCATTTATGAATGTGGCCATGGGTTACGTAATAGAGTGAAGAGCACACTTCCTCTCTACCTATATGGGACTGCAGCCGCACCGCATCGTCAGCAGAAACGAGGGAAGAGAGAGAGAGGGGAGGAGAGAGAGAGAGAGAGAGAGAGAGAGAGAGAGGGAGGGGGTAAGGGTAGGGAGTGCTGAGGGACGAGAGACAGATAAATTATTGAACCCCTCTTTCAGCAGAAGAAGTGAGAGAAATTCTGAGATGGCGTGATGCTGCTGAACAACAGGGAGAAAGAGAAACAGTTGGGGGAAAATGCAGAGCAAGACTGTTTGACAGACAGTCGAACAGAAGGGTGTTTTTTGCACGAAAGGAGCACAGATTGGACACACGCTGGCATTGCCTCACAGACTCTCATGAACATGAAAACACACACACAAGCACAGATGCACACACACACCTAAAACACATACACACACAC
>NC_085017.1:17975377-18071609 GCF_963854185.1 Sardina pilchardus
ACTAGAGAGTGGTTTATAGTGCAAGTACAAGATGTATTTTAATTGCAGCATGTTATACATCAGTATATTATCTGTAGGGTTGGTGTCATTGATGTGACTCAGGTATAGGTTATGTAATTCTGGACAGTATTGCTTTATACACTCAGCTGGTGTTAAACACTGTGGTTTCAGTGGGAGTAGATATCGTCTCTCGACTACCATAACTCGGGAAAACCCTTGGATTAGTCATGTGAACCCCTACCCCACCCCCTAATCTGTTAACAGGTATTTTGTTTAGCTGAGCAACTAGCTGGTCACACGGCCAATCGTGAGTGTTGTGGAGTAAACACCACCTCACACTGGCTCCCTGTTTAGGCTGTCTGACGGCTCATTGTCTACCCTGCCGTCATTCACATATCAAGATGCATGGCATTCTTCCTGCGTGTTATGCACCAACAATCCGTTTGTGTTGTATTGACATTGTACTTAAGGCCTTGCATCTCACTCCCTCTCTCTCCCCGATTCCTGTCTCTCCCTCCCACTGTCTCTCCCTCTCTGTGATCCAGATGCAGACCATAAAGTGTGTGGTGGTGGGCGATGGTGCCGTGGGAAAGACCTGTCTGCTGATCTCCTACACCACAAACAAGTTCCCCTCGGAATATGTGCCCACGGTGAGCCAAAGGCCGAACATGTTCAGGCAGGGCTGGGGTTAAGGAGGAAGGAAGGAGTAAAGGTTAGGGGAGAGACATGGCCTTGAAAGAAAGGGAACAGGGTGGACAGGGCAAGGAGAACAGGATGGGGAGGGAGGGCACAGTTTGTGGTTTTGTGAGAGAAAATGTGTGTTGAGGGCAGAACTGCAAAAACATGTAAGACTACCCTGGAGGTACTTTTACCTATTTTGGTGTGTTGTCTTCTGTGAATGATAACTGATGCGAAAAGGCAAGATGCAACTGGACCAATTGGATTTGACGAGAGAAAAAAATTAATTGGCTTGATATCAAGTTTCAGGACTATCTTTGTTGTTTTAGTTGATAGCTAGTCTTTTAGGAATCTTATGCCAATTGTATAGCTAAGGAGAAATCCTCTAGACTCACCCTGAGGTACTGGCTTTCTATGTTGTGGTTTAGTATGGGGAGGACGGATATGTGTTCCCACGTGTACTGAGGCACAGGTGGAGGTAGGTTTGACTGGCTCTGCCTTCCTCCATGTCTTGACATGTTACAGCCTTCTTTACGTCAGGATTCAGCCAAGCAGACTGATCCTGGGAGGGGCTGGTCACGCTTTGACAGAGCACTTATTGGCTACTCCAGGTGACCGTCAGAGTCCCCACTTAACTTTAACTTTTAACGTGTGCGAATATGTGCACAGCACAGCAAAGACATGGGATAATGTCATGCAATCTGCTGACTGGTGTTGTTTATGTACTGAGTGTAGGCTATGTCAAATGGAGGACAAGGTAGGGTCATGGAGGTGCTGTGTTGATTTTGCTGCCTGCTCTTACTTCGGTGTAACAGCCTAATGACTCTTTATGAAACATAGGCTGGCTACTCGCAGATTGTTTTTTTTGTTAAACTCTGTATCCATGCACATTTAAATGCTTTTATTTGGATCTAAAAGGCAAGCAGGGAAAACAAGATCCAAATACTTTGGGAAGAGTCATTGACAAGGTGACAGGCCTACATGGCTCATGGCCTAGTTTTACAAGTGAAGTCCTTCCATTTACATTTATCCAACACTCAACACTCAAGGATAAACATCTCCATATTTGCATTTCCTATGATTGCTGAAACGGAGAAAAAAAAACTTTTTGCCACCTATTTCTTGCAGACCATACACACAAACACACACACACACACACACACACCCACCACTGGGAGAAATAGCTGTGATATGCACTAAAGGTTTGCTCCCCCAATAATGTTGAGAGTAGAGCTGGCCCGTGTCCAGGCGGGGGGAGATGGATCCCCGGTGTGCCGCTGGGCGCAGTCACGGTGGAAAGGTAAATTAAAGTGAGTGACTGGAGGGGACAGGTTGCCCTGCATCATCACAAACCGATGCTGGATGGTGAAGCGGCTGATTCAGGGGTTTTCTCTGATCCACACGCTTTCGATGAACGCACCACACAGGGCCCGTGCCACAAACGGCCATCTTGGAGGAGGTTGAAAATGAAACCCTTCCAGCAATTCCGGCGTTTTGGCCGCAGCCCTGTTTCATCCCACGAGCCCCCGTGACACTGTAGAACATAGCAGCCATGTTTAGGTTCCTTTTAGAAACACTCTTAGAAAAAGAAATAGCAGAACTTGACTCATTGAGCAGCTCAAGGCCTTCTTCACAGGCACGCTGTTCACCTGTGAACACTGAGAAATTGTGTTGTTCTCTGAGGGGAAAGCCAGTGGAGTCGCTCTTCACGCTTGCATCAAGAGACAAGAGGGAAGTAAAATAAGTGGGGATGAGTTGTCCTAAAAGCTATATGGGGAGAGGAAGAATGACTTAAAGAGGAGGGGAGGAATAGAGCAAGGCAGCGGTGTGTGTGTGTGTGTGTGGGGGGGGGGGGGGGGGGGGGGGGGGGGTGAAAGTGAGGACTCCCGAGCCCAGGAGTGTCACGTTACACCCCGGCCGGTCCGACAGACCTGTTGTGCGCCTTTTATTTTTGTCTGCTCTATTGTGGGCAGGAGATACTTTCCATATTGAATAACATATTGAATAGCATTCTCTTTCTCCTCCTTTTTCTCCGTGTAGGTATTCGATAACTATGCAGTGACGGTAATGATTGGCGGGGAGCCGTACACTCTGGGTCTGTTTGATACGGCAGGTAAAGTCAACCCATTCCAACCCATTCTACCTAGTGGCCTCTTGTTATTGTAATACAGAAATATTGGACATCATGTCACTGTCAGCACAGAATCTGTGTTTAATGCTTTCTGTTAAGCGCTCAGTTTCAGGATTAGCCTTGTTCAAATCTACACTACAACTTGTTAAACGTGTTTGGCATGGTGGTTTTAAGTTATGCTGCTGAATACTAAGTACTGCCTTCCCAGAATATACAGAGTCCTCAACCACTTTATTGTCCAAGTCCAACTTCCTTACACTCCGGTTTGTTCACTGGATACTATGTGAACCCTTAAACTGGCACTCCCATCGTATAGTTAGCCTATCTCCCTTATCCTTAACAGCATTCCAAGATGGGATATCAGTAGGCAGTTAGTCCCCTGACAGGAGAAAATGGAGCCTTTGGCTTCGCATAATAAGTGTCAGCTGTCTCTTACCATTCGCCAGCATTTTCATTTTAGATACACAGTCATGTTTGTCATGCTCTCTGAATTACTATAGCTGTCATTTACTGTAACTGGGGGTCAGTAGATGTGATGTGTCACTAACAGAGGTTGACAGTATTCTTTTCCTGTGAAGTTTTGATTCTTTGGGTGTTTGGGTGGTGTCATTAGTGTCTGCCATCTCACCACCCCTCAGGTCAAGAGGACTACGACCGGCTGCGACCCCTCAGCTACCCCCAGACGGACGTCTTCCTCGTCTGCTTCTCCGTCGTGTCACCCTCGTCCTTTGAAAACGTCAGGGAGAAGGTTGGTCCCCCAGTATGGCTGTGTGCACGTGTGTAGTGTGCAGATGGTTGGCCTGAGACGAGCCTGATTACACCGGAGAAGTCTGACAGGGAGGCTACGCCAGGCACGTCACTGAAGTGTTCCATTTTCGGAATGTCTGCTGCGACAATTAGCTTCCTCTGTAATCAGTGAAACTGGTTACACCAGACATGATGGCGGTGTGTGCACGTTCAAAAACATTAGAGCAGTCTTCTAAAACTATTTTTACGCTCTTCGAACGGAGCACTTTACAAGCGGACCTGGAGTAGCCCAGGCCCCCGAAGGTCACATTTTTTGTTCTAATTGGTTGGCAGTCTGGACCGCACATCCAGACAGCTATGAATACACATAACTGTCTTTCTATGCCTCTGTGTTTCTGTGTAAACACAGAACTGTGTGTGTGTGTGTCTAAAGTTAAGTCATATGATGCTAAGGGAAGAAGATGGGGAAGGGGAAGTTCTCCCACCTTTTGACATTTCTCAGAAGCGTTTTATTTTCTCACATCTGCACTGCGCACAGTATTTTGCATGCAGTCATGGCGTTTTTCTGTCGCTCTTTCGTCTCACCCCATCGCACTTGTTTGTCACCTTCTGTTCTGTAGTGGGTACCAGAAATCTCGCACCACTGTCCCCGGACTCCATTCCTGCTGGTCGGTACCCAGGTGGACTTGAGAGACGACAGCAACACGGTGGAGAAGCTGGCTAAGAACAAGCAGCGGCCCATATCGCCCGAGAGCGGAGACAAGCTGGCGCGAGACCTGCGGGCCGTCAAATACGTGGAGTGCTCTGCCCTCACCCAGGTAACCCCCAATCAGTGGATAGAGTCTTTGCGCGCCACTCACTGGTGGTGTCCGTCTGGGACTTTGTTCTCAACCATGCCGGAAAATCTTTATATAAGACCCTCATTCCTACACTGAAAAAGAATGGCTTGTTAGCAGACATCTATAGTGCAGCAGTACAATGAAAGAACATTCACGGGTCGTGATTATAGAAGGTCAGACCCCATGCCAGAAAGTTTTGTATTCGGTCATGTGTAGATAACCCAAGCTGTAAATTCCACTTGTTTCCCCTCCTGTTGCTAGTTTTTCTTATTTCTTGTTTTCTTTTTTGCCCTTTTCTTCCCTTATTCACATTTTTTCCTATTATCTTTTTTTTCTCTTTTCAGAGAGGTCTGAAGAATGTGTTTGATGAGGCCATTCTGGCTGCACTGGAGCCCCCAGAAACCAAGCCCAAGAAGCGCTGCTCACTGTTGTAAACAGAGCCAGGGAGGGAGAGCGAGACAAAAAACTAAAAAACAGGGACAAGAATGTGGACCATTGGAACAGGTAGACCATGTAGAAAAAGAGGAGGGTAACACAAGAGGGAGGGGATGAGACACTCTTTTTTTTTTTTCATCCAGTGCCTTGAGTAACCGAACTAAGAGAGTGGGGTGTGTGCCAGCTACCTGGTTTACTCTCTTTGTCACTAACTGCCTAGTCGTTTTTTCAGAGATAGCCTTAAATATACTGCATCAGAGGATGGAAGCTTCTCCACAAAAGGGCGTAAAAGCACTAGGCATGGATGCGTCGCTTCTTTGTCGTTTTTTGCTATTACTAACTTAATCAGGATACAGTCAGCCGTTGAAATGCACATCATGAGCGAACACACACACACACATACAAACACATACACACACACAAACACAGACACATACACAAACACACACACACCAGCATCCCTTAACTAGGCCTATCTGGCATGGTGAACGAAGAGAGAAACAAGCAAAAAGAAACAAAATGAAAAGATGATCAATAAAGTGGCCGTTTTTTCACTTATGTGTCAGCTGCAACAAAAACTGGAACTCAAAAGTGCTTCTTACCTCCTCTGCCTCCTGCAGGCGAGAGAATGAACTGAAACATTCTTACAATCGCGGTGGAGAATTATCGTGTATTAATAATAACTTGAGTATTGTTTTTAAACAGCGGGGATGTTTTTTGCAATTTTATTTTCAGACCTGAGGGGTTTTTTTTATTGTTATTTTTAATATTACTGAATTGCTTCATATTGTGCCAACATTTTGGGTGCCACTCCATTGCTAAGTTTTTTCTTTTTTTTTTCCATAACAAACTGTTCTACTCCAGTCATCTAATAGGTTTTTGTTGTTATGATTATTAATGAGAATGCAATAATGACTCCATGTGACAATGACGAATTTTTCAGGAGGTGTTTGAAATGGTGGAATGTATAATAAAAGACTGTTAACTGAACCATTCTCCTCGAAAAGTCTTCTTCCAGATTGTTTTGAATTACAGTAAATGTACTGCCATACAGTTTCTCATTTTAGTAACGTTCCTGCAAAATATCAGGAATTGCATGTTAAGTGCCTGCCATAATACTAGTGCAAAAATACAAACCATATTCATCACTACACTATTCCCCAAAAAAGGAAATAACAGTTGGCTTCATCCTTAAAATGGCAGAACCAAAGTAAAAGTAATACATTAAATAATGAATAAAACTGATATTAAATCTTACATTATGAAATTCTCTTTGCACAATTTCATTTAAATACAAGAAGTACATTTTAATTACTGTCCATTGTAACTTGAACTAACTTGATTATAGCTTATGTAAGGGGCAGTCAAATGGCTCTTAGTTCTCTAGGGCCTCTTAACCATGAATAGGGTCTGACCTTGCTACTGTGCTGTAGTGCTGATACCCGCTGCTCTGTAGAGAGCCCAATCAGGTCAGATGTGCAGCTGATCAGGGAAACGGGTGGGATCCTACTTGCACTTGCGTCCATATTGAGTGTGCTCAGCTGCTGCCAGGGTGATCAGATTGTCCTTTCTCACTGCCATTCCACAATTTCGCCAGCAGAGGGGGCTCTCTTATTGGGTTTCAGACAGCCCATAATCCATTGACCTATATTCATGTTAAATGGTTGCTAGCTTAACTGCAGTGCAGAGGGATTTTTTTTGGTTTTTTTTGTTCCTGAAAAAATCATGCTGCCTTTAAATTATTATTCTTAATCGAATGTGATAACACTGCATTGCGGATTGTTATTGTTACTGGGCTCATAATGAAAAGGACAATGGGAGGCGAGATCTGCTCTCATTATTTGGTATTCCAGTTGAGATAAAAGACGGATTGATTCTTGTGTTGTTAGAATATGTCCTCAGATTCACAGCTTTTTTTTTATCGGTGCATTTTACAAAGAATGACACTCATTTATTTCAGAACCAGAATGCTTATAAATATTGTGAGGTTTTAATGTGAACGTAGAACATAAGGCATATTTATTTACCATTACTCCCAAAAACATCAATGGACATTAAGATCCATAGTTATGTTCTGGTTGGATTGCAGTATCTGTGTAATAGGTTTGCTTAAACACAGTCCTTGAGTTTTTCCTTCTTGCTTTCGCTCTTCAATTCTCAGATGGTTTGAGTATTGGGAGTGCTGTAGTAAATAAATGAGTAATACAGAAATCACTACAGAAAGACCAAGATGGCAAAAGAGACCTGACAAGAGTTTTAGAAAATATATTATAGTTAGAGGCCAGAGAGGAGAGAAAGTTCTAGTGTATTATGAAATGCTTTTTCGAACTGAATATTTGCTAGTGATATAGACATACAGTCAGCTACAAAAAAAGGCAGTTGCTGTCACTGGACCTCACCCTCAACATTCTATATAACCCATAGATATTTAACTTTGTCTTTGTATCTTTCGACAGAATACTTCCTTAATATTACAGATACGTATTCAAATAATGTGTGTTTTTCTGTATCATTCAAGGATATGATCTGTAAATCCAGTGTAATCTGTATGTACGTATTTGTAGTCATTAATTTCACATTGGTGCCCTTGTCTGCACCCTGTTACCCACACTCATGTAAGTGGCACATACCAAACACTGTGTTCTTGGAAAAGGAGTACAATAGTTCCAGACTAAATTGGGTTTTCAATAGAGCTTGTCCTGTCTGTTTGTCCAGAACTTGGCTGGAGCTTTGCAAGCTTGCAAACTTCAGCGGAGGTATTAATGTAAGAAGCGGGTGGCCAGAGATGGTGTTGTAGACATGGCTTAGTGGCCCACACATGCCTGAGTCACACTGTGTACTGATTATTATTGGATGGCCATCTGACCTCATTATATGTAGGTTGCCATTGGTAACAGGGTGGGGGTGGGGGTGTAGGGTGTAAATGGCAACCCAAAATCACATTCGCTGCTTTCCCCCCGTTCTTCTTTTATTTTATTTTTATGTTTTCTTCATTTTTTTACATTTTGTGGGATATGTATTGTCTGCTGTACATTGTCCATCACATAGACTACAAAACACAACTTAAAGCTACATAAACTGCTTAAAGCACCGACATTTCACATACCGTAATCAAAAATAGCGGTCAGCATGGCTTCTCTACAGTGATATACCGAATCATATCTGCATTCTTGAGTAGATGCATACGCTACCACTACACCTTTGACTGGTTGCTATGCGTCACTGGCAAGGCGTATTATGGGATGTTCTTTGTTTTGTCACAACGTGTCCTGGTATGGAATGGGAGGGGGGAGGGGGGGGGGGCACCAATAAATGTGTATGCATGGGAAATGACGGAAACAGCTTCCCAGTTTTCTTTCTGCCATTGTGAATATACACCACAGTGACATTTTTGACACTGAATGTTCTGCTAATTTATGGCACCTTCAGTATCTCATGTTAAGAGGTCCATGATTACACATCTCAACGAAAGCCAATACGATGCACCAACATGTCATATTTTTACCATTGTGACACAGTGACACATTGTGAACGTGTTGATCGTGTTGTTTGGATTGACCATATTTATCCTATAATTGTCGACAAACAGATGAGCAGCATTGACAGCGTTTCTCTCTCCTTGGTAAATCAACTGGAAGAGGTCTTTTAGCAGTCAATCACCTCTCTCTGGTTTCAGCTGTCTTGCTTTGTAAGGCCACAGCAGCAGGTCTGAGATGGCGCTATGTACAGTTCAAACATGCAGTGTGAATTAGCACTCAGGAGCACTCTCCGATTATTATGGACTGGCAGTGGGGGAGGGGGTGCTAGTTGCTCTGCTTATTATGGGATGTCTACGTTGTTAGGCGGGGGGAGGGGTGGAGGCAGGGTAGCCAGGCGTGGGGGGAGGGGGGAGGGGTGAAGTTGAGTATTATGGTCTGGCTTAGGCCTGTTTCTGTGTCTTTTTTTTTTTCATTTCCTTTACACCATGGCTTGTCTGCTTACAAGAAAAGTCTCCAGCGTCGCAGATCCCTGAATTAGCATCAAGGCTGATGTGAGAGATCACGTCTGTGCGAGAATGTGCCAGTGTATTGCACACTTCCTCTTAAGGTACAACAGAAAAAGAAAAAGAAACATGAACCCAGACAACAAAGACAAGACTCATAAATGGGAATTTCAGTAGGGCATTGCTGATATAAAATACTGTCAGAGTTACTGTCAGGCCTACAGAGAGAAGCGAGACGTGTCAGAACAATAAACACTACAATGCCCTTCCTGACTGTTGTTGTGGTACCAACAAAGGCCTGAAAATGACCAGGCTCTCTGACTTGAGTACAAGAGTTAAGACAGGAGGCAGAATGTGTAGTCTTTCCTCACATGAAGAGATAATAAACGGCACGCGAGTGAGTAATTTAACAGTTTGAATTTTCATTGTGCGTCTGTCTGTTGTCTGTCGCACCAATCTTTTTCAGACAAAAGGGGGCATGTATGTCTGAGCAAGTTAATTTCAATTAATCTGTCCCTGGGTGTCTGACACGACTTCACAATTGCAGCTCTGCTTTGCTCTGTATCTATCTGCCAGTCCAGATACGTAGCACTCAGGCGTTCTATCTGTCTGTCCATCTCTCTCTTTCCCCGTCTGGCTATCTTCCTGACGATATATCAGGGAATTTGCAAGATCAACTCCATATGTGCTTGCCTTGCCTGGAGACCGTTCAACATTAAGGACTGTGTGGAATGGCAAGGGTGTGATATGTATGTGTGTGTGTGTGTGTGTGTGTGTTGGGGGTGGAGGGGGAGGGGGGTGCAGCGGAAGGAGTATTATGGTCTGCATTTTGGCTTGCGTGGTAATCTGACCCCCTCCACCCCACCCCCACACCCCCGCCCCTTATGCTTATCTCCATAGCGACACCTACCACAGGAAGGATATTATGGTCTGTACATTTCTTTTGAAAATGTATTATGGGATGTTTGCAGAGGCCTGGCCGGTGGGGGAGGGCTGCGTGTGATTTGGTATCCATGGAAACCACCCCCATATTCCTTTGATTGGTGGGTAAAGGATGTTACTCACACCCCCACACCCATCTCCACACACACATATTACACGCACAGAATACACAGACAGACAGACAAACACGCACATAGAGAGAGATATGCTGTGTGGGAGGAGTGGTGGAAAAACGTGTCTGAAAAATTTGTGTTTGGGTATGTGTGTAGTACCCTATGTCATATATCTGTTGTTCTGTGTACCATGTGTTTGTCTGTTTTTGTGTGTGTGTGTGTGTGTGTGTGTGTGTGTGTGTGTGTGTGTGTGTGTGTGTGTGTGTGTGTGTGTGTGTGTGTGTTTGTGTGAGATGGACAGAAACCCAGGAAGAGAGTGTGTGTGAGGGACAAAGGCAGGACCAGAGGGAGGGTGGAGACAAAGGGGAGGAGGTTGAGAGGGACAAACTAAGTAGTGTCAAAACGAGAGCTTGCTGAGTCAGAGAGAATGGTGGACTAGCTGATGAATACACAGAGAGGTCTAGAAACGGAAGACAGGGAGAGGAAGAGAACGTTGAAAGTCTGCTAATATGTCTCTTCCTCATCATATTTTTTTTAAATGTTAAGCATTTATGATTGTATTATGTTCAGTCCACATACCAACTCTAGATAAATCTACCTGCCAACCCTTTCCTAGCCACCAAAAAATGTTGTTAGGCCTGACACAAACGACAAATTGCTAACATTTTGCAACAAGACATCTCTAAACTAAGTAACTATGTATCTCACTGGTTCTATCTATTCCTCAACCAAGTTGTAGGCATTCTGACTCAGCCAGCTGCAATGTGACCTGATCCATGTCTATCCACATGACATGTATCTGATACAGCATACACTTGGCCATTGTGTGCTCTTGGTCTTTGTGTAACCACAGTCATGTTAAGGGAGTTTGTCTTATGTGTGCCTTACATGGGGCATCCATCCACTCTACTCGTTGTGTCTTCTCCTTAGAATCACAACTTCATAGTGAAACAGTTGGGTCCGACCTTTGGACAGGCCCATGTAGACAGTGAGACAGGGAGAAACAGTCTGGTTGGGGAAGAGATGCAGAATGAGTGCCATATTAGCATTACAGCATAACTGAACTGCATGGACTTCTAGGCAGGAATAAGAGTGCTATTCTTTCCATAATATTCCCAAACAGGTGCCTTCACAGTAAGGTGCAATGTCTCACTATCCATGTCCATGGTTATGTAGCCTATCAGATGGATGCGCATAGGAACAGAAGTGTGCTTTGGGTTGACACTTTTTGGAGGACTATTTGTACTTATGTTATGGGCCAGCAAAGTCCCTCAAGATATGTACACCTCTAAGTTCATGTTGATATTGTTAGACTTAAACAAATATACAGAGGGAATGACTGAAACCACCCTGACCCCTCTTTAACCATTTTTTTTTTGTTGTGCGGGAATACCCCCTCCCCCACCCCATGCACATTGTCTATATTTGTGTGTGCGTGTGTCATGTGTTGTTAAGACTATGTCATTTTGAAGTGCATGGTGCTGTATGTCTGCATACATGTACAGTAGATGGGAGGTGAAATCTTGTAGTCATGTGGCGTGGTGTTGCCATGTGACAGCTTTTTTCCCTCTTGCTCTCTCTTTTTGGAGTTATGCTTATTGTGGGATGTCAGTGACTGTGCTCATTATTATTATGGGATGTTGGGTGGGGGTGGGAGGGGGTGAGTGTTTCTATGGTAACGTTGGTTGCTAGGGGGGCACGGAGGAATGGGGAAGAAAGTGTATGTGGGGGGATTATTATGGTCTGTACGTTGCAAGGTAACTATGCAGAGTGGGGGAGGGGTAAGTGTATGTGGGGGGGTTATTATGGGATGTCTGGCCCCTGATCTCTTTGTGTGTATGCAAGGGGTGTTAGTGAGTGAGAGAGAGACGGCGACGTCGTATGAAATGCCGGACAACATCCAACATTAGAATACGGCTTAATTGATTAGAAATACATTTAGGAGGTGTTCACACGAGGAGGTTTTTATTTTCAGAAAACACTTGACCTGGGTGGTTTTTTGAAAGATAGAAAGCCGACTGGTTTTTTTTATTCCCCCAAAGCAGCACAGAACGTTCATTTGAATTCCCATGACAACTGCCGTTCTAGAGCACAAGTACCGTTACGTGATTGCTACTGGTTAGCTTATTAGCTTGCCAGGTGAGCGGATGAAAACGGAGAATTATTTTTTACAATTATGGCCCAAAATCCCACCAATCGACCTCCAGATGGTCTCCTTATGGTAAATGTTGTGGTATAACTTGTTGGTCATGTCGTATAGCTCTACATGTTCACTCACAAGAACAACTAGCTGTTTGGCTGGCATCTTTTTACTTTGTTTTGGTCGCCATTTTTTTTTCTGAAAAAAGAAGCTTCAATAAAGTTTGACTATGACGCAAACTCTCGTTCATTGGTCAGCTGTCAAAAAAACACTTGACGCGGGGTGTTTTTTCTTGGAGAGTAGAGATTTCTCAACTTGAAAACCACCCGGGGTAGGTGGAAAAAAACGCCGGTGGCGGTGGTTTAAAAAGCGCCCAGTACCTTTTTAAAGAAAACCTCTCTGTATCATAGGAATATAATGTAAAACATCCACCCGCAACCGGTGAAAAATCATCCTCGTGTGAACACGCCCTTAGTCTTCAGTACAACTGTAAGAGGAATACGACATATTTTAGTGTGTAAAGAGTTAATTATAAATAACATAATCCATTTTTTTCGAAAACAACGGGATCATTCAAGTTATGTGAGTAACTGTACATTGTTGCAATTTTGACTACTGTTTAAACGAGTATGTTAGAATCACATGTGTAAAACTACCGACATTAGAACACTTACGTGTCCCGTGTCAAAAAGACAAAAAATGGATTCATGGCGGGACGACATATTCGTGTCTTTGAATTTAGCCGGTAAAGCTAACAGGCGAGTTAGCAAGCATACAAAGCTGTCGCTTGCCTGAGGTATATGTAGCTAGCCAGTATGGTAATGTTAGTTAGCTAACCGCTAGTAGTTTGGCCGCTTAAGCAAACGATGCATTAAGTATTTCTTGTCATCTTCGTATCATTCCTTCGCGTTTATCTCGGTAATGTTTGATACTTTGGATCTTGTTGTAGTTACCCTATTGGCTACTTTCATAAGGAATATCAGAGGTAGAGATTATAAGTCCACCTGGTGCTCAGCCTACTCAACATTAACTTCCGTTTGCTTTTTGTTCTTTCTGATTTCACCCCCTCGCCACCGGCTTTCCCTCCTCCCGCGTCGACTTGGACAGACGGAAGATTGGGTTAAAGCCGAAGAGGAAAAACTACTCAAACTATATTCTCCCACATTGTGAGGTGAAAATACAGTCATAATGTCGGGGAGTGAAGACGAGAGGGATGATTTTGGACATACTGAAAAACGAAGCATGATTCAAGGTAATGTCATTTTAATTCGAATTGCTGGCACAACAGTGTGATGGCTAGCTGGCTAACTTGGTTGAAACCACCACACTGCATCCATCAATATATGCTGCAACTGCAACCAAGTTTTAATGTGTACCAACGCCTGCATTATACAGGTCCATGGCTAACGTTGGCGCTTACCAGATAGAGTTCCCTGTTACGTTGATAGTATCTCAAACTTTTGTGTGCTTGTAATTTTAGTCAGTAATCAGACGAAGACGTAGGTTTGAAGCTCTCCTCGTTCTGGGTCATGTTGGTTACGTTAACGTTATGTGATTAGGTTCTTAATAATGTTAGCATAACTGTAAATTCTGGTTTGGCTGAAAAAGCTTGCAAAACTTTGAAGCTCTAAGGAGTTCAGAGGACTGAACATGTGCTACTAATCCGTAATTGGAGAATTCGTATTACATCTCAACGCCATGCACTTACTGGGCGATAGTCAATCGTTGCAAGCAGTTAGCGAAGATGGCAAACTGCAACTATGCGGATCAGTGATGCGGATTCATCCATTTGCGAGCTAGGCTATCGCTTGTTATCCGCTAGTTAGCTCACTTGTTAGCTCAGTGCCATAACTTCGCATTTCAACATCCATCCATGTTGACAATGCCTCTGTAATGTTCTCAGTCGTGCTGTTGACATTTGTAGCACACAAAAATTGAATTGGACATATCGGTGTATGACCTTAACCTAACAGAGATGCTTATTTCACACCGTGTTCCCGAATTGCGGCCTACCGGTATTTTCGCGTGCAGATGGTGGACTGCCGCGAGCTCTGTTGGGTTTGGTAGCTAGTTGGTTAGCACGCTGATGACGTTGGTGTATGGCGTGTATGTACGCCGGGTGACAGAAAGCGGTAGACTTGTCTCTGGGAATCATTTCTACTAATTTAGACAGTTGTTTAAACCAGAGCAGAGAACAATATTTGTTTTACAATTTTGCTTGTAAGACCATTAGCTGTTTAGTGTTTTCAAAATACTATGTGACGACGGTAACCGGAAAATGCCGCGAGGGGCTTTCCCTAAATTGACAACATTGTCACAACCGCTATAGTTTTGTTCCTCATGATACAAGCATAAATTGTGCTTCATGTAATATTTTCAAATGTGTCAAGCTGATTTGTTCGTTGTTACACGTGTATTTGTCAGGATGAGTAACATGACTACTATGGCTAAGTACTTAGAGTTGGTCGCTCCTTCTGACTTTAGCTTTGGGTTTTTCTTCACCAGCAAGCGTAACGCTAATGTTTGCTAACCAGCATGGTTAACGTTATTAATCGGTAACAGATTATGCAAGTGGAGTTAGGACGGGAAGTCTTAACCTTAATTATCCAATACAGTGCGTCTATTGTTTATGGATATCATTGTATGTGTCATACAAGCATTTTTCGATTTATCCCGAATAAATCATTTGTTCCATTCGGATAACATTGAATCTGTCTTTCCGTGTCCATGTGCTTGATGTTGTTTTTAGTTCTTGATAAACTGTAATAATGTACCGCCGTTCATTGCTTGAAGTTCATTGCTTGAAGTTCCTGGTTTGAACTGTTTTCATAATTTCGACCAATTGTTGTTGTTGTTCTTGTTACATTCCAGACACTCTTGTTAGGCACATGTTACTGTGGTGGAGGTCATGTTCTATCAGATCCTATCGCCACAGCCGAATGACATTGGGGTTTGCCAATTGCCAGCCAGTTTTGCACTCACAGACTTGAGCAACAGATCTCGGACATAAACAACCAGCTATTAACAAACCTACAGAAGGTGCCACCGTTTGACCTGTCCTGCTATTCCTCGCAATCTCAATCTGCAAGCAATTACATTAGAGGATTTGGGCCTGACATGGTTGTCAAGGTTGCAGTGTGGATTTCTTTATTACTTCTTTGCACAGCATATGATTTGTAGAAGTGCCTCCAAAACTTGTTTTAGACAAATGCCAAGAGCATGGTTTATCACACTAGTTTTCTCATATTTCACATGGTTCACTTTTTCAGTCACATGGAATAATGAAAATGCCAGCTTATGACACGTCTGGCATCTTAATAACTACCCTGAGCTCGAAAGTTATTATTAAAGTTCATCCTTTTCACCATCAACAGACAACGTAGCAGTGTTGGAACTGTTTAGACAGGAGTAAAATGTTGGTGCTTTTGCAGTTGTTAGCACAGCTATTCCACAATGTGCTTCCGGCTCTAGAGGTTGGTCGGGAGTGAGGTGTTGTGGGGCAGTGCTGACGGGCTTTGTGTGTCTGGCTTGTTTCCAGATGAGGAGGAGCTGGAGGAGGACATGTCAGAGGGCGAAGCCCCCAAGGTGAAGAAGAAGAAAAAGGCCAAGAAGAGCAAAGAGAGCAAAAGCAGCAAAAGGCAACGACAGCGACGCGAGGTGTGTGTGTGTGTGTGTGTGTGTTCTCATGTGTTCATATCTGTGCCCAATGCACAATTAAGTTGTGGACCCATTCCCTCGAAACGGATTTAACGGTCCTGCTCTATTTACTTGTACAGTCTTTTAAGTTTGAGATTGTCTTAACACCATACTGAAAATTGCAGCTTTGTTTAGGCTCATTCGTTCTCATGGCTGGAGTCTGATAGAGAGTTCTTGGCAAGAGCTGCTGCCATCTCAAGGGAGCAGAATTAACACAGTATTCCTGTCTTCTAAATTTAACTTGCATTGGGCCCTTGTTTGCTGGACATCTCCTATAAAGGCCCATTTTCTGCCCCATTTCTTACATGAATTCTTGAGATTGACTCATATATAATTCATATCTGATGTAGGAGTGTGACCTAGCAGTAATTTTAGGTTTTGTTCCACTAGCTCATCCTAAATGACTGCGTTTACATGCACTTTAGTATTCCGGTTATGAGGCTTATCCCGATTTTGATCATATTCAGGATATGGTGTTTACATGAACACAGAGAAACCCGGTCATTAATATCCCTGTCATCATGATGAATAATAGTATTCCGGTTACCAACGCTAAAGTTCTATTAGCACTCCGTATCCCGGTTACTAATGTAATACGTGTTTTGCCTGAGAAACCGGCATAAGGTGTATACATGGAACAGTATCCCGGTTTCTCTGGGCGTACACAACCTAGCATAACTGGAATACTCGTAACCTGGATGAGGGCTTATCCGGGGTTCCGAAATTGGGGTATGATGTTTCCATGTGCAAATACAAAACCGGGATACTTCAAAACCCCGATCGTAACCGGGATACTAAAGTGAATGTAAACTCAGTCAATGGGGAAGATGGTATTTGCACTTTGCAAAAACACATTACAGATGCAACAGCACTGAGCAGCATTGAGAGTAGCCAAGCATTATTCAGCTGTGCTACCTGTATCTAAACCCAATTTACCTACTGTTCTATTGTACTATGTTTCTCAGTCACACCCTGCACGACTACGTGGCTTGTAGGGGCTCCTGTAGGGCTTCTTTCATCCATAGCTTTGTAGTGGTCACAGCCACACAAACCACTTAGGGCTTGTGTTGCGAACCTGTCTACCTATCTGGGCTCAAAATTAGCACCAGCCACCAGCCAAATGCTGATAAATTATAAATAAATACGTTGGCTGGTAGATTTCAGACAGAAAATACATATTTCCTATGGAATGGCTGGTGGATTTCACCAGTTCATCTGTCTCTGGCTGGTAGATATTCACATTTCAAAAGTAAATTTTGACCCCTGCTACCTATGCTTGGGTGCACGTGTTAAGGCATATAGTACTCAATTTTCTCTCTGTACATAAGTCTTAAGACGTCTATGAGATTGGAATTCTTTTCATTCAATCTGTGTTTGTGTACGATCTTCTAATGTGCATGTTTATGAGCGCATTCATTTTTTAATGTCCCACGCGTGTCTTTTC
This sequence comes from Sardina pilchardus, assembly GCF_963854185.1. NCBI lineage: Eukaryota > Metazoa > Chordata > Actinopteri > Clupeiformes > Clupeidae > Sardina > Sardina pilchardus. The sequence continues at coordinate 17,992,525 of NC_085017.1, forward strand.
AGGACCTGCCGGTCAGCTCGCCAGAGCCTCTGGAAGGTCCCGAGCGGGAGGAGGTCGAGGAGGGGGCCGTTGGTGGCGGCGGCGGCGGCGTCCGCTCGGACAGCGAGGGCAGTGACTACACACCCGGCCGCAAGAAGAAGAAGCGCGGCAGTTCGACCAAAGAGAAGAAGAGGAGCAGTGGCACCGTGGAGCGCAGTGGAGGGTCCTCCAGTGGCAAGAGGAAAGAGCCTGCCGAGGAGGAAGAGGAGGAGGAAGACGATGACGATAGCTCGGTGAGTACTGGTTGGCTGAGCTTGAATCTTCGTTGAAGGTGCTGTCAAAATGTGTTCCTTGTCGGTGGAGGCAACTTTGATGTAAATGTAGTGTATAGTTAAACCCCCTTTAGCAGAAAACGTTTGCCATTAAGGCATTAATTCCATTCCAACTTAACCAACTGTAAGTCTTGCTTTTTATTGTTTTGCAAAGAATCCTCTCTTGAAAAGGTTGAACGAGATCTAAAAGCTTTCCCAACATTAAAGCAGGCCACATTGTCCTTAAATCTTAAAGTTTGTAATCTCATTAGTGCCCCGGCACTTAGGCCAAGTAAGTAATTTGCATTAAACCTGGACTTGTCCCTTCAGGAGCCTAAGACCTCATCTCAGCTTCTGGACGACTGGGGTATGGAGGATATTGACCACGTCTTCAGTGAAGAGGACTACAGATCTCTCACGAATTACAAAGCCTTCAGCCAGTTTGTCAGGTATGGAACCTTTTGATTCTCTCTACGCAGCTTTTGCGTGCGTCACTGTTGGTGATGAGTGACTGGTTTTAGAGAAGCTAGTGTAATGCTCCACATCAGTAGACACTGCATCTTCTGACTCTCTGTCCTGACCTCATCTCTATGCTCCCCCTCTCCTCACAGGCCTCTCATAGCAGCGAAGAACCCCAAGATCGCCGTGTCCAAGATGATGATGGTGCTCGGCGCCAAGTGGCGCGAGTTCAGCACCAAGAACCCCCTGCGAGGCTCGGCCACAGCCACCGCCGCGCTGGCAGCTGCGAACGTGGCCGCCGCCGTGGAGAGCATGGTGACCGAAGCGCCGGCGGCCACCCTCGCTCCCCCACCGCCCCCCGAACCACAGCCACCTCCAGCCCCTCCGCTCCGCAAGGCAAAGACAAAGGAGGGCAAAGGTGAGATGACTGGAAGACCCTTGAAGTTCACACGAGATCTACACCTGTGTGCTCAGGCACCAGTAACTTTAATATCAGTCTGATTTGGCTCAGTTGTAGTATTCAGGACATGTGCTCAGTTGGACGTACCACATCTGAGTTCTGTGGAACCTTGTTTAGAGTTCTGATTCTGAACACCCCGTCATTTCCCCCCAATAGGACCTAATGCTCGCAAGAAGTCCAAGCCAACCCCCAAAGCTCAGGAGAAGAAGAATGTAAAGGCCAAGAAGGTGGCTCCACTGAAGATCAAGTTGGGCGGCTTCAACAGCAAGAGGAAGCGCTCCTCGGTGAGTGTTTACAGTAATTTCCTGTGTATATGCCGCACCGTGTATAACCCGCAGGACAGTGTTTTATGCAAAAAGAATACATATTAATACCATACACATTAACTGCCCCCATCTATTAACCTCATAACTGAAGAAATATTGCTAAATCGATGTATAAGCTGCGGCTAATAGTTGGGAAATTACGATATGGCTTGTTTAATGCTTTTCTTAGGGTAGAGAGAAGTCTTATCTGTCCAGTGTCACATTTATTTTGTGTTTCTCACCTTTACTTACGCACACTCTTGTCAGTTTGATCTCTCCTCCTGTCAGAGAAACATGGTGCATTAACAGATTTCTCCCACTCCGTCTGTCACCTTGTGTCCTGACAGAGCGAAGAGGATGAAGTGGACGTGGACAGTGACTTTGATGACGGCAGCATGAACAGCGTGTCCGTGTCGGACAGCTCCAACAGCCGCAGCAGCCGCTCCAAGAAGAAGCCCAAGCCCACCAAGAAGAAGAAGAAGGGTGAGTGTGCTGTATGTGACTAATACATATGGCAGAGATGTACTGTTGCGCTCTAGATGACGGTCTTTTTTAAACAGGTGCGTCAAAGCAAAAAGAACTCATGAGAAAGCTGGAAACGTTCACACTCTGAAAAATGCACCAGACTAAAGTAACTAAATGCTTTTACTGAAAGGGAGCAGACGTTTCAGCCATTAGGCTATTCTCAATGCGTCAATGAGTCAACCACAGACATGCTATGAGTCAACTAATACATATGGATAATAATGATCTGTGACTAATATGTTTGAATTGAGTGGTCGCTTGTAGTTTAGTCCGTCTTCCTTGCGACTTGGCTCTGGTCAGTATGTCAAGGGAGCTTCAGGTTTTTTGACGTCCATCTTCACACTTGTCCTTTGCCCTGCCACAGTAGAGGAGGATGGCGATGGCTACGAGACTGATCACCAGGACTACTGCGAGGTGTGTCAACAGGGTGGGGAGATCATCCTCTGCGACACATGCCCCCGAGCATACCACATGGTGTGCCTGGACCCTGACATGGAGAAGGCCCCTGAGGGCACCTGGAGCTGCCCGCACTGCGTGAGTCTCTCACACACACGCGCGCACACGCGCACACACACACACACACAGACGTACACACACACACGCACCCACACACGCACACAACGGAAACCCCCTTGGTGCATCACGCCCATGCTAGAGTTCTTATGAACAGTTAAAACCATAATAGCCACATGTCACTCCACACAGTTGAGCGATCTTCTCCCGTAGTTTCCGTGCCAGTATGACGGGATAATTAATGGGTGATTCTCACACGAGAGATGAAGGATAAATGGCTTTTCACGCCACTGATGGGACTGATGATTATATTACTTCAGTATTAGCACTCCTCACTTGAGGTGTACAGCATCTTTCTCTTTCCTTGTATGTGCTGTCACCCTCTCATTCTCTCCTCCTCTGTATTTCGCCTCCTCTCAGGAGAAGGAGGGCATCCAGTGGGAGGCGCGTGAGGAGGGCTCGGAGGCCGAGGAGGAGATCGAGGCGGCCGCCGAGGAGGACGACCACCACATGGAGTACTGCCGCGTGTGCAAGGACGGCGGCGAGCTGCTCTGCTGCGACTCCTGCCCCTCGTCCTACCACATCCACTGTCTCAACCCGCCGCTGCCCGAGATCCCCAACGGAGAATGGATCTGCCCGCGCTGCTTGGTGAGAACAGCCATCACACATCTCAGACAGAGTTACATTAAAGATCATTAAGGGCGGAGCAAGATACTTTATGAGAAGCCACTTCCTGGAACCCGAATCGCAAGAGGGAGGGGGGGCAAAATCCCCCTTTACGCAGAGCTGTTCCATTGAAGTCTTATGTGCATGACACCCCCCTTTATGCAGAGGAATTGGTCCCCGTTTTGCGCCCATAGACATGAACTACGAAGAAGTATCTTGCTCCACCTTAAGGATCTTTGATTACATTGACGGGCAACTGAATGAACTTAGCGCGTTGAAGCGCATGTTTTCTGTGTGGCCATAAAACTGGATTGTGTCTTGTGTGTTTCCAGTGTCCGGCCCTGAAGGGTAAGGTGCAGAAGATCCTCACGTGGCGTTGGGGTGACCCTCCACCCCCGACCCCCGTACCCCGCCCTCCTGATCTCCCTGCTGACCAGCCAGACCCTTCCCCATTGGCTGGCCGCCCAGAGAGGGAGTTCTTCGCCAAGTGGCACAACATGTCCTACTGGCATTGCTCCTGGGTGTCGGAGCTACAGGTAAGCCCACCTGGATGCGTGAAGACACATCTTGCATATTTCCGCACGTAGTCCTGTGGATCATGCGCTCTCTTTGGTTGACCTACAAGTAAATCTAATAAAAGCATCTACATTGTACCAGTCTTAAGTAAATGCATGATGACACTCTTCCATGCCGTCTAATTCCTCTCAGTGGTTTTATAATTAGTAAATGTTTCACTTCTGTCGATTGACTTGATGACTGAGTTGAACGTTTTAAATTGAGTCCATTTTCTCTCGCCTTCCCCATCCAGCTGGAGCTGCACTGTCAGGTGATGTTCCGTAACTACCAGCGCAAGAACGACATGGACGAGCCCCCGCCCATTGACTTTGGTGTTGAGGGTGAGGAGGACAAGAGTGACAAACGCAAGAACAAAGACCCCGTCTATGCACGGATGGAGGAGAGATTCTACCGCTACGGCATCAAGATGGAGTGGATGATGATCCACCGCATTCTCAACCACAGGTGAGAACAACGCACGCACGCACGCACGCACGCACGCACGCACGCACGCACGCACGCACGCACGCACGCACGCACGCACACACACACACACACAGTGTTAAAGCAGCAGCTGGTTAGCCCAGTCGGAAGATAACAAGGGAAAGGTGAGATGACAAGGTTGACTAACGTCTAATCTCTCCTTCTGTCTCCCCGCATCCCCCCCCCCCGCCCCCTTCTCCCGTGTGTGCAGTGCGGACAAAAAGAACAACGTGCACTACCTGATTAAGTGGAAGGACCTGGCCTATGACCAGGCCTCCTGGGAGGCTGAGGACATGGACGTCCCCGAGTTCGACACTTATAAACTCCAGTACTGGCACCACAGGTATGCATTGACATAACAGGTTTATGAATACGCCACATCTTCACAGAGGCAGTTCAAAGTGCTTTACATAGATAATTTGTAAATAACAGATGATGATTAGAAGGAAGAACTATGCATAAAATTACATGATAAAAAATACATAAAAGAATAGTCTGTTCTAATGGTCTGTGATTGTGTGTATTAGGGAACTGATGATGGGAGATGAGGGAAGGCCTGGCAAGAAGCTGAAGATTAAGGGCAAAATGAAGAGGCTTGACCGACCTCCTGAGAACCCAGTGGTGGATGTAAGTGTGTGAACATGAAAATACGGGTGCAAAATAGTCCATCCAACTATTTTAGATATTGTGCGCCTGCCCTAAAAGTGCTTATGTTTTATTGTTTGTGTGTTTGTGTTTTTGTCCCATACAGCCCACCATCAAGTTTGAACGCCAGCCGGAGTACCTGGACTCTACGGGTGGTACCCTTCATCCATACCAGCTGGAGGGTCTCAACTGGCTTCGCTTCTCCTGGGCACAGGGCACTGACACCATCCTGGCCGATGAGATGGGTCTGGGAAAGACTGTGCAGACTGCTGTGTTCCTCTACTCTCTCTACAAGGAGGTACGTGTGTGTGTGTTTGTGAGAGAGAGAGCAAGGGATCTGATGCTTTGTAGGTCTAAACTGATATCGTAGTCAGACAACTTTATTATTTCTTTGGGGGCTAGAAACATGTAGCACTTTTCTTAATGGATTTGTCTTTTTCATTTCTGTCTGTATTTACAAGCGGAGTACTGACCATTTAAAGCAAGCATACTCTAAGAGCTTTTCTGAACTTGGACCTTCTATTTCTGAAAATGTTGGCTGATCTATTCACGTACAGCTGCTGTGGTGCTGTGGTTCAAAAAGCTTTTGCTATAGAACAATTGGACACGTCGTAGCCTGCATTTTATATACTCTGGTTTTATTTTCATTTCATTCTCAAAATGAAAGCCAGAGTTCCTCAAAATGTTTGTCAGGTTGTCATGCAACATGACGAGCCCATGGCTCTGAGACCACAATTCCGCCTCAGTTCTCCCATTATAATCCCGCTTTTAATCAGCCGTCTCCTAGCCGAAAACTCAGTGGTTATTATAATGCCATGTGTGCTCAGCTTTTCACGCAACGTTATCCTCCGTAAACATCCCTCTTATCTGAGCTGACTTTGGGGAGTTTTATACGCTTGTTATATATGCTTTATGTGTTTTATATCCATTTCATTTGATACGGTGTTGATGAATGTGGCGTTATACTTATGCTATGGGCTGCGTAAGAGCGTAATCCAGAAAATCAGTGGCCACATTTTGTTTGTCAAGCTTGAATGGTTCTGGCCCTGAGCCAGCATGGAGATACTTCTGCCACCTACTGGTGAAACTTGAGACTGGAATACAGTTTTCTTTTCTTTTTTTCTTTTTTTTTTGGCGTGTCGGTCTCTGTCAAATTATGTCGTTCAGTTTTAAAGTTGACAACACCAGCCTTTACACTTCACTTTTGGTCAATTTTAAAGGATCCTGGAATTATCCCTGAGAATGACCTTTTCCCTTTTTTGCTCTTTCCACCTCCAGGGTCACTCTAAGGGACCGTTCCTGGTGAGCGCCCCCCTGTCCACTATCATAAACTGGGAACGTGAGTTTGAGCTCTGGGCCCCAGACATGTACGTGGTCACCTATGTGGGTGACAAAGACAGCAGGGCTGTCATCCGTGAGAACGAGTTCTCCTTTGAGGACAACGCCATCCGCAGCGGCAAGAAGGCCTCTCGGATGAAGGTGAGGAGGGCAAGGGGTGAAGGGGGCACTTCAAAAAAGTCTAACCATAATTTGTAGACTCTTTCAATTGCATATGCATTCATAAGGCACCTTATGATAACTTGGTTTTAATATTAAAGTCAATATTTTGTAGAGCATTATGCTAAAGTCTGTATCATTTTCACTTCAAAGTATCAAAGTCGGTTTTGAACGTTTAAATTGGAAATCCTCTTGTAACAGATTGGAGAGGTCTATAGAATAACTAAAGATGCCATGGTTGTGGGTGCGGTTTTCCTTGCAGAGTCTCATTCCTTGTCCTGTCTATCGATTTGACTTCGAATGGTTCTCCTGACTCTTTTTTTCCCCCCTCCCCGTCTTTAGAAAGAGGCACAGGTGAAGTTCCATGTCCTGCTGACGTCGTACGAGCTGATCACCATCGACATGGCCATCCTTGGCTCCATCGAATGGGCCTGTCTGGTGGTGGACGAAGCCCATAGACTGAAGAACAACCAGTCCAAGGTGAGTTCATGCCTCAATGTAATACAGCCGGTCTTCTTTATGTGTGAGTTTAATGACTAAGAATGGGTACTACTGATCTAAATAATGAGCATAATAATAGCATGCTTATGAAATTAGCGTGAATAAATCTTTAAGCATTTCAAGATCATCAGCTACATGTAGAATCCCTGAATGAACTGAATTAACTCTATATTGTGCTCCTCTCTCTAGTTCTTCAGGGTGCTGAATAACTACCCTCTCCAACACAAGCTGCTGTTGACCGGAACACCTCTGCAGAATAACCTGGAAGAGCTCTTCCATCTGCTTAACTTCCTCACGCCTGAGAGATTCCAGTAAGTGTGTGTGTGTGTGTGTGTGTGTGTGCGAGAGAGAGAGAGAGAGAGAGAGAACTGCCTTTAATCTGTATTATGGCTTTGCCAAAAACCCTAGAGGTATTGTACTGAAATTATGTACAGAAGCTAATCTTAACTGCTCACCCTCTTTGTATATCAGTAACCTTGAGGGCTTCTTGGAAGAGTTTGCCGACATTGCCAAGGAAGACCAGATCAAGAAGCTGCACGACATGCTGGGTCCCCACATGTTGCGTAGGTTGAAGGCGGACGTCTTCAAACACATGCCCTCAAAGACGGAGCTCATCGTCCGAGTTGAGCTGAGTCCAATGCAAAAGTACGTGAAAGAGGGTCGATGGCAGTGTTGAATAGAACACTGAATAGAAAATATTCACACTTATCAAAATATCCACTCAAGAAGACATTAGTGGAGACTACGGTTTATTTGAAGTGGTTTAAAATGTGACCTGTCTCTACAGGAAATACTACAAGTTCATCTTGACTCGCAACTTTGAGGCCTTGAACACCCGTGGAGGTGGTAATCAGGTATCCCTGCTCAACGTGGTGATGGACCTAAAGAAATGCTGCAACCACCCCTTCCTGTTTCCGGCAGCTGCAATGGTATGAACCATAATCATGTGAACTATTGTCATGGAACATACCATGTAATATTTGCATCGGAAAATTTGAATGAAAGTGTGCTACAAATTAAGACAGTGTTAAACTTGTGATGGATGTTCCCAAACAGGAAGCTCCAAAGATGCCCAATGGCATGTACGAAGGTAATGCCTTGACCAAAGCTGCTGGAAAGCTGTTCCTGCTGCAAAAGATGCTTAGAAAACTCAAGGACGGTGGACACAGAGTGCTTATTTTCTCTCAGGTATGACTGTGTGTAGCAAATGTGTTTTAACTTACATACATTTACTAATCGAAACATGTTTGCTTTTCTATAGTGTTACGCTGCATACATTTTTGTTAACATTTTGACCAACAGTTTTAGAGGCACTAACCTGTTGGTATATTCTTCCCAGATGACCAAAATGTTGGACCTGCTGGAAGACTTCCTAGAAAACGAAGGCTACAAGTATGAGCGTATCGATGGAAGCGTCACTGGAGGCATGAGACAGGAAGCCATCGATCGCTTCAACTGTAAGAATTCCTCATTATATCTTAGTCTCTTAGCTGTCTAACTCCCTCATATTTCAAACTGAGTGAACTAGCATTCTCCAGCTGCATTACTAGACATTGTAAAGCTTGGTTTACACCAAACCTGGTTTGTCCAAGTTGCGTTGCTACGGCATCAGTTATCAGAGTTCCGTCTGATTCATGTGCTTTGGTAACGTTCTGTGTTCTCCTCCAGCACCGGGTGCAATCCAGTTTGCCTTCCTGCTGTCCACCAGGGCTGGTGGTCTGGGTATCAACTTGGCCACTGCTGACACTGTTGTCATCTACGACTCCGACTGGAACCCTCACAACGACATTCAGGTCGGTGACTGCACCTTTGGCTGATTTTTAGAGCTTTTTGTGGCTTTACGTTGATGTTGATCCCCCTCTGAAATTATAAGATAAAAAGTAAAAAAAAAAAATTAAATGATGTTAATCTTTTCTGCCCTATTCTCACCCTCGTCACCAGGCTTTCAGCAGAGCTCACCGTATTGGCCAAAACAGGAAGGTGATGATCTACCGTTTCGTCACCAAGGCCTCAGTGGAGGAGCGAATTACTCAGGTACGAGAAATTCACAACTCACAATTCTCAGATATTGTGCTCCAGGCAAAAAGCCACGCCTCCATGATACCTGGCAACACTTCTGATCTGTTTTTTCCATGTATATATTTCAGGTGGCCAAGAAAAAGATGATGTTGACCCATTTGGTGGTGCGTCCAGGTCTTGGCTCCAAAACAGGGTCCATGTCCAAACAGGAACTGGATGACATTCTGAAGTTCGGAACAGAAGAACTTTTCAAGGATGAGCTAGCAGATGGTTAGAAATCAATCATCACCCAGCTCGAAGCAGAAAAACAGTCATATAGAAAAATTAAATTAAGTTCTCAGTCACATACAACAAACACACAACTATTTTTTTTTTTTCTTCGCAGGAGAGAACAAAGAGGAGGACAGCAGTGTCATCCACTATGATGAAAAGGCCATTGACCGGCTCCTAGACCGCAACCAGGACGCCACTGATGACGATACTGAGATCCAGAGCATGAACGAGTACCTGAGCTCCTTCAAGGTGGCCCAGTATGTGGTGAAGGATGAAGACGAGGAGGTCAGTGCTCAGTAAATTAGCATACAGCTCTAAACAAGCCCAGAGAGGTTACACTAGAGAAGATGGATAGATACTCTTTATTGTCCTATAAAGGATATTCTTCTTCACACATGTTATTCCATTCCATAGAAGATGGCAGCATTTGATGATAACATACGTCTCATACACATCTCACACACATCTCACATCTCACATACACATCACATATAGCATCTAACATAGAAGTTAGTTGAAGTTGAATATATTCTATGTTTTGTATGGTTTTAAGCTTTTAGTTAGGTTAGAAAGAATCTATGGGCATAAGAGATCATCACATCATGGCTTTGGGAATGGCGTATCAATCATACTTGTGACCAAGCAGTCATCGCCAAACTGTTTTTTACAATGTTTGTTCTCTCGATCTGTTTTCAGGAAGAAGAGGTGCAGCGTGAGATTATTAAACAGGAGGAAAGTGTGGACCCAGATTACTGGGAAAAGCTGCTGCGCCATCACTATGAGCAGCAGCAGGAAGACCTAGCCCGCAATTTGGGCAAAGGCAAACGTATCCGCAAGCAGGTCAACTACAACGATGGCTCCCAGGAGGACCGAGGTAGTAGACGGGGTAACAAACGGCGCTGCGCGGCATTATTACTACTTTCTAACCCTCCCCCTTTTGTGTTTGTCTTTGTGTTTATCACTGAGTAGAAGCATGTAGGTATGTAGAGAGTGTGTGTTTTGGGTGTAGGACTTTTTTTTTGTTTTGTTTTTTTGCATTGCATTTTTTCAGTTTAGTTGGCTTAACCTCATTGCATGCATGATCTGAGTACGACTGCATGGTTAGTGTCACAGCGAGTGCTCACAGATGCCTTAAGAAAACCCTTTCAGACCTTTTATTGCAGAAACCTGCGGGCACGCAGGAATTACTCACTAAGACATAAATACATGCCTTTGGTGCCTATTAAATTGGTCAGCTGTGGCTGCTGTTTAATTGCTTTTACTTGCATCTATTTACTTACAAGCACCTTAGCTATAAACTGCCTCACAATTCTTTATGGGTCCTTGTTTGTGTTGGTGGATGAACACTCAATCATTATTTAGAAAGTAGAAATGTTTGTGTAGATAGATACTAGTAGACCAACTCTCCAACTTTTTTAAAAATACGTCTATAACAGTCTGTGCTCTTGTCTAATTGTTTTGTTTCTCCTCTTTCTCTACAGATTGGCAGGATGACCAGTCTGACAACCAGTCTGATTACTCTGTGGCGTCTGAGGAGGGTGATGAAGACTTTGATGAGCGTATCGAAGGTACACAATCATTTAGCCTGCTACTACTGTGCACTATAGGGTGGACTGGTAGTACTCCCCAAGTCCCTGACTCGGGACCTGTGTTAACATCGGATGTTATTGGATAACAGAGAGCGTAGAAAGATGTTTTGTTGTTGTTGTTGTTTTTAAATGTAGCCTTTGTAACACTCTTATCTCTTCCCTCCGCCCTACAGCAAACTCGCGACGACCCAACAGGAAGGGCTTGAGGAATGACAAAGACAAGCCACTGCCCCCTCTGCTGGCCAGAGTGGGAGGCAACATTGAGGTTAGACTCAACTGGAGTTTTTAACCACTTTCAATACATACATTTCCTGTTTACTAACAAAACTAGATGCGCGCGCACCCATGGGGCAGAAGACGCCGAATGCCCGGTCATAACGTTATAAAGTTAACCTAATAACCAGCTGCTGTAAGCTATAATCGGCATTTTTTGTATGCCACTGTTGTAAATGATGATAACATCTCATTTATGAGCGTATTTCAGAGTTTGTCGTTCGTTTTCATTATTTATAAAACATCGTCTTTTTGGCGGTTTTGGTGGTTTCTGGCAAATATATGCATTACTTTACATTCCTGAACATTCTCTAACCATCGTCATTTCGAATAGTGCTGTTTTCGGCACTAAAATTCATTTTAATCTTTTCACGGAGAGCAGCTGCTTAATGTTGTTCATGGTGCTTTCTGCCCCTTGTGTGCGCGCGCATGTTTTCGATAAATCTATAAGACTTCTCGACAGCTCAACTCCCATACAGAATCACTGACTCATGACAACAACAGCCCCTCCACACACACACACACACACACACACACACACACACACACACACACCCCCGAGTACACATAATATGAACCAGGATAGAACTCTTGAACTTCACCCTGTCTATTTTTAGAACTTCGTATTTCTTGAAGTTGCTATTCATTATGGCAGTAATTGTGTTTTGGCTGCAGCAGTAAGGATATTTTAGCAGTCTGATGCTGCCTCTTTGATCTTGCTGCTCTTGTGGCAATGACATTAAAGTACTTTGAAACTTAAAACTTTAAAACATATTGGTTGCAAACATTGACTCTGCTTTCCTCTGAAACCGTATGTATGGATGTGCTGCTATGGTGATACGTGATTGGACTGACACATTTTTGATTTCTCCTCAGGTGCTTGGTTTCAATGCCAGGCAGAGGAAGGCTTTCCTGAATGCAGTGATGCGTTACGGGATGCCGCCCCAGGATGCCTTCACCACCCAGTGGTTGGTCAGAGACCTGCGAGGGAAGTCTGAGAAGGAGTTCAAGTGAGTAACTTTCAAGGCTTTTTCATGTTTAAATGGAGTACCACAGGGATCCATAGTTAGACCTGGGCTTTTTCCCACTCTATTGAACGTATGGTGTTTCTTTGTTCAGGGCATATGTGTCGCTCTTCATGAGGCACTTGTGTGAGCCCGGGGCTGATGGAGCAGAGACGTTTGCCGACGGTGTTCCTAGGGAAGGGTTGTCACGGCAACATGTTCTTACACGAATTGGTGTGATGTCACTTATCCGCAAAAAGGTACATCTCAACTGCCTTAGTGGCAAATTTCAATGAAGATGTTAAGTGCACTTGTCTATGCTGACCTACTGTTCTGATGACCCTGCTTTGACCTTACTCTTTGCTCTGTGACCCTGCAGGTTCAGGAGTTCGAGGAGGTGAACGGCCAGTGGTCCATGCCCTGGATGATGGAACTGGAAGAGAGCAAGAAGGCAGCGGCTGCAGCTGCTGCAGCTCAGCCAGAGTCCCCAGGCAAAACCCCCTCCACTGGAACCCCCGCAGACACCCAGCCCAATACCCCTGCCCCAGGTTGGCCACTCTTTACTTCTGTAGCGCCCCCTTTCTCTCATCCCAATTCTTCTGCTGTGTGTCTGCGCGTTACACAAATTGCTCCTGTGTCCATAAACGAGCTGCTCACCTCTGCGATCTTGTCTTTTATCAACTGTTGGTGCAGACGATGCCTCCAAAACTGAGGATGCCAACAAGGACGCTGACGAAGAGAAGGAGCAGAAGAAGGAGGGAGATGTAGAAAAGAACGGAAAAGAGACCAAGCCAGAAGAGTCAGAGGTGAGCATTCACATAAAAAAAAATGCAGCAACCTTTCCATGAGTTTGTCCAAATGGCTTTTCTAGCAGTCAATCCAAATGCATCATTATTGTTGACCTATTTTAAGTGTAGCCACATCCGGTACCCGTGCCTTAACAATTAAATTAACTCTTATCAATTATTGCTCAATTCTCTATTGACCTCAGGTCATTGCCATCCCTGACGAGGAGGAGAAACCTTCAGCTGAACAGAAGGACAAAGAACCTGAGAAAAAGGAGGCTGATGGCGCCACAGAAACAGACAAAGACAAAGCCGACAACGGAGAAGAGAAGAAGGAGAAGGAGAAGGAGAAAGAGAAGGAGAAGGAGGAGAAGGAGAAGGAGAAAGACAAGGAGGAGGGCGAGAAAGAGAAGGAGGAGGGCGAGAAAGTAGAGAAGAGTGGAGAGGCTAGTGAAGAAAAGGCAGCAGCCGACAGCAAGCCAGAAGGGCCAAATGGCAAGGTGGAAGATGCTGAGGTCAAAGGTGAATGGAAGCCCCCTTTTTTGTTTTGGCTCAATAGTATCTGGTGTTGTGCTTGATGGTGAATAGCACAGAAATATTTTCTCAACTGTATGTTTCACCATGCCAACTTATTTCTGTCTTTGCTGTAGCTGAGGACAAAAAGGAAGACAAGCCTGAAAAGATGGACACCACTCCAGCACCTGATAAGAAAGGTAATTGCAGTTGGCACACTTGCATTACTATTCAAAATGCTCCTTAAAGTAATATGGGTCCGTTGCTGGCCTCAGCACAGCCGTTGTTGACTTGCGTGTGTTGTGTTCAGATGCAAAGGATGAGAAGGAGGTCGTGAAGACGGAGGAGCCAGCGAAGCTGCAGAATGGCGACACTGCCACTCCAGGGGCCACTCCGGGGGCCAGCGAGGAGAAGAAGAAGACGACAACCAAGACCCGCTTCATGTTCAACATCGCCGACGGAGGCTTCACAGGTCAGTTAGTCCTAATTGAATATCATCATCACTCGTCTCATGTCTCTGTGTTGACCTCTTTGTATCTGTCGTAAGTCTGTTTGTCTTCTCGCTCATTTCATTCTGTATTCTGTTGGTCTCTCATGACCTGCACCCGTGTTTTCTTTGCTCAGAATGCTTGGAGTTCACTTTCATCTGTCTAATGGATGACTGAATAATGCTGTTCTTGGCATTCTTTGCTGGCCTGTTGAGGTTGGGTCCACTGTTGGTCATCATTAGCTCATATTCTGTCTCTGTCTGTCTCTCTGTAGAGCTGCATTCCTTGTGGCAGAATGAGGAGCGGGCGGCCACAGTTACAAAGAAGACCAATGAGATCTGGCACCGTCGTCATGACTACTGGCTCCTGGCCGGGATCATTCAGTATCCTTTAAGCTTTGTTGGGTGTGAAGGTCATAGTGTCTGTCTGCCTGTCTGTCTATCTGTCTGTCTGTCTGTCTGTCTCTGGACAACAGAGTAGAAGCATTTTTGGAGATGCCCCTTAACCTCATTGCTCCTTAGACACGGCTATGCCCGCTGGCAGGACATCCAGAATGACGTGAGGTTCGCCATCCTCAACGAGCCCTTCAAGGGCGAGATGAACCGCGGCAACTTCCTGGAGATCAAGAACAAGTTCTTGGCCCGGAGGTTTAAGGTACGCTGACTTTGTGTGGATGACTGAGTTAGTGTAACAACGGCTTGAGCCGTCAAGACACACCTTGAAAGTTCTTTGACTAGCTAACTAAACACAACCGTTTTGTGTATATTTTATGTTTTATGTATGTTTTAAGTCTGTGATGCAGTGACTGCAGCCCTAGACAAATTTCCCTCTTGGGGGACATTAAAGTATATCTTAAAGGGATAGTTTGGGTTTTAAGACACGAAGTTATATGGGTTCCCTGTCAGCAACGTTGTGCATCAGCACTGACTAACCCCCCGACAGCGTCCTGTGAGCCGAGATCCAGCCGGTTTTTGATCGTTTTTGATGCCGGACTATTTTCTTCAGCAAGTTTCTGGGTCACGAAAGTAAAGTGTTTTTCTTCTCAAAACCATATGCGTTCAATAGAGTGATATATTTGCACCACAAAAACGTTGTCCAGCTGTCAGTAGCGCGCAGTGATAGGAATCGCGAAAAATAAGTAAGTGATAACGAGGTTTGAATTTTTCCTGGACAACGTTTTTGTGGTGCAAATATATCACACTTTTGAACGCATATGGTTTTGAGAAGAAAAACACTTTACTTTCGTGACCCCAGAAACTTGCCGGACTACTTTCTTCAGCATCAAAAACCGGCTGGATCTCGGCTCACAGGACGCTGTTGCGGGGTAAGTCAGTGCTGATGCACAACGTTGCTGACGGGGAACCCATATAACTTCGTGTCTTAAAACCCGAACTATCCCTTTAACTTATCTTATCTTATCCCCTAACCCTTACCCTCTCTCTCTCTCTCTCTCTCTCTCTCTCTCTCTCTCTCTCTCTCTCTCTCTCTCTCTCTCTCTCTCTCTCTCTTCCATGTTGTGCAGCTGTTGGAACAGGCTCTGGTGATTGAAGAGCAGCTGCGTCGGGCAGCCTACCTGAACATGACGGAGGACCCGTCCCACCCCAGCATGGCCCTCAACACACGCTTCAGCGAGGTGGAGTGCCTGGCCGAGTCGCACCAGCACCTCAGCAAAGAGTCCATGTCCGGGAATAAGCCGGCCAACGCCGTCCTGCACAAAGGTGAGACGTCACCTACTTAAAGTCGTCTCTGACGTGACGGTGATTTGATTGAGGTGGGTCGTGATGTAAAACCAAACTTTATGTTGCTCAGGAACTTGAAGTACCGAAAGTACTGAACTGTTTTTTTGTTGTTGTTGTTCTCTCACTCTGACTTGTCCACTCACCCTTTCTCATGTTTCTATGTCAGTGCTGAAACAGTTGGAGGAGCTGCTTAGTGACATGAAGGCGGATGTCACCCGTCTCCCGGCAACCATTGCCCGGATACCTCCTGTCGCTGTTAGATTGCAGATGTCTGAGAGGAACATTCTCAGCCGTCTGGCTAGCAGGGGCCCCGAGACACAGTCGCAGCAGGTGTGTAGGACCGTGTGTATGTGCGATGTGATGTATCCACTCTTGTCTGAGCACAGACATTGTCAAAAGTAAATCATTTGCCTCTAAAGGCAGCTTGTAGCTGTTGACTTGGGACTGACTGAAACTATTCTGTGGTAAAAGTTAGGCTTTAGTAGAAGTTAATGACGTGAATGTAACTTGTGCTCTCTGTTCTGCTCAGGTATCGCAACAGTAGCCTGTAAGGCTCACCCCTGACCTCCCCTGCCACCAAGCACCGCCCACCACCTCAACATTCCTGATTGGCACCTCAGAGGACATCTCGCCTTAGCTTGAAGCCACACCCCTTTACCTATATATGGACATGCAGCGTTTCTATTGGCTTTAAACAAAAGGCTGAGGAAACTAAGCTATTTTATTTTTTTGTTTGTTTTTTGTTTCTTTTTGATTTTTCTTTATTAATATTATTGATATAATGTTATTATGGTTTTTTGGGACCTAAAATAAAAATTCAATAAAGTCCTCTGTTCCTTTTAGTTTTTGACGTTGACTTCAGATGTTTCTGAAGTTCAGTTCTGACAACATTGTGGTAGCCCAGACAGCATGTGAGGTGCCACAGGGAAACCTGACCATTGGCGAAGACGAGCCAAAAGAACTAAGTGCCTCCATGGCAACAAACTGTGGTTTGCATCAGATGACGGACAAGTTGTGGTCTGTCTGTTTCAGCCAATCACTGGTCTGTGCCGGCCTTCACAATCTACATCTCAAATTGCTTTTGCGACCAGCAGACACCAGCCACCTATTTTACACACTTTTAAGCTTGCACTTCTTAAACATAGATCATTAACTCTTGGATCATGAACATTACTTTCAGCTAGGACTATTATGGCCATATACAGTTAAGCCCAAAATTATTAGCCCCCCTTATGAATTCAGATATAATCCTTTGTTTATACATGAAAATGACCATTTCCAAAAATGTGCCTAGTTTATATGATTACAGAAGCACAAAGACAGTATGACCACAAAGTTTGATGATCATTGTTTACTCATGCTCTGATTTGTGACAAGAAAAGCAAAAATTGACATGTTCAAAATGATTAGCCCCCAGACCATTAATAGTCAATAGTGTAGCCTTTCTTTGCTTCAACTGACAACAACTTCTTTGAATAGTCTTTTACTAGGTTGACACATATCTCTTAAGCACTCTTTAGCTCCAGCTTGTCCAAACTGCATGGTTTTCTTGTATGGACTCTTGCTTTAAGCATGTGCCACAGATTCTCAATGGGGTTGAGGTCTGGTCTCTGTGTAGGCTATTCCAGCACCTTGATTTTGGTATCCTTTAGGGCGTTTTAGACCACTTTTCACTATGCTTTGGGTTATTATCATGCTGAAGGACCTGGGGGGTATTTCACAAAACCAAGATAGGGGATTTAGACAGGCTTACTGGGTTATCCTGGATGAACATAGCCTTGACTTGGTTTCACAGAAGAGATCACATATAAGTTACCATGGGAATTTATACTTGGAAGCTAGCCTGCTCCCGACCAGGCTAACAGCCAAGCTAAGTTAATTCTAATGGTAATTACATTATCTGATTGGTTCTGCTAGCTGTCAGTCAAATCAGACCTCCATGCGATTTTTTCAAAGAGCTGTATTCCATTTATATATTATTTGCTACTTGTATTTACTCGCAAAACACAGCAGAATGGCTGCCTATACCATATGGGTGTCATTTAAATTATGGTGGCCTTATAATACTCGTTGTTTGCTTCTTTTTTGACGGACGTTTGATGAATAGCCTACTGTAGTAGTTGGTTGGAAGTGGAGGGGACATTTTTCGAAGGTGTTTTCAACTAATTCGGCCTTTAAGACAAATTAAGATAATATAGGACATACTTTGTGCATCTTTGCGGTGGCAAAGAGCTTTCTTAATGACGTTGCGTGCTGAGACAAGGAAGCTCTCACACGTGGGTGCATACGTAAATTTGCATTCAGTTGATCTGCCACACCTACTCCCGCTATGTAACAGAAATACTCATGATTCCCATCCAAAAAAGTACAACTTTACCTCGTTGTTAGTCTATATCAAAAGCGGTTGTTCACTTTGTGTGCAAGACGCTTTTTTTCGCGTCTTTTTTATTCCCACCGTGAGTTATTTGGGGGAGAAACGAGAACGCGCACACATACCGAATAACTTACACCTGTCTTGACCTAGCCGCCTCAACTCATCTGCGCTCAGCATTAGTGAAACGTATTTAGCATGTTTACTTTGACCAGGCTTGGTCAACCGCGTGTGTCGTCACTTATCTTGGATCTACTTACTCTGGTTTTGTGAAATAGGCCCCTGGTGGTGACCTAAGCCTAGACTAAGAGCAGGCGTCTTGATGTTATCCCTCAAAAGGTCAACATAATCTTTCTTTTTCATGATCCCATGCACCCAAACAAGGCTCCCTGTGCCTGAGACAGCAAAACAGCCCCATAACATGATGCTCCTACCACCATGCTTCACTGTTGGAACTGTATTTTTATGGTTGTAGGCCTTCCCTTTTTTTGCCAAACATAGGCAACATCCATGTGCCCAAACAGCTCCAGTTTAATGTCATCAGACCAAAGGACAGTTTTCCAAAACTCATTTTTAGCTTTTAAATGTGCATGGGCAAAGTTCAGTCTGACTTTGAAGCGCCCCTTTTGGAGTAATGGGTTTTTTCTCAGCCGATGACCTTGGAGGCCTCCACAATAAAAATCCCTCGCTTCTGTCTTCCTCAAGACTTTAACCCCAGAGGTCTCAAGGTCAGCAACTATCATTTTGGCGGATGTGCAGGGTTGCTTGCTAACATCCCTGATGATTTTTCTCTCTAGATTGAGATATTTAGCATTTTCATCCACACTTAGGTTTGTTATGCACAAACTTGGAACTCTTTGTACTTTGAAATGATGCCTTGCACGGCTGTTCTACAGACTGTGAAGCATCTAGAGATTACAGTATAGCCTTTCTCCATATTATAGGCCTCAATGATGTTCTTTCTGAGGTCCAGACAGATTTCCTTTATTTTCAGTATGCCTGTAAAGGCAGTCCCCTCTCAGACAGGTGTTCAAGTGCCTGTAGGCCTGTTCCTTGAAGTCTTTAGGTAAACAATCAATGCTGGTTGGGTGTTCAGGTGTTCTCTGGACATTAACTAACTGCAAAGGTGTGGCTTGAAAGGTGACAGGTTGGTCGTGTGTGTTTAAAAGCAAAAAAATCACATGGGGGCTATTAATTTTGACCACTCCACTTTTCACACAATTTGAGATTAAGCATTCCTAATTATATATTAACACTCCAAAATCCACCAGATTCTACATAATAACACTGGCAAATGTTTGATTTTTAAAATTTGATCAGGGATGAAAAATTTAGGGAGAATTTTAGAGTAATGTTCCAAAATCTCAGGGGGGCTAATAATTTTGGGCTTAACTGTATATCTTGTCTGAAGTGACTGCAAGTTGTGGAAGAAGCAGATGAATGTGTGCTAATGAAAGGGTTATCAAGTCTATACTACTGAATGCGTTTGATGAATGCTACAAACAAAAATCTGTTTCTAATTTCACATGTCTGGAATACCAGGATCTCCCATGACCTTTGGGAACCAATTTTATATAGATATGTTTCTTGAGGTCACAGATATTGTCAATACAGAAAAAAAAAAAAGATTTTGTTGCCCCCAGAGTGTAGCTCTAACTCGTGCAACTATTTTTTTTTGTTGTACTAGTACTTGGTGACCTTGAGAATCTAAGTGGAAAATTGGTGTTCTCCTTTTCAGTGCTTCTTTTTAGAAAGGAGGTATTGAAAATATCTGACAGCAAGTGAAAAAAGCCCAATGTCACTCCAGTATACAGGTGAAAATGATTAGGGAGCTCATGAACAAGCAGACATACTGGTCAGTTTTTATTATAATCAAAGAAAATCCACTCTTGGAGCAATACCAATACTTTCTCAATAATCTGTCATGTTTTGCAGATGTATTTCAGTTTTTATTTTTAGCACATGCTTTCTGTAAATACATACAGACTGCAATGTGAAGGCCAGTGTCATCAAACTGCATTGAAAACTACCACAAACAAAGCACCTGGAGAGAGAAAAAAGTCTCGTACATTATGATAACATAATCCGTTAGAATTACCACATTATTCGCTCTTCATACTCATTTAGGAAAACGATGATTTACTCATACACCATGGAGTAGAACATGTTCCCCAGGGGAACACGGGGACTTGAATGGCCCTATTTTCAGTCCCTGTGAGTTCAGCTGAGCTGGAAGACACAGTCAGTGGAGGGGTACTTGGGTAAGTTGAGCTGGTACTTCTGTTCAAGGGCAGGGGGAACAAAGCGGCCCCCCAGGAAGTGGTAGCGTCCCCTGAACTGGGTGGCGGCTTGTTTGGGGGCGGTGAGGGAGATGAGCATGTCAGGCTGGATCCCATCTGGGCTTCCCTTCTCCACATCCCAGCCTGTCAATCAGGAAGGGAGAAGAGCAGAGAGTTTTCTAAAACTGCGATGACAAGTGAAGTGCATCTTTATTCAACTTGGAGGTAAATATTGTTTTTCAAGACTTATTAGTATTCTTGTATGTACACATTTTCTTGAATGACCCACATACTGTGCCAAAAGGGGTACATCTCATCTGAACACCATTGCAAGTCATGTCTCGTCAACTATCACTGCCTGGTAGTAACTTATTTAAACACTTACACATTCTTAATTTGACAGCGTATGTTGAAGATTTAACTTAACATAACTCTTCTATAATGCAAGAATGCAATGTGTCTATTCTTTTTATGGTTTATTCATACACATGCTGGTCTTACCTGAAGGGATGTCGATACTGGCAATGGGCACAGTGATCTTTTTCAGTGTGGACAGGATGGCACCAAATGGTTCACGTACTGCACCCTGAAAGCTAAAACCAAAGATGGCGTCCACCACCAGGTTGTAGGCCTCGTCAATCACCTCATCCTGGGGTATGGGAGGCATGTGATCAGTAAACACACATTACATGGCCACAAAATCAATTCAGACCTTATCAGCTACATTTGATGGTAGGTTTGATGAACTGTGTTGACGTTCTCATTCATTCATCATAAACATTCCCAGAGGCACATCTAGCCTTTGAGTGTGTTTGAAGTAAGAGTAATACCTCAGGCATTTCAGTCAGGAAGGAGATGCCCATCTTCTCACACTGGATGGTCAAGCTATTGAACAACGGTTTGTTTGGCCTCTTTGGGTACAGTATAGTGGGCTCATAACCCTGTAGGATACACAAGAATTTATAGAGACAAACTTATAAGAACGTTTATTTTACATTACATTACATTTGGCTGACTCTTTTTAACCAAAGTGACTTACAACATAGTAAACATTTTAAGCTTTTTAAAGCAAATCTAAAAACAATTTTAGGAAAAAAATAAAAAAGGTAGAGTGCAGTAAGACTAGGTAAGATTAAGATAATAAGAATGATCTGCTCCAAGTCACATTAAATACAAAATACTCACCTTACATCTTGATTACTCTTAAAAGAAACAAGGCAGTCTTGCAAGAATCCAACAAGCAAACCACTACTCACAAACAGTTTAAGGTGTCTTGCACAGACGAGGCCATCTCCACCGTTGTTCCCAGGGCCACAGATAATCAGAACAGTGGGGCTTGCCTTCACCATAGATTCAGCAGGATAGGCCTGTAGACAAACAAGCAAGCAATTATTAAATTTACTATGGCACGTGGTTAGACAGGACTTTTACTCTTTTCCATATTATCCCTAGCCTGGCTAACGCCTCCCACTTCTCAAATGAGACGTGGTCTGGCAACCAGACGTTCATTTTCTCGTATTTGAAAAAATGCCCAGATCCGTTCATTGGGCGCCACGGATGTCAATCAAATGCGTCTCTGCATAGCTCTTCATGGTCTTGCTTTCTCCCCTGTTCTGTGATTGGCCTCCAACATCAGGCGAACATGGGGGCGTTAGTTTCCAGACTGCCTTAGCAGCGTGAAAGAAATCTAGGCTATGGGTCATTCCGTGTCAAATCAGATAAGATTGTTGCTGCACCGTCTCAGATTTTGTTAAAACTTTGTGTATATCATCAATGGGTCCTAAAACCAAGGCCTGTGAAATATTTCTGTCGAAATCATCTGTCTTCATATCTTTTTAAGACCTTGAAATTCTTTCATTTTTACAGCTTGAAAAACACATGCCATGTCTGGGCATTAATATCTTGACAAATATGTTCCCTAGCCTCCCCAAATTTTCTAGGGTGGAAGATCAACTCATAATAAGCATGTGTAAACAATTTAAAGTCTGTACTAAATGTCTCTTGACTCTCGAAAGGGCCCTCAATTTTGGAAAAACGTGCATTAAGTGTGATATTTAGGGTATTAAAAAAAACTGTTTATCTTTTTCACTTGGTATCAGTCACTATTTCCTCTTCAAATACGGTAGTTAATTAATGTTTTCCCACAATTTGAAGTCTCCACAACAAATAACCATGACAATAATAACAATAAAACAAGGCATGTTTGTATTTTGTGTCATTTTCATGTAACTGAAATCCTATGAGGGGTAGGTAGTAGGATCATGAAAATCTATGTGGAAATAGAAAAGTATATGGACATGTAGTGTGTAAAGTTCTGATATTGCATCTAAGCCCCGTTCACAGAATAAATGCATGTAGTTACAGGTGTTTTGGTAACACCAGAATAAACATTTACAATAAAAAAAGTGAAGTTTGGCACCCCCCTCTGGCGAAACAGTAGCATTTTGCTACTTTTACAAGGCATGTAACTCTGGTAGCTATTTGAATGGAATGGAAAGGCTGTATTTTACTTCTCGTATTCAAAAAGAAGCAGAAATTCCTATTACCTTGAAATTGAAAAGGATGCCAAATACACCGAATTATGTACTTGAAATTATGTTTTAACCATTAATCTAAAATGGCTGTGAAGTTCTCAAAGGCCATTTGAATATCTTCATACGTGTTCTTATCCGAGGAGTACTGCCGTCCTGTCCTGGTAGTGGCTGAGGCTGGCACAGCACACAGCACATGAATTCAATTCCATTCAAATAGCTACCAGAGTTAATTCCTTGTAAAAGTAGCAAAATGCTACTGTTTCGCCAGAGGGGGGTGCCAAACTTCACTTTTTTTTTTTATTGTAAATGTTTATTCTGGTGTTACCAAAACACCTGTAACTACATGCATTTATTCTGTGAACGGGGCTTAGATGCAATATTAGAACTTTACACACTACATGTCCATATACTTTTCTATTTCCACATAGATTTTCATGATCCCACTACCTACCCCACATAGCTTTTCAGCTGCATGAAAATGACACAAAAATACAAACATGTCTTGTTTTATCCTTATTATTGTCAAATTCATTTGATTTGGAGACTTCACATTTTGGGACAACATTAACAAAGGATTATATTTCTATAGAAAAGACTCATTGATGGCAGGTGTGTCCCAATAAAAAAGTTTTGAGACCCTCAATATCACTTTTTTTGCATGTTTTTTTCAGAAACTATGGACTTCTGTACAACCAATGAGACTGTGGTACAAACATTTAATCATTGAATCTTACTGAGAACATGCTTGTCTTCCATTCTATAAAGTTTAGTCAGGCTAGGAATGATACTTTTTAAGATATGAGTACCTTAACATGGCCTCCAAGATAAGGTCATTTAGAGGGTGTAAAAAGGCAAGGGCAAAAAGACAATGAAAACAATAGAATTGAACAAAAATATTTTACAGATTTTAGTTATGGAACCTAAACATTGTGTAGACAAACTTTGAAGAAAATCCGAGTCGGTGCTGCAACCATTTTCCTGGATTTTGTCTGATTTGACACGGAATGACCCCTATATTATCCCTGCAGTATCTCCTGGACTGAGGGGAGTGTCTCACCTTTGCCACTGCTGTTGCACAGCTAAGTCCAGCCAGCTCCATGAGCTGGTCCACACTGAAGCTGTAGTCAGAGAAGAGCTCCTCGTCGATGCCCTGAGCTTCTTTCTGTCTGTGAACAGAGGACAGTCTGATGACAACCTACCCTTCTGGCTAAGGGGCTCATTTTGAGTTTATTCTGGTTAAGTTTTTATGCTTGAAATTACACACATAACTTGGCTTTGGTTCCACTTATCCTCATTGCAGAAAGTCAGTGTCAGGAGACTACAAAGTATGACATTAATAAAATAAAAAAGTTTTCCTTTTATCAAAGAGTGTACCAAGAGGGCACTGCTGACAAATAATCTACTTGTTAATTTGCCATCACCACACAACACAGTACAACCATGTGTTACAACTGTGTTTTGGACAGTGAACACCAGTACAACCAGTACAACTGTGTTTTGGACAGTGAACACCATAAAAGACCATAGGTAGTAGCCATTTGTGGCTGATCACAGATGGGAACTACATGCACTCCACCCTGATGCTGGCACAGTGGCACTAAAAAAAGACCACATCAGGTCGGATTTGTTCCCCCACACAACTATGACTAGACTCTTAAACTTAAACAACATGAAGTAAAGGCTTTGTTTGTGATTATTCCTACCCGAGATACTTCACTGGATGTGCCATGCTGTGCAGTGCTCTACAGGACGACTCCGTACGTGTGAGACTCTGGGAGAGGGAGCATGCCCTCTGAGATAAGACTTTGCCTCCTTGTGTTGACACAAGGAACCCAATTCCAAACAAGGTACGGAGCCCAAACATCCACTTGGTCTTCACACCTAGAAACACATCAGAGGTGAAAATAGAAAACCCACAAGACATGAATCTGTCCTCTCAAACTTTTGTAAACATTGTAACCCTCTCTGACTGCCCTCCGTCACGTCATCTGGAGAAATCTTCCTTGGTCACCGCCCTTTCCCACTTTAGCCTACGGCTCCCATTGACTTCCATTGAACATGTAAACAAAACGTCAACCGACTGTCGAGGGTGCAGCTACTTCACTCATAATAATGCATGACACAGCATGACACAGCGCACTTTACTTGCTTTGTCATAGTCAGGCAGCCATGGGGTCAGACCTGGTTTTGTCGGTTAAAGTTTTTTTTTTTGGCAGAATCTAGTAGACTAGGTGTACCTCTTTAAGATTTAGGAGGATGCCCGGTGATGTCCCTTGGGCAATTTTGTAACTTAAGCCTTGTCCAATGTGTCGAATTATAAGGCGGAGATACTACAGGTGAATATCACTATGAAACTTGATTTGCATTTGATAGTGCCCACCTTGAAATGAGAGGTTTTTCCTTTTTATTCCCTAGATTTTCATATTTCATGATAGTCATTATATCATTATATAGTTATAGTTCTGGGTGTGAACAGCCCTTAAGAGACATGCAAGTGAGATAGGGCTCATGGATGAGTTCCTCTCTTACTGCAGGGGAAGGGTGGTGACCAAGGAAGATTTCTCAGGATGACGTGACTGAGATCTACTGTAGGCCCCCAAATAGACCTCTGAAGTTCGCCTACAAAAAAGCCACCATCTTTGCCCAAATAAGGAGATCCGGTATCTTGAGATTTTTTTCTATGGGAAAATAGCCGTGTTCAAGTTCAACTCCAAATGACCTTTTGCAGCAACGAGAGCTGCCGGTGGCAGCAGGGGCGGGGATGCAAACGCTGCTATGAAGTTGTACACTCTCTACTTCCCGTAGTGTAGACTTGGCTAGACTTGACCATGTGACGAATCACGAGGCACGGACCCGCACGGACTCTTGTGGATATGGGGAGGCATCTAAACACCTGCACACACGTCAGGGATGTAAAAGCCAATTAGGGCAAAGACCTGACGTCATGAAGGCAGGGTCTAGGCTCCGCTGCTCTCCGCAGTACCTCCAGACCGGCTGCTCTTTTGCGGAGCAGCCGCCTGGCCACGCCTTGCTCCCGCGATAAGTTGAGGCCATGTGATACCGACTGCCGAGTCGAAAACACGCCCATCTAGACCATCGTGGACAGATTTTTAACCACGTGCATCTTGTGCTGCGCAGTTTTTGTGCTGCGCAGCCAACTTGAACGCGCCTATCAACATGGGGATTTTCAATTATCGCACCTGTTAAACTCTCGCGGGGATGATGAAATTGGAAATGCAGACGTTTTTCGTTACGCAGTTTTGTCCACTGCCGTCTAGTGGATATTGTGATCTTCGGTAGGTGAAGACGGCACACTTTTATCTTTGCTACCCCAGAGCTAACTTACAATGCAACTTGCCATAGGCAGTTAGCTTCAATTAACTCCTGGATCTCCTTATATGGGCAAAGATGGCAGCTTTGGATCCTTTTTGTAGGCGAACTTCAGAGGTCTATGTGTTTTCCTTTTTTTAGATGAGGTCAAATGTCAAATCACACATAAAGTCACTGAAGAAATCAGGATCAGCCTGGGTCCTATCTATGTAGCCTACTATTAGTCAGGGGGCCAAAACTGATATTAAAACTTTGTCGGACACTTTTTGGTACAAGCATACAACCTATCCAGTATTGATATTTAACCCCTCAACATGAGTTCTAGACAGGTTGTCAGCTTAGAAAATTTAATTTTGTCCATTTTAACACTATATTCTTAAAAATGGAAAAAGCGGATTTTTCCCCCAAAGTGCTTCCTTTGTCTTCCATGTTACCTACTGTAATTTTGGGCAAATACCACAAGAGTATCACACCACAAGGGCCACTGTTGTGTCAGGGGGCCAATCTGAAAAGGGCTTCCGTTAAGACTTTTGCAGACATGTTTTGGTTCAAGCTGTCAGTGTCACCCTATTTTTTTTTTGTTAGAAGACACAAATAGGTAAGATATCAGGGTGGTTGTGAAGACGAAGTTAAAAGCTTGTAGGGAGAGACATGCAATGCTGCACAAGTTATAATATTTAAATGTTACAGTGAAAATGTAGAACTGTAGATGGTGGTGTATAGTGCTATTTAACTTCATTAATATACCAGGCTGTGACACAAATGATATTTAATGGACATATTACTATAGTTATTCATTCAATCCAAACATAACTGCTCTCTCACTTCTTTAGGGTTAGGGGTTAGTAACTAGTTAGCAATAACAACTTTGTTATAGTCGTATGGCAAAGGTATGTTTTTCCCCTGTAAAACCCGGGAAGTTAACTGAACTCAAATTATTTGAGTATACTGTAAAGCCTGGGAAGCTAACTTATCTGAAATTATTTGAGTAAACCGGATGCCTTGACATTTGAGTTTGGCAACTCATTTAATTTGAGTGTAAATAAGTCATTCAACTGGAGTTATTAGTATATTGTACAGTATTGCATTTTGTGTTGGGATAACTTAAAGGAGTCAAGTAAACTACACTAATTTTATTCACCTAATAACAACTTGAGTGAATTGTCATGACAAGTAAGAATTATGTAGGCCTACACACGAAAAAATGCAATGTACTCAATGTGTGAGCTATAATTTTCTATGGATTATGGGTAAATGCTTCTTTGATTTTCTAATAAGTATTTGTTCTCTTAGCTGTTAATTGTGGCTTCTTACTGTTTACCAGGTGATGGGCAAAAATATTGTGTTGGTGATGATTTTCAGAATATGGTCAGATATACCATTAAGGAGAAGCCCATTCTCAAAATATAAAGAACATTTTTAAGTTCACTTTTTCTTGGCCTAATGCAAAGTTGATTCCCAATTTGACTTTGACCTATAGTCACTTGAAAGTATTATAAAGTTGAGTATCCCAATGGTGTGATTGAGCCTCCTATTGTCTGTCTGTATTGTCTCTTGGGGAGATACAGACACATTATGCATGTTTACATTGAGTAACTATATTACCCCTCTTATGGACAGGATATGAGCTTCAGGAGTAAAGATTTCAGGATTTTTTTTTATAGGTTTAAATTTCTATTAAATGAATAGGATTACTGCAGAATGATGGTAGTGAAACATAATATTTATCACCATGGCAGTACTGGCCATCATGATATACTGTATCTTCAGATTATCATTACGTCTGTCAGAAGCATTACAAGTGATCTAAGATTTTAAAATCAGCCCACAGGCCAAGTCTGTTATGGATAGTCATCTGCTTGATGGTGTGTGGTGTCAATGTAAATAACACAATAACATAACAGCTACAGTATAGTATAGCCGTAAATATAGTTTAACTATTGCATTTAAGATTCAATTTCAGTCAAGATTAATATGTGATAATGTGTTAAGAATACTATGGACAGTGACATTCTGGGAAATGTAATGTGTGGTCAGCCATTTCTTATTGTGAATATACTTCTTGCCATGATTACTTAATTGAAATGAGTGGCATATACAGTCATGGCTGAAAGTGTTGGCACCCCATGCAATGAATAATGTATCATGAATAAATAAATGTTCTTCCTTAAAAGACTGGGGTCATACGTATTGGCACCCCTATGTTAACCCTACAGTATGTTCTCAACTCCCATAGAGGCAGGCAGATTTTTATTTTTAAAGGCCACTTATTTCATGGATCCAGGATACTATGCATCCTGATAAAGTTCCATTGGTCTTTAGAACTAAAATTGCCCCACATCATCACACACCCTTCACCATACCTAGAGATTGGCATGGTGTTTTGTTCAGTTTTGTTCAGTTAGCCTATTAGCCTGTTTGATGCTCATTGAGCTCAATGCAAATCAAACCAGCTAATAGGCCAATTGAACAAAACACCATGCCAATCTCTAGTTATGGTGAAGGGTGTGTGATGATGTGGGGCTATTTTAGTTCCAAAGGTCAAGTGAACTTTATCAGGATGCATTCTATCCTGGATCCATGAAATAAGTGACCGTTAAAAATCTGCCTGCCCCTATGTTAACCCTTTGTGTTAAATTCCCATAGGGTTACATAGGGGTGCCAATACATTTATTTATTTATGATACATTATTCATTCACATAGAAAGTTGGTGTCCTTAAAGGTTGGATATGTTCTACTTTTATTACTTAAGGCATTAAGATCAATTTCCAAAAGATGATTTTATATTCCTCTTTTTAGTCAACTTTAACATGGGTGCCAACACTTTCAGCCATGACTGTATTTTACTCAAGTTGAAATTAGGTGAATAAAATGAGTATACAGTAGTTTACTTGACTCCTTAAAGTTATCCCAACACAAACTACACACATAGAAATAACTCAGCTGAATGACTTATATACACTTAAGTTAACTTCCCGGGTTTTACAGTGCAGCCAAGCAGTGGTGCTCAGGTAGGCAGCCAACAGAAGGTACCCAGGGACCATGTCCATGTGCTCAGTCTGAGTCCTGGTCAGGGACATCGACACTGCCTGGTACTGCACTGACTTCCACTTTCCTCACATCCACATATCGTCAACTCCAAGCACCTGACCTGTACTCACCAAGCTCCAAGCACCTGACCTCTGTGGTTAAAAGCTGGGGGGAAAGCATGCCATCCTTCATGTGCCTTCTTCTGTTGGCTGCCTATACCCGAGCACCACTGCTTGGATGGGGAAAAATGCCTTTGCCATACGACTATTACAAAGTTATTACTACTAACTAGTTACTAACCTCTAATCCTAAACAACTGAGAGAGCAGTTATGTTTGGGTAGAATTGATAACTATAGTGATATGTCCATTAAACACAATTTGTCACAACCTGGTACATTTAAGAAGTCAAATAGCACCATAGACCACCATCTACAGTTCTACATTTTCGCCATAACATTAAAGTATTACAACATGTCCAGCAGTGCACTGTCTCTCCCTACAAGCTTTAGACTTGGCTTGACTCATTCCCATAGATAGGGGTACTGATTGATAGAGGTTTTGGAATGCTATGTTATGTTTCCAATCTGATATTCACTTTGAAAACTGGTTCTCTTTAGGCGGAGATTGTTTTTTTCATGTTCTAGGTCTGTTGCATCTTATACTGTAAAATAAATGTTAATTCTGACACTTCAGCAGACATCCCACGAGTGTTAGCTTTCATTCCATACCATTTGTATCTATATGGTCCTTGTGGTTGTGGAGATATTCAACATTTATCGTTGGTATGTCATGTTGAGCAGGAAACCAAAAAATTGGCCTGAAATTGCTTGCACAAGTCAAAAAAAAAAAATATTTGCTTGACAACCACCATAATATCTTACCTATGGGTGTCTTCTAACTAAAAAAAATAGGTTGACCGCTTGTACCAAAACATGTCCGCAAAAGTCTTAACGGAAGCCCTTTTCAGAATTGGCCCCCTGACTATATGTTAAGCAAGATAAAAATGCACACATGCATTATCCGGTATTGTTACAGTGGTGTGGTGGAGGGTGGAAGACCAGGTACACCCAAAAAATGTGCACACACGTTATAATTGTGACACAGACTTCAATCATCTCGACTTGCAATTTCACCTGTCTCAAAGACGTAGAGCAGGACTGGAGAGCTGCCTACTCCCTGACTTACTTAACCCACCCTGACAATTTGAATGGCCATTACAAATAGAAGCATTGATTCGTTTCCTTAGCTGTAGTTACAGTTGCATTAAATCCTGGGAAACCTTTAAAATAAACTAACCTGTCAGATGCACGGTGGACATAAATTCGTCCTCTTATTTCCTTTTGCAAGAACGTTGCCTTAACTTCCGGGTCAAAAATATATACAAAATAACAGTCTTTGTTCGATATATGTTGTGTGTGTTAACACACTTCTCACACTGAGTGTGTGAAATTAAAGATCTTTAAATGCAGATACTAGTGTTTCAATTCCTGCTAAGTCCCAAGTCTTTATAAAAACAACCTCCGTCGCCTCGTTGAAGAGATTGTTAGCGTTTTAATTCACTCCTCTGCGCTAGGTGGCGACTGTTTGAATAGTATTGTTTTGGTCTTGTCCGCCGAAAAAGAAGACAAAGACAAAATTACTTCCGCTGTTAACAAGCCGTCGCAAACATGGCGGCAGGGCCAATTTCGGAACGTAATCAAGGTAACTACTTTCCCAAACTCATTTTTAACCATGTGAATTGTTCGTTTTATTGATGTGTCTCTTACAATACAGTATGAGGTAACTGTGACATGTGCGAAGCGGAGATAAAAACAAATAGCTCAATTCAATGCGGGATTATCCACCTCACCACGTAGCTAGCAGGCTAGGAAGTAACATTCATTCATTTCACACAACGCATACTATGGCGGTAACGGTGAAGTTTCAATTATTAACAATTATTGTCATGCATGTTTCACTCGATTCAATCACACATTTCTTAACATTTATGAATATGGAATTTTAAAAGTCTTGAGCGTAGTCCTCGTGCACATGACCGTCGGAAAGTAACTTTACCTTACGGCAGCATGAAGCTGAAGCACACTGATTAGCCACTCTTGATGGCTAATTTGGACATTTTGAGAAGAGTGTCGTATTATCAGTAGATCCTGTTGTGAATGTCTTAAAGAAGGAATTGGGCGTGCTAACGTTAAGTGATACTAGCACTAAACATTTGATTGAACCCATCTAGAACTTTTTTTATTGCTACTATGTGACATGGCTATTTATGCATTCACTATGATCTCAAAGACTGTAAACCTATGTGCAGCATGTGCATCCTACCCATTAGGAAAGAGTTATACTTCCAGTGTAAATATATTTTTAATTTGCCAGTCGCACTTGTAAATCAAATTAAAACATTGTTGTGGCTGTTGATCTCTGAGTAACTATGTTTGGTCTCTCCATCACCCTCTAGATGCCACGGTGTACGTGGGAGGTCTGGACGAGAAGGTGTCCGAGCCTCTCCTGTGGGAGCTTTTTCTGCAAGCTGGACCCGTCGTGAACACACACATGCCCAAAGACAGAGTCACAGGACAGCACCAAGGTACATACAGTGCACATCACATACGTCATTATTATCTCACAGAATAATTAAGAAATGTTTAGTTTGAGATAATGTCTTATTTCCTCATTTCATTGGTGCATTTAGGAGCAGTACATACTATAATTTCACTGATGTAATTCTAGTGTAGTTCCTTGGTTGAGATTGTAGTTATGCTATGTAAGTAAGTCATATGTGTCAGCCTGTTATTATTTTTTATTCTGGTTTAAAAGCTAATTCTCATATGTGTTTTCTCAAAGGTTATGGCTTCGTGGAGTTCCTGAGTGAAGAGGATGCAGATTATGCTATAAAGATCATGAACATGATAAAACTTTATGGAAAGCCTATACGTGTCAATAAGGCCTCGGCTCACAACAAGAACCTGGATGTGGGCGCCAACATCTTCATCGGTAACTTAGATCCCGAGATCGATGAGAAGCTACTGTATGACACCTTCAGCGCCTTCGGGGTCATCCTTCAGACGCCCAAGATCATGCGCGACCCCGACACTGGCAACTCCAAGGGCTACGCATTCATCAACTTCGCCAGCTTCGATGCCTCGGATGCGGCCATCGAGGCCATGAACGGCCAGTACCTATGCAACAGGCCCATCACGGTTTCCTATGCGTTCAAGAAGGACTCCAAGGGCGAAAGGCATGGCTCCGCCGCCGAGAGGTTGCTGGCCGCCCAGAACCCCCTCTCGCAGGCTGACCGGCCGCATCAGCTGTTCGCCGATGCCCCACCACCGCCCTCAGTGCCCACGCCAGTCATGACGTCGCTCGGATCAGGCATGCCCATGCCTGGCAAATTTGGTAGGTTGGGTCGCTTTTGCTTTTTTGAGTTGTCGGTGTTTCTGTGTTCTCTGAGCCTTTGAAGCTAAGCAAGTTGTAAACAGATGAATTTGGTAGATCTGTGTTAAACATCTCTGTGTAATGTTTACATTTCTTTCCACTGCAAATAGTCAAGTCTGTATAGCATCCTCTGCACAGTGATTTCCATGAAGTTAATGTATTGATAAATTAAACCATTAGACATTCTGCTTGTAACATTATTTGAAATATTTAGGCTTTTTTTGTTTCTGGTCACCTTTTTTGGTGAATCAGTAATATTGAGGAAAGCCTGTAATCTCCTTTGTTTCTGCAGGTATGCCTCCGCCAGGTGCCTTCCCACCTGTTCCTCCACCCGTCTCCATGCCTCCTGGGATGCCACCTGGCATGACCATGCACGGCCCTGGTGGCGGTGGACAGGGAGGAGGTGGAGGACCTCCACCTGGCCCACCACCATTCCATGGTATGCAACCACCAGGCACAATAGGTGTACTTTGTAGCTATGGGTTTAAGATGGTTTATGAGCTGTGTCTGTTTTTTTGCTGAAGGTTTATGATTGCTCACAATTGTTTCAGTCATGCAAGTCATAAAAAGTGCCAATAATCAATGATGGGCAATCATCATGGCACCAACTGCAGAGCAAGATGGTGCTAATTGACTCGGTGCTTTCGCTGTTGTATCAGTCTACTGTCGGTCATTTTGGTATTGCTGACATTTGACCAGTAATGTATTTCTAGCTACCGTAATTTCCCGACTATTAGCCGCGGCTTATACATTGATTTTGCCAAAATTCTTCAGCTATGAGGTTAATACAGGGGGGCAGTTATTATGGTGTTTATATTGTTTTGTTTCTTTTAACTTGCATAAAACACTGTCCTGCGGCTTATACACAATGCTTATATGCGGGAAATTACTGTAGTTTACAACAGACACTTTGTCGGAGTCCTTCAAGAATGGTTAACACATTTGTGGTCCATCACCCCTCTGTTGCAGGCATGCCCCAGATGCCCATGCCTCCGCCTGCTCCTCCAGGCATGGTGCCTCCTCCACCGGGCCCTCCAGGTGCCAACCAGCACAGGGCTCCTCCACCCGGGATGCCCCCTCCACACATGGGCATGCCACCCAGAGGGCCGTTCGGCCATATGGGTAAGTGCAGCAGCCAGAGAGGAGTTATACCTCCAATTTAGTCTATTGCTGTATTACTGAAGCGTCTATTGATGTCCCATGCATTGGATGTGTGAAACATCTCATCCCCTTGGAATTGTAAGGTTCTATCTGCATTCTGAGTAGTTCTTAAAGGGATAATCCGGAGTGAAATGCACTTTAGATCAATTTTTCGGACTATTGGGGGTACATACGTTGAGTTGACACCAAAATCATGTCATTCGGATGTATTTTGAGAAAGTTCGAGCTCACCGTTTTTAGCCAAAACTCGTTAGCCTGGAAGTGACCGGGGCGTGTCCTTTCGTCGCTGTACGTACGTACGTACGTATGTACCCCCAATAGTCCGAAAAATTTATCTAAAGTGCATTTCACTCCGGATTATCCCCTTAATCCGGCTATCACCATACTATCTCAATTTTTTTAGAGTCTGCACTTTGATCAAGCGTGATCAATGGGCATGGTTGAACTGACTCCATAGCTCATAGATTGTCCCTCAACCAATCAGACTAACGATCCGGGTGCGCCTGGTGGATAAGCCAGTTTGTGATTGGACTCAGCAAATGTGGACAGGGAGCAGGAGAGATAGATGTGCAGGTTTCCAGCCTGAGCTGCAAGGCGAAATCCAAATCGCTGGCAGATCAGTTCTGAGATGTTGAGCTTCAAAGTTTCAGAAGTCCATAGTCATATATAATGTCCAAAAATGCATACAGCTTCAAGAAACGCCTCACCTCACCTTTGAAGTTAACTACTCGGTTTTCAAAAATGTCAGATAGAACCTTATAATTCCAAGGGCACAAAATCTTGATATCACGTGCATAGCTTCCAGTTTGCTGTCAAACAGCCATTATACATGTAGCCTGGAGACCATGACTCTCTTCGCAGAGTCTGGCCTAGATCCATGTGCAAAGTAAATGTTTATATCCTGGTTTGTGGACGCTTGTCTAAAGTTTGAAATCATTGCAGTTCAGTCACTAACGTTTGGTAATGACGTATGTTAACCACGGGGACACAACGATAAAGATTGAAACTTAAATGTAATTGCTCTCGGGAACGCCTATGTTCGCGGAATGGGGCGGAGGTGCACTTGCCGGAGTAAACGAAAGTGGATCAAGGTATTCCAGACTGAGTACTGAAGGGAAAAGAAATTGAGCGGGAGTGCGTAGACAGGCGGAGTCAGGCTAGCACACATGCAGATTGCTCAATGCATTTGAAAACTGAACACTGATTCATAGGATGTCATTTAAACCCAGCCAGTTGTTTGAATTTATACTAAATGTTGTGTATCTTGTCTCTCGTAGGGATGCCTCCGGGCATGAGAGGCCCCCCTCCCCCTATGCCCCCACCCGGCTACGCTGGCGGCCCTCCTCGGCCTCCTCCGTTCGGCTTCCAGAGGGGTCCACCGATGCCCCCACGGCCCCCGCAGCCGCCCCGGGGCCCCATGAGACCAATGCCCCCTTAGGCCTCCGTCGCCAGGCGCAACATGTTTTTATTTTTATTCCTAGGATTATTTTCACAGATGACTTTTCTGTTATTTTGTATCTGACTTTGTTTTGTCGTCACTGTTCAGCTGGTGAATGGACAGAGAATAAAGGTTTTTACTACCACTTTTGGAATCCTTTTTATATTTTTGACATATCTTCACAGATTGGGATAAATGCAGAGACTGAATTTCCCTGATGGGTCTCAGAGTATATACTGTACTTAAACTGCATGAGGAAAAGGCAAGGCAAGCAAGCAAAGGCAGCTTGCAGCTGTGTTGTGTACCAAGAGCAAAAGTAATTGATGGAAGTGAAGAACTGAAGCATATTTGATCTGGTTGTACCATACCAGAATTAGTTGGATTAACACCGCTATCTATTAGAATGGAACTTGGATCATTTCTTCACCATCATCTAAATCTCTCGTAGTCTAAATCCTCTGCTACAATCAGAAATAGAGGACTGCAAAAAATCAGCCCGGCGCTCAGGTGGATATAGGCTAGGTCATATACGGTGCTCTTGGGGTAGGGCATTTTCAATGGAGCAAAAAAAGCAGGTCCAAGGCACTCAATATCAAAAGGAAAAAAGGAAGAGACTGTTAACTTTTTTTTGAGATTGTTGTCATGTCAGTGTTGCTCTGATTTCAATAAAATGTAGTTAATTTGCAGCAACTTTTAGTATTACTTACTGTACATACCACAATAACGCTGCATAGCTTAACAGGCAATCTTCCACATGTTTGAGCTACCTCTAAATATATATTTTTTGTCAAACTTTTTGCATATTTCTAATTCTGAAGTTAAAAGGAACAGTTTAAGAGGTTAAGACACTAACATTTAGCAAAAAGGTTAAATAAGGACCACCCTAATGCTCATTCACTATGGGCAACATCCAACCGGGTCCGTGTAAACAGGGTGACGCTGTGGCACAACGGGCTACAGTGCCCATACTCTGGGCTCTTCTCAACCTTCTGTCCTCGATCCGTGGTCCTCCAGCTCGTTCCCACTGATCTATGAAGAACACTGCATAGACTATCCCATTGCTGATTCTTTATAGATCAGTAGAAACGAGCCCGAGGACAGAGGGTTGAGATTGAGAAGAGCCCCATCTACGGGACCCAGGTTCAAATCCCACCTGAGGTCAATTCCTGATCCCACCGCATCTCTCTCTCCCACTTACGTCACCTACTTGTCACTCTTTTCTTTCCTACCCAGCAAAAAATTAAAAGCCCAAGAAATATACTTAAAAAAAACACAATCAAACCACACCTGTTGCTCCACTGGAAATAAATAAGCTGGCTTAAGCGCCCTCCATTTATAATTTAAATTGAAATGTAATGACATGAAATGGGCTTTACTGTCGTTAGCCACAAAGATGGGTGACTGGGTGTTTAAACAAACCCTGACCATGATATTTGCTCATTGTAAACAAATGATTGGAATTAGTCAAACAAAGCAATGCAATGAGTAAATCATTAAATCTTAAATCATTCACTGGATCCAGGGCCTCATCACAAATTTAATATTATTGCAGCAGTCATTTGTGGAATAACAGGTACCCATCATGACAAGCTTTTTGACTTCACAGTCAGCTGATAAACACTATACAAACAAACATACCTATTAACAAGGATGTATGGAAAGAAAAAATACACGTATAAACACAATCCAACAGGTTGTCCTGATTAATGGAATTGATGATGCATTCTGGTGCCAATCCAACTTTGAGTCTCCTCAATACCAGTAGGACGTACGGGGCTTTCTGTTCTCTGTGACTCCCATGGCTTCCATGACCTCCTCCTCAAGGGTCTTCAAAGATGGGGAGTAGGTTTTCATCAGTGCGTCTTCAGCAGATGTGTCTTTAGGTCCATCTGAAGGAAAAGGAACAGAGGAGAGGCTCCACGTCAGCACAACATTGCTAATACGCTCTCCCCGTGCTTCAGCCTTAGTGGATTTTAAAGACACGGCAACTGCTTTCTGTTTAGTAGTGGTTGCTGATGGAATCAAGTCCTCGTTGCTGTTCATTAGACAAAAACAAGAGGGAAAGTCAGTCTTCCTAAAACACGTTGGGCTCACCCTTCCATTGCTCGGGGACGATCCCATCCTTCCGTTGGTAAGGAGGCTTGGGAATGATTCGTCCTGTTCTCAAGGACACTCGGACCTTGTCACCCTCTTCTGTGAACCTCCAGGCTACCTCTGTCACTTTCCTATTGAGTGGGGACAGACCAGAGAAATAGACCCAGCATCTCGTGTTACAGTTTTTATGGGAAATTGTGTGAGACAGTAGACTTTCTACAACTTCTACTGCATCATTCCACATCACCATCCATCATAATTCTAGAATAGGTATGAAAAAACACTATTGGAGTTCCCAGATGGGGACTGAGGATCAAATCAACACAGCATTCATTAGGTACAAATCCTATCTCTGGTTCGGATTCCAAGAGATTAGTAAAAGCATTACCTGTCAGTGGGGTCAATGAGGGAGATCTCACTTAGTAATAAGGGAGCCTCACTGGCTATGTAGGTACCCCGGTAATCTCCAGTCTTTCCAATGAATCTGTAATGCTGTAGGGAACCACACAAAGAGGTGCTATATGGAAACAAACTCTACAATATATTGACATTTCATTCAATTCAAATTCTCATGAAAAGTGTGGAAGTTCTCAAGAAAGCATGTTCACAAGTCCACATATAGACTGGTAAACTGTAATATAACTTACAGCACAGAAATTAACATAATACGTTTCACATGATAGTTTACTGGTTTACATACCACATTGAGTCCCTCCAAAATAACCCAGTTGCGAGCTCTGATCACCTCGACCACTTTGCCCTGCTTTCCTTTGTCCTTTCCAGCTAAAATCGCCACCTGGACAAAACACCAAAGACAGATCAGTCAAATCAGGCTTTCTCGTCAGTGCTGTTGAATGGGATTGTGACCTGATGTGAAACATACTGTGTCGCCCTTGAACACCGTCCACTCCTCGTTTGGAATTGTGTCCACAAAAACCTTTCTTCTGTGTGACCCAGGTGGGTTTCGTCTCTTTGCAGCAAAGGTCCAGGGTCTACTTGTTCCATGACGATAGTTGCGAGGCAAGGCCACTCTCGCGGCCATTGACAATAAGGCTGTAAGCTTCATTGTATCTGTGCAAAAATAATGTGTTACTTAGGAACGAACATGATAGAAAACAAAGTTTGAGTAGTTAGAGCAACATAACCTTTAAGTCACATACTGGACTCTCTGGTGATTGTTAATTGTGACTTTTAACCATTGCACCCTATTCTCTGATTACCTTCGTTCAGGCAGCTTCTTACCTGCCAATATGTGACTGAACTATTGTCTTGTTCAATGCCAATTTCAAAGATCGCTACTCTACTCGGACCATAACTTGGTGCTGTTTTCAAACAAATACACCACGTTGACTCTCAAACAGCCCGTTTCAATTCAATCTGTGTGATTGTGGTTTGAGGAGGCATTTAAGAATTTAAAGGCCTGCTTTGAGAGCACGGACGGGTAGACTTTAGTAGCCTGTCTGTTGGTGATGTGTCACTGACGATGCCCGGTGCCATTATTCATTATTGCTGTGTACAGTACTGTACTTTGTAATGTTATTGTCTTTGTCTTGTTGCTGTATGTTTATGATAGTGAATTGGTTTCCACTTTAAGGATTAATAAATGAATCCCCTCTTTGAGTGCATATAGTGCAATAGCTATTAAAGGGACATAAATAATATCATATGTATACAGTATACAGTACACCCTATCATGTGACTAACAACAGACACACAGCCCCAACATAACACAAAACACCAAACGTTGGCGTTACACAAGCCAATAATTTCAGAAGTCATGGTTCTCACTGCACTGCCAGGCTTGTCATCATCGGTAGGTGATGTAAAACGCAGCCAATACAATGTTGACAAAATCGATCTATGGAGAGCTGCGTTACTCAAGTAACTTAATAGACAAACTGACCCACTGACCCAAATTAGAAGACCTAGGATGTGTTAGAGAAGTGTAGAATGCATGGATTCAAGATGCGTGCTAATTTTCCAGTTAGCCTTTGATTAAGAAAGACTAACGTCATTACAGTGACATAACTGATTTTCATCATTTATTGTAAATGGCTTGACATTACGGAATAGCTAATAATTTATTCCACTTACCGGTTTATTTTACAGATCCAACCAAACCAGTTCAGAAAGATGCATTTCAATGTCAGCTAGGAGCGTGTACTACCGAGTATGTATTACATCCGGGTGAAATTGTCTATTGCGACATAAAAGTCGCAACAGACTCGGAGGCGGAAGACAAAGTTTTTAGAACATTTTGAACAAAACCCATATATACCTTGTGTGAGTTTAGAAAATGAAACATGAATATGTTCTACATACATACATCCTATGTAGTGAGTTAATAGTCTTCGATTGCACTTTTAATTTTACCTTAACTCTCCCCCGGATGTGAAATGTTTGTATTGCTTGTTGTAAGCAGCGTCCCATTTTGGTCTGGTCCCTGAAACTCGAATGGCCTAAAGAAGGAATGTTGTTTCTATTAAGAGGGTATTCTTTATAAAGCATATTTAAGCCAAGGTAATTCTGTGTGAACTAGGCTTTAACAGCAGTATATGTGGCAGACGCTGTAATGTGTTTTTTGACAGCTTTAGAATTAGCATGACTGACTTGACTTGCTAATGTTTTCCCAACAAGCTCGCTAGCTAGCTTGTTTCAAGTTTGTTATTTCGGCCACAGTATCCAGCTAACTACTTACGGTCGTATAAAGTCATTTAATCACGGTATAGTTTTGTACAGGTAAGACTTTATGCAATATTTTAGTGGTGTGCATTGGTATGTTTCGTTAGTTGCAACGGTGGCTAATTAGGCTTCCAGTTATCATATCGATTTAGGTAACGATAACTTGCAGAACACAGGTAACGTTAGCCTATCTACTGTCAGGCATATTATTATCGGATTGGTTATGAGCACATGATGGTTGTACAGTAGCGTTAAGTCTAACTTGCCCTGTTGTATTTAGGTCAAGCACAGGAATATCTGATAGGGTAAAGGCGCCCCTTGGTAAGGTCAAACCTTTTAGGTGCATCATAATATATGTTTTTGAAACAGTTAGAATTACCCTAACATCCACAATGTCTTTAGTAGCATATGGAAGTAGCGATTCTGACAGCGATTCAGACGACAAGCCCGTTAGTCGCCCAGCAATAAGCAAAGCTGGAGTGGGGCTGTTTTCAACCCTGCCGCCGCCGAAGAATGCTCTACAGCAGAGTGTCTCTAGAGGAAGTAACTTTTCTACAACAGACAATGGGTCGGACACTGTAACGCCAGGTTTTATCAAGAAACCTCAAAGCAATGTGGAAACGAAAGGTTTACTTTTTGATTTGCCGAAGCCCAAGAAGAGGACAGAGCCAGTAAAAATCACCATTCCAGACATAAAGAATGCTGACGTGAGTACTGGGGCAACATTCCTCACTGGGAATAGACCACTAGGCCTACTTGCTTTGTTTGCAGTATTATGATGCAGTATTTGTTTTTTGACAGTCTGACTCTGAGGAGGATGAACCTGTGAAAAGAAAGAGAATTCCTCAGGTAAGTCAGCTGGCTTTAAATGCAGCTTGTTCGGTCATACTGTTGTAGACTTGTTGGGGTGTGTCATAGAATTGATGGACAGTAAATATTGCTTTGTGTCATTAAATTAATGTATATCATGAACCATGGGATTGACTAGTTGTTATGTACTTGACTGGTTATGCACAGTTGTAACATCAGAGACGGCATTGGAAACAATTGCAGGGCCTTACGTTCTCATGTGCTATTTTTGAATCAGGCATGGGCAGGTGGAAATTTAGGATCTCTATGATAACAGATATGTTCCATGCTTTTAAGCCCTGCAGTTGTCATAATAGATTAGCCTGACGAGCCAGACCCACATCAAGATGTAGGGTCTGGACACTCACCGTAGACAGGGCGCAATCGGAGGGGTGGGATAAACAGTTGTCTTTCAAATTCCCTCCCCGCAATAGGATAACGCTAAACGAATCATCATCTTGTTTTCAAGTAGCAGGATGCGTAACCTTCCCTCTCCACGCAATAGGATAACGCTAAACGAATCATCTTCTTGTTTTCAAATAACAGGATGCGTTACCGTCGCAACTTCTGGTCGCATGTCAGTCACCATTATGTTAAGCCCACCCACCGACTCTATACACGCTGTGATTGGAACGCTGGTGCTGGGGGTTCTCAGCTCCCTGGCTCAATGGATCGTGCCTAGACTGTCCCGCCAGCCAAATTGCATTTGCTGCCGCTAGGGGCGTCTAGATTTCTAGGCTAATAATAGATGGGAATGCATATCAAGATGTCAATGTACACTGTATTTCTCAGACCTAGATGAATTGTTGATTTTAGTTTTCAGTCTTTAACTGTTTTGTTCTCCTCCTTTCAGGGCAGTGGACTATCCGCTTTGCTTCCACAACCCAAAAACCTGATTGTGAAAGAGACCAACCGTTCCTTAGTGCCACATTCCCTCACCAGGCACGCGGCCCCAGCCTCGCGGACTCAGACAGCCACCCCCAAGAGCTTGTCCAGCTCCACCAATGCTTCCCCCTCGGCCATCAAGGCCGCGGCCAAGTCCGCCGCCATGCTGCTCGCGAGACAGATGGCCGCCGACGAGGAGGGCAGCGACGACGAGCTGACCCCCGAGAACTACTTCTCCCTGGGCGAGAGCGCGCAGCCCCCCCTGCTGGTCCCCAAGGACGACACGCTGCCCTCCGGACTCCCCCCGCCCCCCGGCACGGAGAACGCCCCGCTGCAGTTTGGTGCCCGCCTGCCGGGTTACGGGGGCGAAGGTGCGGACTTTGATGTCCAACAGCAACAGGAGGCAGGCATTCAGCAGTACCAGGATCCGTCTGGGGAGCCAGGGGTGGCACCCGCCAGTGAGGTATCAGATGGGCTCCTTGCTGTAGTTTATATCTTTATACACTTCCCTCGCGTGTACAGTGGGGCTATAAGTGACCCCATTCAGCTTATATAGTTGGACCAGAGAGAGCACATTAAATATTATTTCATTACATCTCTTTGCCTGATGAGATGGGTGGGGTTGCTGCTATCATTCGAACTGCCAGCAGATGGCATGTATCGTAGGCCCTCTTAAGCCTGGGATTAAACTGTTGTCACCATCCCTTCCATGCCCCTTATACATACTTAAATGTGTACACACCCAGAGTGACTTGAAGAACCATTTGCCCATATATTAGTGACGAAAAGGCCTCTGTATTTGTACGGCTTACATGAGAATTATTTTTTTAGGCCTGATGGTTTTTCTGTTGTAGTATTGTGTCATGGTGATGTGCTGTGTTACCCGCAGGGCTACTATGCTGGTGGATACTATCCTGAAGCAGAGCCTGAACAGGCTGGATCATCCTCGTTGTTTGACGATGAGGCAGTAAGGACCAATATTCCGTCTCAATTGTGTCATTAGAATAAAAACACCATCATTACAAATATATGGAAAAACATTCTTGCCGGTAAATTTAAGAAGGGTATTTTTTGGGCTTCTAGATTTAAAAAATAGCATTGACCTTTGGATTATATCATTCTAACATTATAATAATATTAGTAGAGTTATCTAATACCTTCAGTGCAAACACACACACACACACAGTATTTTCACCATAGAAGATCATTATAAACATATGTATACCTGTGCTCTTTTTGTAGATGTATTATTCACACAAATTTCACAGATAGTTGGGTCAGGTTTTGCCTGTCTGTGTTCCTGAAGGACATGTCCACCCTGAACCCTGACCCCTGACCTCTGACTCCTGTGCTCTCGTTGTAGTTCCGGCGGTTGCAGGGCAAAAGGAATCAGGGCAAAGAGGAGGTGAAGTTCCTGGAAATCCGAGGTGATGACCAGCTCAGCGGGACTCAGCAGTGGCTGACGAAGAACCTATCGGAGGAGAAAGAGCAGCGCACGTCCTTCAGCAAGGTGAGGAGCCCTCACTGACTGTACCCTACTGTCCCTGTAATGTCCTTTATAATAGCCTAGGTGCACAAAAGGCTCTTCCTGTACACTCATTTATTTCCGGTGGAAATTAAACTGTTGTAACGGCATCTTCTGTTATATTATGCTTGTTAAATCTTCCACTCTGACACTGAATATCTTGTTCAACTAAAAATAACAATTTCAACACATATAAATATTTCTTTGTCGTAACGTGCTGATTCCCAGGTGCAGCATCCAACCGGGTCCATGTAGACACTAATTGCATTACCAATAGCGGCAGGCTCAAACACACCTGGCTCCATCGGAAACACACGAGCGTACAGAGAGCCTTTCCTGCACGTAGCCTATAGCAGGATGTGTTTTCACTCTGTACAATTTACTCTAGAGAATTGGTCTCTCGACCCACAGTTTGAAATCCCCCAATGAGCAAGTAGTGCATTGTTGTTGAGTTACTGGGGCTCTGGTTAGATGCTGGTAAATCATAAATAATTGTCTCCCCAATTAAGTAAAGGGACATTCTCATGGAGCCAAATATGCCCTTGTAATGGGAGTGCATGCCTGGAGACAATGTGACATTTTGATAGTATGGCCGTGTTGAGTTACGTTTTCATTAAACATTACGTTTATTGCTCTTAGACACTTATATGGCTATGCAATACACACCATTGTGTTGATGGTTACAAACTTCCGTCTTGACAAAGTTTAAATCAAACACTGTGTCCACTGTGTGCGTCATAGAAAAAGGGAGGACAACCTACTGGACAGCAGAGGCGCAAACACCAGATAACATATCTGATCCACCAGGTGAGTCCATAACCAATGTCTGCGATGCTCTTATGCTTAATGAAGGGAAAGGAAACATAGTTCAGGAGCTCTTGTTTGAGTCCACTCAGAGTTGTGTTGATGGTGATGTTACAGAGCTAGCAAGCTCACCTTTGCAGAACAGTTAAGCTGGCTTGTAAGGGCAGAATTGAAATTATTAAATTATTCATCAATTGCATAAGGAGTTAGATAGTGATGTTCCATCTTCGTTGTATTGTATCGGATCTGGAGTCATTTGGAGTACATGAGAAAGTCCACCTATTAAGATTGACCACAAGCAATAAACCCAAAATGTTCCATTACTATTTTGCCAGGTCAGCACCTAATAATTGTCATGAATTATATTCCTGTGTCAATCTCAGGCCAAGGAGCGGGAATTGGAGCTGAAGAACAACTGGGCTGACAACAAGCTCACCCGCAGGCAGACACAAGCTAAATATGGCTTCTGAGGCTGTGGAGGGCGGCAGCCGCAACGTACTTCCCTGTATAGCTCAAACAGCTCCACTGTCTTTCACTCCACACAGCGG
Source organism: Sardina pilchardus (assembly GCF_963854185.1). Classification (NCBI taxonomy): domain Eukaryota; kingdom Metazoa; phylum Chordata; class Actinopteri; order Clupeiformes; family Clupeidae; genus Sardina; species Sardina pilchardus. Next base: position 18,037,071 of record NC_085017.1, read on the forward strand.
GACACTGTGCAGGCCAGTGGAGGCATGCACTGTTTGTATGTGGTTAGTTTCAGTCCATTTTGAGTTACTTCCACTCCCTGGGTTTTGTCCTTTCGGAACTGTTCTTCAGCGTGTACGTACTGTGTGTCCATCTCCCCAGCCAAGGAGCTATTGTGAATACGCAATGAGGTCAGTTTTCACTTGGTTCGTGCATAATCATCTCATCTGAGAAGTCGTTGACTGTGAATTAATGGCATATTTTAAAGATGAACCCCCCCCCCAGTCCTTGTAATTGACATACACTTCACCTCTGTACATAAGAATGAACATTAAACCAAGGTACCGTATGATGTCATTTTCTTTGTGCAGAATAACATATTTGCACCATGCAGTTATTCCCTCCCCTTATTAGACCTTTCAACTTGTGTCAAATTAAAGAGAAACTATGCAGGATTGGCGATTTCATCTCCGGTTTCGCTTTTCGTTTTCGCTCGTTTTATGCTTGCATATTTCTCTGCAGAGCTTCCCCTACAGCTCTAGCGTGTATATTTATAAATATATAGGCTATATATATATATATATATATATATATATAAATAAATTGCAAGCGTGGTTCTTCTTGTTCCTTACGCGTCTCAGACTTCCAGATGTAAACAAGGAGCGATCGCCTCCTGCACAAACTGCAAGGTTGCAATAGCGGATAGGGACACTGGGGGCGGGAGGAAATATTACTGTTTTCGATCAAACTGGTCAGACAACGATTTCTAAGCGATTTTATGACTATGAAAAAGTTGCATAGGGTCTCTTTAAAGGTCAAGGGACAAAGCATACCAATTCCAATATCTTGCGACAAGAATACAAACATTGGTGTATGTTTTTATAGTTAACCCAAATGGTTGTTCCCAAGTGCTGAAGCTCAGACCACAAAACCAAACCATAATCATGTTTGCACCATCAATGTCCTTGATTACTGTTACCATGGCATAGGCCGTCCTGGAACCAAATGGATGTCTGCACAGGCAACACAGTTAGATTGTAGGGACTGTTGTTTGTCAGCATCTTGCTCAATCTGTCACCACAATAAGTTCTTATTTCCAAGTGTCCCTTTAACACTTCCACTTGCAAAATGGACTGGTTTATGCATTTCTCTAGAATTTGGCCTGAGAACTCACTGTATGAATCCTCACTCTTTTGTCCATCACATGTAGGGCTTGTTAACCTAGATTCACCATTTGAGCAGCTTTTAGTGATATTTAATTCTGTGAGTCCCAGGTGTGTGTGTGTGTGTGTGTGTGTGTGTACAGACACGGCTGAAAAATATCCTTGGATACGTGAAATAATAAAATAATCACTTAAATTCCCTGTCCATTCAAAGACATCTTACAAATCTCTTAAGCCTCTCCCTCTCTGCATCAGAAGTAGAGGTGACCAGTAATGCTCATCATGACTCAGAGCCTTAATGCAAGCAAATTTGTATTTCTCCCCACATCTTCATTTGTAAGTCCTATGAAATAGACACACCCATTACTTCTGAGGGTGTTTTATTGTCTGTTCATCCCTTGACCTCATAGACATTGTGTGCACTAAATGAAGGAAATGGCCCAGGCCCTGAAGTTATTGGCTGAAAGCACGAGAAACCTACATTAATCTACTGAAAAACTTTTTCAAAAATGAATTTCATATAGCCATTCCCTTGGCTTTGTGCTAGTAAATTATGTGTTATGTATTAGTGACTAAATTCCCTGTCGTCTCGACTCAACGCTCATGCAGTTTGAAGCAAAGGGTTGTGTTTGTGTGTGGCATCACAGATGCATTTGTCCACATGCACGAGCAAAATATCACAACTAATCCAGTTGAAATCATTATCATGTAAATTTATTTTAAGGTAATCTGAATGAAAAGTAACTTCTAGCAAACAAATCACCCCCCTTTTTAGCAAGGCCACACACAGAGCTTTTGTGACACATTAGCTCAGTGAGCCAAAGGCCTGTCCTTACATTGTTCCCTTTGGCGGACAAACAAATCTATGCTAATTCCACCATGGTAGCTAGCCAATGATTCCATCAACACTTGGCAAATCTTTTTCCTCTACTAGAGATACATATAATGCAACCGTTTGTGTTGCTTTGCAGCAATATGACTCCCTCGCCTTCTGCCAGCCATAGGCAGAGAATTTCATGATGTCAAACACGATAGATATTTACAATGGAATGTTTACCATTGCGGCAGAATGCGTGTATCTTTTTCATCAAGCTGCAACAATGTCCTTTTCAGGCAGAATGAACTTGGCCGACAGTGTAGAGCGTGCTGCTTAATTTAAATATCAATAGCATCTCATGCAGTTTCTTATCAGTATCAGTGTTTCATATCAATAAACTATTTTCTACTCACTGTTGCAAAATGTACAGGGCTTTTATGAACTGCTCATGTTTATAGAAAGTAAATAAAAAATGATGATGTGATCTAGTGGTATTATTGGCTTGCAGGTGTACAGTATCTAGTCCTGTCTACAATATTCCAAAAATAGATGATCTCTCCCAAAAAATCACTTCAGCCCAAATTGTAGTCAATGAATAGACCTTTGTTTGGAAGCACTCTTTTTTTTGTCATTTTGGCTGTTTTTGAGGAGGAAGGCAATGGAGAGGTCATGCCAACCAAGTAAAGTTCTTGTACATTGACCCATCATGCAGAATAACATGGCCCCGCTACCTTGCACTGTGACTCTCCCATTGCTACAATTCCTAGAAGAATCGCTTCCAGCTGCCGTGTGGGTGATTTGGCCCCGACTCCGCATGCCTCTCAAAGTAGGGGGCTACGGGCAACACTGGGCCCCACAGTTTAGCTCCATGGCTGCCATTGTCTTCCGCTGTGCTCCTCCTTGACCCCTGCCAAGACAACAAAGCCCCGCGTCTTCTGAGCACAAGGGCACGAACAGTGTGACCTGCCTACTCCCTGCATTCCTGCCGGCTATCTCCGCGCTGCCAGTGGGCGCTCACCAGAGGCGCGGCGGGGCTTACAGATCAGCCTCTGTGGATGCGGCGTGATGGACAAACAACGGCCCGGATTCCAGCAACGGGCTTCAGAATGAACCGCAGTTGTTGGGGATCGCCCATGCTCGCCATACGGTATGGTGCATGTAATGAATGCATCCGCTGAGGCCTACCCATGCAAATGGGAGAGCAAGCAGGATAGATTGAATTTGTGCAAACATACTGGTGGACTTTAGGTGTTTTTTTCTGTCATTGGCAGGTAGCTATTGAGCTGCATTGGGTGCCCAGTATTTTAGGATGCCCTTTCATGCAACACTGGACGACCTACCCGTAATTACCTGAATTGACACTGAAGCCAAAGTCCTGCAACAAAAACTAGACGCATAGACAAACAAGAATACTGAAATCCATCTTTTGAGTTGCAGGTTGACATAAAATTCTTTTATTTATTTATTTATTTATTTTTTAAACGGTTTTAAAGGACGTCTCTGTCACTCCGCCTATTAGAGAACCGTATAAACTTTTGTTTCAGATCATAATGCCAATTGCAAATGTAATTGCACAATTGGACAATTTATTCCCTACACTGGACTATTTTAACGTTCATTCTCATTGTAACTTTCAAACTACAAATGACTGTACTGTAACTGACCCAAGGCAGATGGGTTGGGCCCTTGAGTCGTGGGTCTGTCTGAGGTTTCTCCCTATATGTATCTCCAATTCTAGGGAGTTTTTCCTTGCCCCTGTTACTCATGGGCTCTCTTTGAATGTCTAACACTCTGTAAAGCGCCTTGAGACATGTGTAATGTATTGGCGCTCTATAAGCGACATTAAATTGAAATTGAAATTGCAGGGCTTTATGGTAAGAAGTCAAAATAGCTTCCCTTCAAATGTTTGGTATTATATTTTATTACTCGCAAAAGCCGAGCTTGAGATAGCCTACATCAGGAGATGACTCGTATGTGGCCCTTGGGTTTGTTTTTGACAAATGGAAGCCATCTTTCAAGGGGAACTCCATCAATATTCTAGCAACAGGCCAAGATAACCACACTACAAAAGCCAACTGAGTTGAAAATATTTGTATGCTGAGCTATTAGACTCACAGCATAACACCACACAAGTCACTTTGTTCTCTGTTCCCACTGATCCCCTTTCAAAAAGCCTCCATGTTCATTTATAAACATCACAAATTTCTTTCAGTGGCATAACATATCATTGAATTTCAGGATATTGTCACAGAAAACCATAATAGTTTGATAAATAATGACTGATATACTGTAAGTCTTCCTCAAATCCAAATATATTTATTAATTAAATAGATTGTGACCTTGAAGGACCTCGGCCATTGTCATTTTTGGACAACCCCATGACAGAATCTCTCTGTATTCAGCAGTACTGTAGCACCACTGTATAGGTCAGTGTATTCTTAATATGCAAATCAATTCACGTTGACCTGAACTTAGAGCATGAAACATCTATAAGTCACATCAAAATGTAATCTATTTGTGAAATAGGTAGAAATCATCCGCTGACAATGGCTCTTTTGTGCTATGGGACTGTTTTGCATTGTGGCCAGGTTCTTGCGCATAGACAGGCCTTGTTTATTTGAAGCAGATGCAGACCCGTCGAACAATGGCTTCCCCTCAACGGACGGCAGTGACAGACTCGAGAGGTCACAGGCTCGGAGGGTCCAAAGACTGCTTGGCACAACAGGACCACGCCCACCACTGATGTAGCCCCGTGGACCCACCTCATCTCCCATGATGCTTTGCCACTGTGGGGTGTGTGTGTTGGGGGAGATGTGGAGGGGTGGGGGGCATATCTTCAAAGACCAACTCTCAGCCCTGGGTGAGTTGAAGTTGAAGCGACAGAGGACTGTGGGGGATTTATAGGACTGGTGTGGCAGTGTGGAACGTACCCAGGGCTCCAAGAACCTCCAGCTGTTAGAAGACCTGTAGCCATCCAAGCCAGACGAACAGATTCAGCATGGCCACTGCAAGCACCTCAGGTCAGAGTGCCTTTGGACTGGGCAGGAAAAAGAAGGCTCCCGGGCTCCTGGACCAGATTGGCAAATTCTTTGGAATAGACAAGAAGAAAAGAGGCAAGGTAAGTCTCAAGGGGTCTTGGTTATGTGGAGAGGATGGTGTTCAAATGCTGCTCCATACTTGCAGTGCATTAATAATGCATTAACTGAGTTTGAAGAATGTATTATTTCAATTCTGAAAAAAAAAAAAAAGATTCAGAGGAGGCTATAATTGCACTCATTTAAGTTTTGAATTGGCTGAATTGAACATAGGCTATTTCAAGAAAGGTTCTTATGAGTTCAAAAATGCCTTATAGCATCTAAAAAGGAATAATTGCTGCCTTGTGTGTGGAGGACATGAAAAGTGGCATGCCATTTAAAAGCCACATGCATTTCTGTTTGAGACAGTAGACGGCTGTGGCTTAATTGGCCTGTGTGCGGTAATGCAGACATGGCAGAAAAGCTATTGTACATGAACTATGAGTTCATGTCGCAGTCAAAATAGATGAGCTAACCTCTTTTAAAACGTCATCAGCCGAATGTGTCCCTCCAGTGTGTCCAATTGTGTCACTAAGTGGATGATGACACCCGTTTTAGTGACTTAATCAAAATGTGCAGAGAGAGAGAGACATGAAATGAGGACATGGTGAATGTGGGACTGGTGATCTGTGGTTGCCCCAGGGACAGGGAGAAGAGAAGCTCTGTTTGATTGTAATGAACAAAACGTCACCATGCTGTGTGTGTTTTACTTGCCACATCAGTGCAATTGATGGAAAATAGTGCAATTGATAGCGCAATACTGCACTTAAGGAATGCGATCAGATTTATTAATGTAGTGATGTTTAGGTCAGTCAGACCTTCACTGGAGTGTTTGTCGGAGTAGTTGCCACATCATGGCATCAAAGCCAACTGGAATAACTTAGAGAAACCCCCACATTTGGTGTATTTTCACCAAATAAAGCAAGCAATTGCATTACCCCCAAAGCTTTTGGTAAATGCTTGAGAAGTAGTGGTATATCTCTCTGGAAAGGACATTTTTAGACATTATTTGTATGTGCAGAATAATTGTTGCAGCTGTGGGTGTATTATCAAGCCATTATTTCTCTGTTGGAAGGACCAGTGTGTCATGTGCAAAAATGTTTTGCGTGTGGGAGGGAAGTTATGCATTACAGAGAGGAGAGTGGCTATGAGCACACACACATCAATCATGTTTCAGTGACAGGAACAGAATATACTCAAACTCAGTTCATTGGTTATTTTAGGCTTTGTTATAATTCACTATTCTGCACAGTTGTGACCTTAACATGCATGCTCAACAATATGTCTCTTTGGGAATTTCTCTTTTGGGAATTTCCAATGTGAGCAAACTTAGGACCAGCCTGTGAAGCCCACTACTGTGTCAAACTAGTTGTGTTCATGGGTGTGGCCAACAACACATAGCAGTACCTTTACTTCCACACTGCCCTATTGTTGTCTAGATTCATAGGTTTATTTTGGGATGTGAGGACAGCAAACAGTAACTAATGCTGGACTATGCGTCACTTGGACTATGATCAACGTGTAGGTCATATCTAGCATCACTGCTTGCACTTGTTTGCCAAATGGACTTGGTGTCCGTGCAGAGCGTGAACGGGTGTGTATGACATCTGAGGCATTGGGAGGGTCCCCTCTAGGGTAAGACATGACAGCATTGGGAGAGCCTCGTTCACAGTGCTGGGCTGTTTGCCCAACCTGTTGCCACAGCGCCAAAGGGTTTATGTGAGGACTGGAGAATGACATAGATATAGTGTAATGGCCCATAGTCTGTGTAGTGGTTCAGTGTGTGGATGCATTTATCTGATCTATTTGTGTATTTGCCCATGTATAGCATAGATTGAGTGCCCACTAAGTGGTGCTTTAAATAGTCTTTTTTTTTTGGAAGGAATGCAGATGTAGTGCTGATACAAAAAGAGATAAACTACCACAATTCTGCAAAGCTTCACCAATCCTTGAGTCCTTACTAGAGCAATGGTCAATGCATATGTTAATGGGTTAATGTGTACAAAAGAATGTAATTTTTTTTTCAGATATTTTAATATGCATACTGAGGATGACACCTTTAAAACATCCTTCCATATTACCATTCTATATCATCATATTAATGGAGATACTCATATTGATAAAAGTGTTCCCCATAGCAGCAACACTTAATGTAAATTGAAAAATCCTCATCTTTGTACAGTAAGATGCTAGAGACAATGCAACTGATGGTCGGTCTCATGATCACCTCTCGTGGGTGCTGACTTTCTGTGCATGTCATCACAAAAATTCTAGTGGGTGTTGCAGCTTCCGAATAAATCTTTTCTATGGACGAACCCCACCCATGAACTACATTCAGCTTCCCACTCAAAAAATTCTCCCTCATGGCCTCTCTATCTATCCATGACTTTCTATGGCATGAGCACTAGGGGGCACCAGTAGCGTTAGTGGATGTCTAACGCACATCATAATCAAATGCACATAGATGTCTTGACTAGATTGCAAACTGTGTTCAGAAGCTTTGCTAAATAGAGATTATGTGACAAACACTCACGGGGCATATTGGGTCTTAAAATACCCCCTACCCTTACACGTTTATGTACTTGTTTTTTTTTTGTTTTGTTTTTTTTAAAAGAGAAGTATGTCATCATTACATTTGCTGACATACAGTGAAGTGATCATAATGTGCATAACCATGTAACTGTGACTAAAGTTAATTTACATGTTTTACAGGAGCATAATGTGACAATGGCATGTCCTCTCTGTACGCACGACAATCTTACCTTTTAGGGGTTTTAAGTGATACTATTTTACTTTAAGGGGTCTTTCCGTGGTCACCTGTCATCTTCACCCCAGAGGCCACAGCACTCCTCATCTCGTCGTCGTGCAGATGAAAATGTGGTGGTACACTTCTTCAGGAGCTTTGTGAGTGAACCCATACTGTGCACTCTGTACAATAAATCCAAAGATTTCTGTGCTTATGATGGTGATAAAATGGCTTGAAAGGGCATACATTTTATACTGTGTAATAAGTATGTGATATAAGTATTTGACCCAGTATCATCAGTATGAAGTCATATTCAATAGTTTTGAACATGGCATAGAAATGTGTATTTACATCCTACCTTATGTGTAATAATAATGTCTGTGTTATGAACAAATGATGAGTGAGAGTGAGGATTTTTATGACGTTGTTAGATGGTATTTCATGGATTTGTTTTTCCTTTTTATAGGTGTCTTCATCCCCCCGTCCAAGGTCAAGGGTAAGTAATGTGTCCCTCACAAACACTCATACACTGTTGACATTGAAGAGCAGCCACACCCAATTATGATTTAATGTGACTAAAAGGTGTGGTTTGTAGATTTCTGATTAAATAACATAAAAATAAATTTCATACACATTCTCTTACAACAATGATAACTAAACAGGCTAGATTCAAATATAGAGATCATGTGCTCCAGTCATCTGTTTGATTTGGGTGTTTTATTGATTTAATATTGTGTAATGTGTGATTGTCATAATGTACAATAATACCAGTGAACACAATCTTTCCACTTTTCTTACGAATTGCACCTTGTACATTTTGAAACATTTCCCCAAACAATAATCTGCACCATTTTATAGTTTAAGATGACCACCAATCAGAGAGTAATGCATAATGCTCACTCAAATTGGGATTCTATCTGTGATAAGAGTCTAAAGCATAAGTCTAAACCCTTTTGAGAGCATAACTTTTTTTATCTGATCATTTCTTTAACAAAGCCCTTAGCTTTTTGCGCCACGGTGCTGGTATGAATAGAACAGTTCCAGGGCTTGTGGACAGAAGGGAAAAGGAAATGCAAAACAGATTTGTGAATCTGACTAAAAAGTAGAAGACCATACTACTGTTGAAGGTTGGCTCTCACACGCAAAACTGGTTCTATTGTGTTGATGTGCATGCCAATTGAACAAAGGTGTTAGAAGGCACGGTATAACTCTACTTGCAAATAATCCTCTCAAAGATATAGTACTAGTGTAATCTTGTGAGCTTGTTGTTGAACTTCTTGGATGTTTCTGGACAAATCAACTCTCACTGACATTATTTAGCAGGACCCAAGAGCCTTCATTGCTCAGTTCTTCATTGCTGTGGTGACCTGACTCATCATGTTCTTATCTCTTGTGTCCTTTAGTGGAGAGAGCTGCTGAGTTTGGTATGTCGAGTGTGATTTGGACTAAAAACCCTATTCCATTCACAGCCCTGAGTGTGACCAGTTTCTGACAAGACCCTTCCTGGCCCCTTTGTCTTGTCTCTAATGACGGTGTTGTCTTCTCCTTTAATGACTTTTGATGTTGCTTCCCCTCCTGTCTGATTCACTGCTTGTGTGCCATCTCCATCTGATTTTCTCCTGTTTACTCAACCAGGTCAGGGGAATTATTACACATTTCCATTACAAGGGGTGAACCCAGACCAACCTGTTAGCAAATTTGAATTTGGATATAGTCTGTATCAGTATATATCAGGCTAAATAAATGCATCTTGGTATTCCCCCCAAAGAGTACAGACATTAATGTTCAATACTTGGACAAATAGAGTGCTCTATTGTCAGGAATATCATCCCTGTCCTTTAGGTATCATGTTAGAATATTCATGTTAGGATGTTGCCTTAGGTTGTAAAACGTTGTATAAGATATAGATGGCAGACATTCGGCTGAACTTCACTGCTTTGTTGTCACAGCTAGCTAAGAAATTGCCCCCCTGGAATTGACGCCCTGATACTATGACACCAGAACAGTTGTCTGTCTTTTTTTCTGACACGACGATCCAGAACGAGTGTGTGCTTCTGGATGGCTTTGACACAGCGGAACTTTTTATGCACCGCACCCGGTAAAGCATTTTCTCTCTTAGGGTTCCTGACTCCTGTGTCCCTCCCCTCCTACTCTCTCCCTACACCCTAACAGCCTCCTCTTCTTGTTCTGTCAGACTTCATTTCAACAGTATGAACATACACTGAAAGCAGTCAAGGATGCTTGATTGAGAAATGTAGCAAGTTAAAATGGACCGAATTAGAACTGAGACGGCATTAAATAGTGGGGGGCCTATGTGTTCATACATGTTCATGGGTAACCCCTCAGTTTGTTGGTTAGTTTGTTTGTCAGTGTGCTGTGTTGGTAATGTTGAAATGGAGTCCTTAATGTTGACTGATGCCTCTCTGTCCTAACCACCATCAACTTCTTGTGGCTGGACATAGCTTCCCTTGAGCTATACAAACTTCGTCTGTTTTACCTGCATGCATTAACAGTCCCATTGGGGAACATGTCTTTCTCTCTTCCCTGTTTGATCATAATAATATTGACAGATTCCAGTCCAGCATTGATTGTCAATTCTCAATGCTGTAATTTCTGTTGCACTGAGTAAATGAACAATGACCAAGAAAGTATGGATGTTTTCATGGTACTAGTAATTTCTTTTATGATAAAATAGACTATGTGTCCTAGATGTTGTTTTGGATTAGGGAGAAAAGTGAAAATATTGATATAGCATATTACATTGTTATGTTGTGTTATTTCTGAGATGAGAACTACTGTAGCACTGACTGTTCTGCTTTAGTCATTATACTGTAGCAGAAACTGTTCAATTTACAAGGTCAAATAGTTGGGTATGGGTGAGGTCTGCTTGTTTACATGCTATTACATGCACTTACGACACACACTTCCACCACCCACTGTAAAAGATGATAAATCATCTAAAAATAACTTTATCTGACTTAATATTAATAAATAGTTTTATCTTTTGTTTGGAAATGTAGTCCATTCTGGACAAGCACATTCGCATTCATGCACCCGCCCACACACACACACACACACACACACACACACACAGGTTCTGATTAGGGGCTATTTCTTCAGGGGGGCCCTAAGTCCTCGACGTCGCGCGCTGCAGAGAGCCTACGATCGCCACGCAGACGACGCCGAGACCAGAGCAACACACTCTCCCGAATCTTCAACCTGGTGAGACTTACAGGCTGTCAGGCCATGGGACCCCAAAGCCCTGCCCTTAGTTCACACTGCTGGCCATCTGGCTGTCTCTGCTAGTCCTACCTGGGTCTTGGCAGTGGTGACTGGCATTACCATTGTATATCAGTTAAACTTTGCCCATTCTCTGTGACTGACATGTAACTTCAAATCATGACACAAATCATGCCCCAGAATTTCAATTTTGCGGCATCAGTGCATAACTGAATCACTCTACTTAAGAAATGGTGTATACATAGTATAAATTGAATCTAATCTGTGTAATCTCTCACCAAAGACATGATTATTAATGACAGCACTACCCAGTACTACTGTGTCAAATGTTAATATGTAGTATGTTGCTAATAGTGCCAATTGGTGGGCAAAATAAACTAGTGAGTCATATGCAGAGTTGTATTATCCATTTAAAATAACAATTCTGCACTTTTCATGCCATTTCATAACACCATTAGTGTGGTTAAAGCCATTTCCTCAGCTGCTTTACATCAGTGGTGCTTCCTTAACCTATTGAATTTTACAGGTGTTACAACATTGCTATGGACTTAAGCTGGCAATAACAATTTGTTTTGTAAAATGTCACTGAGTTGCCTGTCTTACTCAGAGAAGAGCCTGAAGGGCTAACGAAGAGCTTGACACTTTGCACACAAATTGTCAAATGAGAATGGCAATGGAGCAAAACATCCCTCATAACTAACAATATGACAATCCTTATATAAGAGTGAAATGTAACATCTTTCCTTTCCCCTTATGCCTGAAATCTCTTTTATGTGCTCTCTCTCTCTTTTACTCTGGACTCCTACGCGGGGAATTCAGACAAGACAGGAGTTCCATTTAAGTGCTTATTTGAGTGTCTTAAGTGAGCTGAATGCATCCCCACCCCACCCCCATCTCTCTGTGAGTGAGACTGAGTATGTTGCTTCACCTGCAGGGAGAGAGCCGATCCCGCTCCCCCCCTAAACGCTGGAGCACCATCTTCTGAGCCCCCAGTGAACGACAGGAACACGGACGAACGTGTGAGAGAGCGCAGAGGCGGTGATGAGGATGACGATGACGAGGAGAAGAAGGAGAAGAAGAAAGGAGACGGCTGTTTGACTGACTCAAGTTTTGAAGAGATTAACAGACTAACGCCTGCCACCATTGCTTCTGTAGGACACAATCTAAGCAGTTAATTCACATGTGTGACAAGAAAACAAATGCAACTGTTTGTCCGTGCTAGAGGAACACTTCTAGTATCACTTTATTCATTTATAAGGTGTAACCGTATATTTATTTTCACAAAAAGCCTCCAAGTGTGCTGTGATAGTTTAGTGATGTTTGAAGTGTTGAAATGCAAAAATAAGGAAAAATCTACTGAATACCTTTCAGGTCAGCATTAGACTACAGCCCCTGTAGCCTAGTAGTCCATCTTAATTATCACTAAACTGACAACTGTGGAAGGCTTTAGACTCATCTGGTTGACCCTTCATCTTATTTTAGTACAACTCAGTAAGACCACGCCTGGAATCTGATCACCATACATACAATATGAGTAGCTAATATTTCTCATCTAAATTTCTTCCCAGACTAAATATGTGAAGCGACTGTTGATATGTGTGAATATGCCTCACTCTGCAGAACCTGCTCAATCTGGAGGATCTTGATTTTTGTTTTGTGGGTGTCTCTTGTGTCTATGTGTGTGTGCGTGTGAACGTGGTCTCCAAAAAGTTCTTTTTTTTTTGTATAAGGGCTTGTGTGGGCTTCCTTTAAAAATACAACGAGAGAGCAGGAAGTTTCTTCAAAATCTAGAATTAGCCATTCTTTTACTTAACAAATTGAAATGTATCGTGCCTAATTGAAAAACCTAAATCCCTATCCATATAGAGTGTTCTGAATAACACTGCATGAAATGTGCCCTTCCATTGAACTGCTGATACAAAAGCCTGCACAGTGCACTAAATGGCGTCTGTACACGTTTAAAATGTACAGGTTATCTGTAGGAATTCAACCACGTCATTAAAACCACCATCAACCACGTTTAGGGTGGTTAAATGTTTCAGCTGAATTCCGTCAATTTAATTCACGTAACCACTTCAGACCTAGTAGCTATATATCACCTCTATATGGGACGTGGAATTGTTTTACATTGCCTAACTATTCTTTATTAGTGTTTCCATGTGGAAGTAAAAATCTGTGAGTTGAATGGTGGCACCAAAAGCCAGAGAAGGGAAAAGAAAAAGGAAAGTTGCCGAGAGGTTCATGACGATGGAAGAAACGGTGTTGTGTTGGTGAAGAGGGACAGCATACATCTCTGAGGTTCTTTTTGCGATTTTTAAGATGATCTATTTATCCTTGCATGTATTATTATTATTATTATCATTATCATTATTATTATTATTGTTGATATTTTGTCCTGTGGCTGTTGTTCGGTTTTTAATTTCCATGTATCTGTGCATGTAGTCGTTTTGAACAAGTTGAGTAGTGTTAAAAATCTAAATTGTTATACATGTTGGTGTCAAATCTGTCATAAACTTGGTGCTAGCGATGCAGCATACAAAAATGCAAGATTAGTTATAGCAGTGTCTGTATTATTCTGTACATTTCATAGTGTTACAACTTCAACCAATACCTAATGGTCTACTTAACTTGAAATAAAGATTTGGAACATACTCTTATCAATGCCTTTATGTTGATTTTTGAAACATAATGAACAAGATGATGATGATGATGATGTCCGAGAAGGGCTAATGATGTACTTTTTTAAAGACACCTAGAAATATGTCATGCAAAAAGACTTCATCATAACGACATACACTCTTAGAATAAAAGGTGCTATATAGAACCAAAAATGGTTCTATATAGTTATGGTTCATGCATGCTTCATATGGCACCCCGTAAAGGAACCCCTGTGTTCTTTAAAGCCTGCATGGTTCTATATAGCACCCCAAGAACCCTTTACACTGACAAGATTTGGGAAAGATTCTTGAAAGACTGTAGTCTTTTTACTAATGCCCCTCATTCAAGCTTTACTAAAAAAGACTACAATCTTTTAAGAATCTTTCCCAAATCTTGTCAGTGTAAGGTAGGCTTTATAGGTGCCACAGAGACTGCATGGCACCTAAATCCATTCAACTAGTGTATCCCACCAACAGAGGACACCACTGAGTGAAAAGAATTTGTTGAGCAAGATTGACACACGAGACATCAGCAATCTAGAAATCCTCTTGCAGTGTCTTTTGTCACAGCTAGTGGCCATGCATTTTCTATAATTCCCAACCAGATAAAAGGAATGTGTAACTCTTTAAATCAGTCAGTTATAGAGAATAGTAACCCCACCTATTAACCAAGGTTTATACATTGATTAGTTTCTGCACGAGACAGCTACTCGACGGCAAACTACTTTAAGCTCTGTGATATGAACTTTTCACAGATTTCAGTGTAGTAACATTTATGTTATTTATGGAAGGCATGCAGATTCCAATCAAAGCCAAAAGATGTTTTAGTTGCCCCTGTAGGGCAAGACACCCAGTTATCTCAGCAGCAGATGGCTGAAGGACCTTATGAAGTAGTCAATGTTATCAGCTAGGCTGCTCGGAGTGGTATGTCCAAGCGGTAAATGTTGGACAGGAGCAATACATAATATTTCCTACAATGAATAGTGTTCTCTGGAATGTGTTAAAGTGATTGTGAATGCACAGTGCTTGAGTAGGATTGCATAACTTACCACCTCTGAGTTGTAAGCCCTGCATGGCTTAAACAGTCAGAGACCTAACCAATGATGACGACACATCCACCAATAGCACAGGCCAGCATTTCACTGTCTCCTGACAGTGCAAATCAATTAGGAACCATTTAGGCAGTGCTGCAAACATGTTTTGCTCCTCTTAGAGTGCCTAACGAAGTTTGCATCCTGTCCTAGTGCTAATTACTGGCAATGACAGGCTGTGAGATAAAAGCAAGGGTCTGATTTGATGGATGATATGCCGCTGGGGAAATATGATTTCTACACTTAATTGACAATGGAGGGTTGTGTTCAGCATGTGCTCTGTGTGATCATTACAAAATGTCAAACAGGAGCTGCTTGCATGAGAAGCATTTTAATGATTTCAACCGCCACCACATTTTGATTAAATATTAGCTCAATTTGCATGCTGTGCGTACCCATCAAGTGAGAATTCCACTGTGAAATGGTACTACCTTGATATTATGCTGGCCTATTGTGGATATAACTTCAGACCATTTTTAGACTATGTAAGGACAGGAAATTGGCATATAGTCATGTTTACTACCTTGATATTATGCTGGCCTATTGTGGATATGTTAAATAACTTCAGACAATTTTTAGACTAGCCTATGTAAGGACAGGAAAGTGGCATATATGTTTCAGATTAGGTGCATCTACCTCAATCACTGCTCCCAGTCTTTCAACCACAAAAGTACCCTGGTCTAATACAAACCTATGATATCAAAAAAGTAGCATGAGATATAGCGATAGCCTATTAAACTTAAGCCTTTGTCATACTATGGTGATACTTTATGTGGCTGCCCAATCGGCCAAAATAGGAGCCAGCGCCATTAGGCTGCATAAATCAACAGACAATAACAATCTTTGTTTGGTTATCTAAAGCAGTCTTCTTACTAGCAGCTTACGCTAAAAATAGACCTCGTTTCACGTCCAGAGGGAACGGACGGGAGAGACAGAGAGAGAATGGAGACAGCAACAGGCAGCTTTAAAAATTGCGGATACGAGCAGACCTAATTTATTGGTTGACCTGTTCTGTCCTTTGCGCCAAATAGTGGTCATTCATGAGCAATCTGGAGTTCAAACTCGTCTCTTTACAGTGTGGAGTTCCTTGAGCAACTTCATTGAAACATCTCACAGGGGAAAAAAGGAGGAAAGACCGCTACAAGGTTACTCGGCAACGAAAGTGATTAAATTGGACTGAGGCTACAAGACGCTTTTGGTACAGCGAATGGCACCGACAGCCCACAGTCATTTCTACAAAACAGCTGCTGCTGGCCGGTAAGTTGGTTCAATATGTCACGTTCAGTTATCATCACAGCCAATTACATATCAATTGTGGGGCTTGAAATATGTTTTATCCGAATATCAGTGGCCTTGATAACAGGACCGAGCCACCTGTGAAATAAAATAACAATAGACTTTTACATTCGAGGATCTGTGTGTTTTGAGACAGACTGGAAGTCTGAGATAGCAGCCATGGGCCGCTGACCGACGGCTTTCTTTTTTTAATTCACAGACTAATTGTGTGAATCCAGCCTATCTAGTGTGAATCTGAAATTGCCGCCTGTTCCAATTTAACACAGTAGGCTATTCCTTCTGATGGCACAGGCACATTTACATCCCTAAATAGACTAGGCTACGACAGAAAAGTAGTCTCTGGAGTGTACAACACCGCATCAAAGAAGGTTATCCCCCTCTTTCTGCCTCAAGTAGCCTAACTTACTGTGCAGTTGAGTTTGGATGAATGTTTCCCCAAATGACAAGGTAAACAAATTCAAAGTGTTAGACTCTGACAGATAGATAAGCCACTGCAGCCTACGTGGTCAACACACTACAGGCTGTTATATAATAATGAGAGGTCGATAGGTCAGTAACGTTAGGATACATTTAGTTTTAAAGCTAAATTAATTGTGTTTGTTGTTGATCTTTCTGTTTTATTTAACACATAGTGTGAATCCAACTCACTCCTGATTATTCGGGACAAATCGCCCAGATCCATTTTTAATCGATCATTTGTAAGGTTGATGTCTCACTGGGGCATTGTGATCTATTCTTGTCTCAGGGCGGGGCTTGATCCATACTTTTTCTGTTTTGCTAAGTTTCCCCCTCTTGTGCTCCCTTGCTTGTCAGATCGTATTTGCTGATATCAAGGCAGCCTGTGTCCTGTTGGAGAGGGTCCAAACGAGATCGAGTAGACAGCGTTCTTGCTGGCTGGAACTAGCCTATAACGGTTCAATCCAATTGTAGGACCCAAAAACCTTCGCCACACAGGGCTAAAGAAGCAAGCACATCAGTAATTTGCGCGACGAGGGACGAAACAAGCGGAGATTTGAAGATTGAGAGACAGAGGGGGATTGCATAGCAGCTGTAAGACTAACACGAAGATCCTATTTTTCTCTCGCGGATACTTTACGAAGCATGACGGTAAGGCACTTCATAGTTGTTGCGCGAGCTCAGATTAAGCTTGATAGCCTACGTGATAGATTTAGCTTTAGAAGTGGCAACCTCAGAAGCGGTGCTTCTAATTATATTTGTGCCTCCGTGCATCTTCTCATGACATTGTTCACATGCCGCGTTTTTGTCCAGGTAGACTACCGACCAGTGAGCCGTGCGTAATTACAGCGAAATCTCAGACGTTCTTATTGACGCACAT
This sequence comes from Sardina pilchardus, assembly GCF_963854185.1. Lineage (NCBI taxonomy): Eukaryota > Metazoa > Chordata > Actinopteri > Clupeiformes > Clupeidae > Sardina > Sardina pilchardus. Next base: position 18,054,468 of record NC_085017.1, read on the forward strand.
AGAACACACAGTATTCAATGCAAGATGTTTTTTTGTTCATTTATCAAAGTGTCAATCAGTGAGTTTCTGAACATTAGGAGTCGTTTTTTGTTCTGTTCTAAATATGATTGATGCGGATGTCGACTCACAGGTCCCAGAAAGCTATTTAATCTGTGTATGAAATATTTTTAAGGAGCTTCATTAAAAGTAGCCTAGGCACATTGCCAGCCTATAAGTGTCTCTTCATGGTGTCTTAGGACATATTTCGCCAATGTTGCTGACAACATCCTTTGTGAAACTCTATTTGTGACTGCTTTAACACTGGATAATCTCTTTAGTAAGCCATAGCGAAATAAAATACTCATCTTCTTTTATGGTAATGGACACTTTTTAGCATGGGAGACTGTCCTTGGCACATTATCCATTAAGGCAGGAAGAGCATCACTTGATGAATATGCTTGGTTGTTTGTATAAAGCTTGCTCAGTTTAAATTCACTTCCATCACCATCAAGAAAGTGTATGTAAGTACTGTGCTGTGTGCATTTACAAAGCCTCAGTAGCCTACACTAAGATAATCTGACTGGATCTAGGATAACCCAAATTTGTTTTAGCCCTAGAAGAAAAGCGAAACTAGCAGCTGCTCAACAATATGATTTAAAAAACAGATTTTTTAAAGAAAACAGCAGTAACAGGTAACTTCTTAAAATAAATGTGCACACTGTTGAAGACAACAGTTGCAGGCAGTGTAATCAACAGCTGATAGTGTTAGTCTTTCAACAGGGATTGACTTTCTGCCTAAGCAGTTTGTCTCTCAGTTTGTCACAAATTCACCCCTTAACATCTTTCATCTGCTCGAGTATGGAACCATGTGCAGTTTGGTTTGTTGAGTCAAAGTGAAACATTTGAACTGAATTGCTCATTCCCCATCTTCCTATCTGTGAGCACTCATAGAGTTGCACTGGTGATTAGCCTCCAACAATGGCTACAAGGGTGCCATTGTGAAGGATCAACAGCAGATTACTGGAATTCCTTTTTTTGTTACCACCGGCTAAATGGGCTCTCAGTCCCTTCCATCTGGACCAACAAAAATCTTACATCTGCAAGTTTAATATTTTAATATCTTTGTTGTCCTCAAGCTATTGGGTCCACTGCTAGTTTCCCGAGGACTTGTTTTCCAATCATTGGCAGTGCAGTTAGAAGATTGTTCAGTAGGCTATAAGTTGATTAAAATATAAATAACCAGTAGCAGTCTTAACCAATTGTTAATGAATTCGTTATTTGAATTGAATTGGAGTGGATTGGACTGTTACCAGCTTACCAGTTTGCTACCAGTCTCAGAGAAAGGCCACCCACTGTTGCAGTTAGAAGTTAGAAGAAAAGGCACCAGGATATCAAGTAGTAGTGTGCTTATATTTGACACAACAAAAAGTCAAGTGTGTTTTTTGTTTTGGAAATTATACTCTAAGGTATCAAACATCTGTGTTTATCAAGGCCAGAGGAGGGCAAGTCATTCCCAGTTGTTTATTCTTTCTCACCAATTCAATATATTGCACAAGATTTGTGTTTGTAGTAAAGCTGAAGTCTAGGATAACCTGCCAGGGCTTGCTCTCATGACGTTAACATCGTTGTCCTCCCCTGGTCCTCTGTGGCTTGCTCAATAATCGAATTGAGTCAGAGATTTTGTAAGACAACTGAAGTACTGATAGTTTAACAACACAAGATAAGGGAGGGTAATGGCTCTGTCTGTCACGATAGATTAATTAACTTTTCATTCTAAGAAGTCTGTCATTATCCGGCTGCATATCTTCCCAGTTTACTCCATAAGCTACTAGTACGCTTGTGTTGTGGTTAACTCCAGTTCAACTGTAATACTAGATAATTGACAGCTAGTGTGATGATCACTGACTTTACCTGTGTCCTGGATGCAGGTCATCCTTGCTGTACTCACTCACTCTTTCACAGAGGCTTTCACACAGTGCAAGTTCTCAATGTACCCCTAAAGTAGCTTTTTAGCTTCATAAAGCTAACATGTCCATTATAGACTGCCTAAAGTAATGTTTAGTCACTGCAGAGTAGGCTATCATAAACATGGAGGTGGCATGTAGACACTCCAGTGTTGTGCTCTCTAAAGAGCCAGTCCCTTCCCTAAAGGGTTTTAGCAGTGTGTATTTTATTGATTTTAGCCAATTAAGACAGACTTATCTTAAGTGGCAGCGTTCCCTCTCAAGCACAGACGCCACGCATGCCTGGAACAATATGTCCTTGTTCTTCACCATTTTTGCCCCTCTTGTGGGTCTGACACAGGCCCTTGGCTGTGTTACTCAGGGGGTTGGTTTGGAAGGGGGGGGGCACACTCCACGTGTGGCCAACATGGGAAAGATAATCCTGCTATTAGGGTAATCTGCTCAGAATGGCAATCGATGAAGAGTGCACCCAGGGCCCCCAGTCGGCAGAGGAATTAGGGGCAAAATTAGGGCCAAAGAAAAATGATTTAATCAGTCGGATTAAGGAGGAATAAGGGTTGAGGAAGGAATGGAGGCGAAAATGGAAGGGGTGGACAGACCTTGCCCCGACAGAGCTTGGGCTGGGTAGAGGTGTTCATGGTCAGCTGTTTGGTGGAGCCTGATTGGTTTGGTCAGTGAGTGGTTTGATTGGTTTGGGCTGTGTGGGGTGTGGATTCTGTTAACGGATTACGGGTGGAGTTGTTGTCCTTGCCTGTCTTCTCTCTTCACGGGATCTGTCCATTTTGTGCTCACAATTTAATTGCATTAAATGCAAAGTCTACTTTCTACTAAAGCTTCCCTGTAACATAGGAAATGGGACAGGTGTAGGTCTGTTACTGTGTACACATGAATACAAATCACCGGATTCTTAATACATGATGATAACCCAGATATTATATGACAATGATAGTGCAATTACTGTATTACTAACTGCAGAAAGTACCAGGATGTAGATATAAAATTAATTGAGCGTATAATGTGAATAAGAGCAACAACCATTATGTAAATAAACAATATTCTACACAAGCAACAAGAACAATGAGTATACTAAAAATCATTGAAATCCAAATTAAAAATCACTTATGCTAAATGTGTAGAATATAAACAGATGGGTGCTGAGATTATTTATATTTTAAGCTGCTTTTTAAAAACATGCCTACTCTGCCTGCGCCTCTAAGATCTATGGGTCATGTGGCCCTGAGGTTGGGGTGCGCCGAAACAAAAGGTTTTCTCTCCGCACATCTGTTGCTTTTTAAGACTGGTTGCATTCAATTAGCAGCACACTGCTTGACAGCTCGAACCGGTCACAGAACGAGCAAGAGGTGAGCGAGTGTAACTGAACAAGACGTCGTTTATCACACGTGTCTCACAGAGGAGAGAAACTTGTGCTAGCGTTGTTAGACGGGACATTGCCATATTCAACTCTTGTCATTAGTCATCACTGTTATATGCTAATTGTACTGGTTGTCAGAGCGTGACACAGGGAACATGGTAACAGCAATACCACACTGACTTGACGCATATACGAGAGCTTGAGTTATTCATGGATAACTGACCTGAAGAGAATAAGTGATACAGAAGTGGTCAACTGGTGGAACTAATGGCTACAAATTAGTAGAGGAATTGGAACCTGTCAGAAGAAAATAGCTATGAGAGTTATGGGGACAAATGTAATTGAACAAGATTTCCATTCATCATTGAAAACAGAGGACTAATGCCAGTGGCTTTCAGTGGAAAGATAGGGAATTGGGACAGTTAATAGCTATGTATCAAATATTGGAAATCAATAGCTGTTATTCACCAGCATTAAAGTAAAGGTAGAGATTGGGAACATTATCAAACAAATATGATGGAAGTTTGAAGATGAACATCGTTTGTCTCCCCCTTTGTGGTTCTTTACCAGGTCACAGACTAGCACAGTGTTTTGAATGATCTGGGTCATAAGTATTGAAGTTGATGTCTAACATCAGAATCATGAATCTCATGCAGGGACCAAATTAGAAACATCTTCTCTCAGTGTAGATGGGTAGCATTACTGGCAGGAATCCAGCAGATCACTCACCTCCATGTGTATTTCAACACAACACCCCCGAAAGGCCTTTAGTGACTCTGTAGTGTGTGTGTGTGTGGTGTGTGGTGTGTGTGTGTGTGGGGGGGAGGCGGGGGGGGGGGACGACGACGATGCACCACATTATTCTCAGCTAATGGGACAATAGACGAGGAGACGATGAGGACATTGGAACTCTGTGTTGAAATATTGGACTTCATTCATCAGCACATTTCTCTAGAACACTGAGTCTTCTGCCATCTGGCCCTGCTGCTCCTCAGTGGTATCTTAGAAGCCTTGATCATTGCAAGGTGGTTAAAAAAAATCTTCCCAGTATTTCCTGTGAAGCTCTATGCTATTCTCCACAGCCAGTTGAATCAAAGCGAGCTGTAAAAATGCATTCCCCCATCGGCCGTCGCATGTGTTTGTGTAGGTATGCCTGCGTAAGGCTGATATGGTGCATATGTCTGGGTAAAAGACTGCACACTGTGAGGAGGGAGCGGAGAGAGGAGATGGGAGGGAGAGTGAGAGTGTCAGCTGTTTTGTGCCCACACAGGCTGGTGTCTGGTGCTGTGAGCTTGGCGCTGGTCAGCTTGCACTCGGGCAGTGGGCAGTGGGCGCTCACCATGGGCAGAGTGGGCAGAGGAGTCTGTTTTAGCCTGGCGTGGTGTTGGCAGCCGTGCCACTCCCTCATATCTGACATGATGCATATGCCCTTCAGGCTTATCCTACGCAGTGGTGGAGGGAGACATTGTCTGAACAAGACGGAATGAAGATCAAACGAGCGCCGATGAGAAGTTTGGGGATTGATGAACGTGCCACGGTGCGATTCATTGCGTTTCAGAAGAGATGCCAACATGATTCAGACCCACTGTCATGGCAGGACAATGATTCAGCTTCTCAGATGGAACCGCTGCAAATTAATGATTTTTTTGGTGCTCTAAATTACTATTTTTTTCTTTCAGTAACTGTGATTTGTTTTCTGTGTCCGTCCACATTTCAGCGGGTAAAGTGATACTAACATTCAGTTGACTAATTGTGTCAGACAAGGACTTTGTGTCAGAAATGGGAACATTCAGCTTGAGAGAGTCTATTCAACCATTTGAAATCACCAAATCCTGGCTTTTTACAACCACAAATGTAGAGCACTCCCTATTAGGACATGTATTATGGGTATTTTGAGTTAATCTGTGCTGGTATATCATGACATTGAGGACATGCAACCATCCAGTTTCCTGTATCATACTCTGCTGTCGTACCAGTATCATTTTCCACTCCGACCAAAGACCTTGCCCAATGAGTGTGTAGCGGCGGAGTAGCGGAATGGGGGTGGGGTTGCCAGTTAAATCTGATCCAGGTCAGTACTGGGCAGAGATTTTTTCGTCCTGGAGTGTGTTTTCCCGACTGTTCCTGGAACAACAGGAAGTCTTGGCTCTGATGTTATGTTTGGCTTCCTGTTTATAGAGCCGCCACTGTGGTGTAACAATGGGATGTAAAGGGGGTGATCTGCACACAGAAAGGGACAGGCCAGTATAAAACATGTCCTTGAGGCGGATGTTTGATTTCTTTTCGAGCCATTACACACCAGTGATTTACAGTAACCCATAAGCACACACACACACACACACACACACACACACACACAATCAAACACACACACACACACACGCGCACACATAGAAAGTGGACTTCCAGTACAATACACAGTAATAACAACGCTGTTGTTTTGTTTACGAAATAATAGTGGGCGTATTTAAGCAAAACATTTTTGTCCCTTTGGGATGAGATCTGCTATTTCTACTCAGCTTTAGCTACAAGACAAGGTTAGAATCATCCCTGACCTATCCTTGACTAAAATAAAACGCAGCCTGCCTTGCTCTGACTGTGCTGTGGAGCCCCTGGGATTTGAGGTCTGTCCAGCTGGCTGTTTGCTGCACAAATCAGTTGGATTATGGGCGACTAATCTCGTCCTGTATGAGGAAGTGAACAAATGCCTCTGTCTCTCGCTCGGAGACCATTGATACTTGGGTGATACTAAACCCAGAGTGCTTACGGGGATCGCCAGTTATCACTGCCTTTGCATTGGAGAAGATGTGTCAATCCTGAGGTGGAATCAGGATCAGAGATTTAACCATTCGATGCCTTCGATAACACATATTGCTAAATCCCTAAATTCCTACATTTCACTCAGGACAAATAAAGTATCTCTCTATTTCTTGCAGATGTGCAGGATACGAGCCAGAAAAGGAACAGCAATCATCTATTAAGATTTTGCTTTTGAATGCAAGACCTTTATTTCTGCGTGCCCCTTAGAAGGGAACCGTGCAATTTGCTGGAGGAGAGTCAAAGCATCCGAGAGAATGAAAAAGAGAGGGAGAGAGGAACATCTGTGAGTCAGTCAGTCAGTCAGTCACGCAGCCACAGCCATGATAGCAGTCCTAGAGGAGGCTGGAGGAGGAGGAGGAGGAGGAGGAGATCAGCTGCAGAGAGGGAGAGGGTGTGCACAGCAGAGGAGGACCCCCCCCCCACACACACACACACACATCTTGTGACCACTAATGTAGTCATTGTCGATGCTGTGCTGTGGTAGACCTTCAGGCTATTTACAACCGTGTCTAGAGAACACATAAGGTAGAAGTTACTTTTTTTTTGTAATTATAGTCATTGTAGTGGTGCGTCACATTGCTGTTGTGATACGTTACCTAAATGTTATGGTACATATGGTAGATGTAGTGTATCGATTTGCAGCGTTGAGACGGGTCAGGCCCAGAGCGTGACACCAAAAACTGTGCTGCAAACAGAGATGACAGTTGGCTGTTCTAAGTGAAATGTGGGGTTCTGTGTTGAAGGAATAAGAGGGAACACTGCTTTCTCAATTTATGTAATCATTTGTTTGGTATCTCTCAGTTAAGACAACAAATCTATCTATCTGTATTTTCTCCTTTCTTTGAAGTAAACACCTGAGCGAGTCCTGGAACTAGACTCCTGTAGAACATCACATCATGTTGTTCGGCTGTGAGGCAATCTGTCTTTTCTGACTGCAGCAGTTGTGGAAAGAGAGAGAGGGAGAAAGAGATGGAGACAGAGAGAGAGAGAGAGAGAGAGCGTCTGGACTGACCTTACCATGCTAATCCTATCCGTTGAGAGTGCTTTTTTTAGAGAGCAACTTAATGCAGCCAGATTATGCACCCGCACCATACTCACCAAATCGACATGGTCTTGGTGCCATCTCTCATCTAGGCAACAGCGGCAGGAGTGGTAAGCCAGAATAAGCAAATGACTGTTCAGGAATATTAATCAAGCATGGTAAAATTAGTAGTAAAGTTGAACAGTATGAAGATCTTTTTTTTTTTTTTTTTTTTGCAGTCTGGTGCGCAGTGACCTGATGTAGTCAGGTTACTGGTTAGGGAGTATAGGTTTGGTTTTAGTTGGGTTTTTGACTGCCGTCCATGTCTCTATATCTGTGTGTATGTGTGAGTGAGTGTGTTTTAAGAGAGAGAAGGAGAGATAGAGACCAAGAGAGAGAGAGAAAGAGAGAGAGAGCAGCAGCAGCATTAGCATTAGTGTGCATTAAAGGGAGAGTGCATGTGTCACTCCCTATCCTGAGGACCGCACCGGTGTTATGTCACATTGCCACCAGTCACACACACACACACACACACACACACACACACACACACACACACACACTGCAGTGGCTTGGTCATATCTTACATAAGGCTTTCTTCTGGTGGTGTGTCTCTATTTCTCTCTCTCTCTCTCTCTCTCTCTCTCTCTCTCTTTCTCTGCAGTCAGTGCTGTCAGATTCCCTATAAATCTCTCTCTTCCACTCTCCAGTCCAGTTTTAACGCCACCACAGATAACACTGGTCACAGCAGTAGATGCTCATGTTACCTTATAGTGTTGAGAGGTCGTCATTTCCTGTACAACATTGTATGTTAGATCATGCAATCGTAAAAAAAGTCAACCAGGGACATTAGCAAAAATCTGCAAAATATAGGCATAGCGTCTACCCAAAAGATTTAGCTTTCATGTGATCTTTCGGAGCCCAAGCCCTTCTTCAGACATGAAACAATCGCAAGTGTCACATTTCCTTGGTGTCATGATGACACAATTAAGAAAAAACCTGTAAAGACAGTCCCGTGAGCCTCATAATCTGTGTGTCGACAGCAGGCAATCTTGCAGTGTGTTGTCTGCTGTCCTAGAATAACATATAGATTATAGAAGCAATGATGAGGTGGAAGGAGCCAGGTTGGAAAGGTGAAAATGATTTACGCAAATGCGATTTTGTTTCCTAGAGTAGATACTGTAGGTGGCGTTTCAGTGCTCTCTCTCCAAGTTTATGGGAAAAGGGCAGAAAGAGCGCTAATACCTCTTACGTAATATGGCCCTCTGATAGACCTCGTCAGACAATCACTGCAAGGATTTGTCAATAATGCCTGTTTTTTAATCGATGCCAAAGAAAGCAAGGTCTTAGCTGACACAGCCATTCAATCATTTAGCCTGTTATCAGAGGAGTAATTGAGGGCCAGCAGCACGTGTGTCTTCTTCTGCTCCTCCTCAGTCAGAACGAGGAGGAAAGATTAGCTGTCCGTGCACACGCGCCAGCGTTGCCTTCACATCAATCAGATGGATCATTATTAAAACATGGCTGACCATCTGTAGGTGCTTCCTAACTCGGAACGCCATCCATGATGATGCCTTGTGCCAAATAAACTTGGCTAATACATGGAAGACAGTAAATTAGTGTCATGAGAGTTGTGTGTCAACATAAGATATTTTATGTAAACATGGGTCAAGGCAGGGTCATTTTTATTGTTTAAAACTGTAAAATGTGTACATTGCTGATTGTGGAACAGTGATCTTGTATTACGTAGTAATCAACTTCAATGAGATAATAGCAGAGCAAAGGAATTTGAAATGTGTTGCTTGGCCAGCAGTAGATTGCATGTCTGGTGGTAGTAGTAGGATTTGTGACTGGAGAGTTGAAGGACAAGCGTTGAGCAGAGGAGTTCATGCCTCTGGCAAGCGAGCATGTTGTGAAGAGGAGACCCAGGATGGTGGACGCCTGGCTGCAGACGAGGGAGCTAGCAGCACTGGCCATGATAGTGGGTTAGACATTAGGAAGAGAAATGTTTTCATGGTGAAGAATGTTCAAAAAATCAAACAGGTTGTGAACATTTGAGCAAGATTGCTTAAAAGGGTTAATCTCAATTGGAATCACACTGTAGATTTCGATCCAGAGATCTTGATTTGAGTACCGGTAAACCAAAAGCAATAAGGCATAGAAAAATCTGAATGTAGCCATTATTCAATTAAAGGGAATGACTGATAAACAATTCTATTCTGGTCAGAGTATTCTGGTCTGTCTCCAGTGTCACCACCACACTCATTACTGTAATCAATGGCCACTGCTTGTCCAGATGTATGCAAGAGGCCATTACCAAGATTTGCTTTTGACTGGAGTCCGATGAACAGAGCTTCAGGAGCCAAACGTTTACACCGCAGCTCAAAAGCGACGCAGAGCACAGTGTAATCCTTACTTAGGCGTTGTGCAATGGAGTTAAGGGTTGACACAGAGGGAAAGACAGAGGGAAGGGTAGCGGAGAGAGGGAGAGAGCAGGGAAAGAGACAAATAGAGAGAGGAAAAGAGGTTGAAGGTTAGTGTATTACTGGCGGGGAACTGTAATATTTGTCTCATTGAAGGACATTTACTTACACTTTAGGTCCTAAACACCAGTTTTCAGAGGTAATGTGTAGACACATGCAAAATGTGTGGTGTGTTAAATAAAGAGCCTTCTTATTCACCAACCGCAAACCAGTATGTAGTAGAAATCAGTAGAGTCAGATTTTCATATCAGGTGTTGGTAAATGCATTGGTAGTGAGTATGCATCAGCACACTTCTAATATAACTCTTGGGTCCATTGTCTCTCTAGACTGTTAGATTGTTACAGAAGCCTATCTGGGCACAGTTGCAGAGATGTTTTTAGTAAAACACAAAGCTCAAAGCAAAAATAAATCACTAGATGAAACGGTCATATTAATCCTATTTGGCTTTAAGAGAGGTCAAGTTTGAATTATCTTTACCATGCATGTTAAAGCATAAATGTCAAATAAGCATGGTCACATTGGCTCACTGATTAATGAATTACGCGTCATCGTGGACTGACATCATAGCCAAAGACTGTGGCCCGTGAATGCCTGTTGAATTATCTTTACCATGCATGTAACTTAAAGCATAAATCTCACATAAGCATGGTCAGGTTTGTTCACTGATTATGAATTATGCCTCTTCATGGACTGACATCATAGCCAAACGCTGTGGCCTGCATGCCTGTTAATAACTTGTCAGAAAGATGTCAGTGCCTGTTAGCAGAGTCTGGATCACATTATCCCTGAAGAAACGATCCCCTCTGCTCTTAGTGTGTGGCCGAGGACAGAGACCCCTCATGGCTGAGCCGGGGGACACCAGACTCGGAGTTGTAACTTGTCCTAACACACCCAGACTGATGACAGGCCGGTGACAGCCTTTTGGTTGGCTAAAGGTTCCGGTGTTATTGAAAACAGTGCTTCTGTGTGTAGTTTAGTAGCTGTGAGTGACAATAGAGGAAAAAATGGTTTTCATCATGTAAACCATTTCATGTGTGTTTTGGGGGTCATGCATGTGAATTGAATCAAAATATCTGAGGGTTCTGATTTGGTGAGTTCTGTTTTTGGTTTGTTTTTACTGATTTGACAGAAGTCAGCTGCTTGTTTTACTTTGAATCATCAGCAGGTGTTATGCTAAAAGAGGGAACTACTACTACTACTACTACTACTACCTCACCTCTCTCTCTCACACACACACACACACACACACAAACACACACACACACACACACACACACACACACACACACACACACACACACACACACACACACACACACACACACACACACACACGGCTACAAATTCACAAACACTCACAGAAACATGCACTTATAGAGCAGCATACAGATTTGTGTATCAATTCGTGGCTTCATAGACAGCATAATGTGAGATACACATACGTGCACACATGCACATAACCCCTTCCAATACACACACACACACACACACACACACACTGGCGCAGCTCTCAGCACTAGCAGAGTCCAGAGCGCGAGGGCGTTTGTGCTGAGCTGGTCCGGCCGTCAGGTTGAATGAATGTGCGGACAGCTGACTGGACATGGCTATTCATCTGCTAAAGAAAGGAAGAGGCTGCGGAAGAATAGAGCTCTGCCTCTGGGGTGTGTGTTGCGGATGTCTGTGTGAGTGTGCGTGTGTGTGTGTGTGTGTGTGTGTGTTTGTGTGTGTGTGTGTGTGTGTGAGGGAGAGAGGGGGTGCGTATGGTGATGTCGTCATTTGCTTGTTAATCTGTGTGTTCATGAATGTGTCTGTGTGTGTCAGGGAGAAAGCCCTTCCAGTTGTCGTCAATGTTTTTTTATATTTTTTTTCTGAATATTTGAACAAGTGGCATCAGACAGCATTTATCCTTCCTTCTTCTCAGTTTTGTTTTCTGACCAAATGATTTTGTCAGAACAGGTAGCTATTCACATAACATACTACTTACGCATCCAGAAAAGAGGAGGATTACGTTTTAATTTGAGTATTTGCTTGGATAGAATTTCTTTACATGACCTAGATCTTGGAGGTGATTTAAAAAAAAAAAGAAAAACACACACACACTTCAAAAACACTGAAGAATAAGTGCCATTCGTGGTAGCATTTAAGTGAGGGCAAATTATAGCCACTTCAGAGTGATGTGTAGCTTCCAGTACAGCGTATGGGCCTGCTATTGGGACCATTGAATGTTATGTATGATTCTGGCTAGGTACCCATTAGCCAGCTGTGTGCGCCACAGCCGTTTACTTAATCTCCTGAGCTAGCACACATTCAGCAGCACGTTTTTCTCTCTCTCTCTCTCTCTCTCTCTCTCTCTCTCTCTCTCTCCCTTCTTTTCTTTTTTCCTGACGATGACTGCTATGCTGCAGATCTCCTCTCTGCCCCATTCATCCGGGAGCCAATCAGGTGCGACATGCCCTGGCCCCTCCCGGTTCCTCTGCGTAGCCAATGACATTGGGGAGTCAGAAGATATTTTGAGGAGGGTGGAAAAAAAAACACCCCAGGAGAATAATCTTCTTTTGTCACAAAATAAAGTTAATCTATGCCCGTGAACTCTCCGGAATCCATCCAAGCTTGCTCGTCTCGTGCTGCCCCCTCTGTCTTGACCTCTTCAAATCACCTCATTCTCTCCACGGGACAATATTTTGCTTCCCTTCGCTCTTGGTCCCGGGTAGTCTACTTTGAATTATGTTTTTTAATTCCCTGCTGGAATCCCTCATTTAAAGATTTGGTGTCTTGCCAGTTTTATCTGTACTTCCTGCTTTGCTTCTTATAGATCTTGTCCAGTGGGCAGGTTTCAGTCTCTCTCTCTATCTCTCTCTCTCTAGCAAACTCTCTCTCTCTCTCTCTCTCTCACACACACACACACACACACACACACACACACACACACACACACACACAAATAGCCCAAGGGCACAATTACATATGCACTGTGCACCCATTTCATAAGGCTTGAATGATGACCTGTGTGTAACATTGACATTGACAGCAAATTAGACATGATATGGATTCAACTTCAAACTTTTGCTGCACAAGGTGTGATGTCCACCATAACTGGTTTGCACGGTGTCGCACTCTGAGATTTTTTCAAATGCGTCATTATGCACAAGGGTAAGGTGTAATGGCTGATAGTACTCGTCAGCTCACTTAAAAGTCTGATCAGAGAACAGGGAAAAGCTCCTAGAACATTTCCTGCCAGTGGTGGTTTTCTGTCAGATTTGGTAAATCAGCTTAGCTAACTACACCCTCAGTATGATGATGTTTATATTCCCCTCAGCCCCACATTATCTGGTAGTTGTTGTTTTTACGGACGGTTGCTTACACTCTCAGTTGCTGTCTTGCGGTTTTGTTAGGTGCCAATGCAGCACTTTACCATATCGGCTCAAATTTGGAAGCTTCTGTGACATCACTTCCTGTCTCATTCAGTTCTCCTGGTGCAGACAGCATACCAGAGAAAGAAAAGAATGTTTAGAGCTGTGAAAACAAATACTTTTGGAGTGGATGTGCACTTTGTATACTGTATCAACTATCTTAACTAAGCTTTTATTCTTAGTTTTAAACCTCCAGAATTTTTTTTTTTTTTCATCTTTGGTATGTCTCTGTTTGCCTCAGTGAAAACTACATAATGGCAGACACTTTGTTGATGGCTCTCAGGAGCATGGGAGTAGTCTTTCTTCTCAACGTGACTAGGGGATGATTTGAGGTCCTCAACCAGCCGTGGACTGGCCTTTTGTGGGTGGTGTCTGTGCCCCATCCCCAACCCCCACCCCGCAGTGTCTCAAAAGCCCAGACAGGCTTCAGGCTGGGACACAGCCTAGGCAGACTCCCCTCTCCAACAATGACCTCCCACGACCCCCTGGTGATTTGAGTAGGTATGGACGTGAGTTATTGTGACAGCTGTTGTGCAAGGCACACAATGCAGATTTTTTGAAGTGGGGAGGGTGTGTGTGTGTGTGTGTGTGTGTGTGTGTGTGTGTGTGTGTGTGTGTGTGTGTGTGTGTGTGTGTGTGTGTGTGTGTGTGTGTGTGTGTGTGTGTGTGTGTGTGTGTGTGTGTGTGTGTGTGTGTGTGTGTGTGTGTGTGTGTGTGTGTGTGTTGGGGGTGGGTACTGGCCGAGCAACTTTTAGATAATCATCCAACATCGCTTCATAGTTTTGAATGTATCACAAGTTCTCACATTTTGTGCAAATGAGAGCCAGCTTGTGAACTGCCTTGTGGGAGATGCCTAATTGTGTATTGGCCGGTTCAGCACGCCAGCATTGATTATGTACCCATCGCCTATTTGTCTCAGTCCTACGTGTCCCGACACCACTGCCATGAAACAAGGGGGAAAAAATGAGTGACTTGAACTGCACATGAACTGTCCTGTTACATATGGGTGCAAAATAGGCTGTCGTTGTTATAAATATAACTGACTGTTAGGAATCGAGTGTGCAAACAACTGGTGTTTATCATGGGGGCAAGCAGTCATGATACATCTAATCACTCACAACAACGCGAGCAGTGTTGTGCGCGAGCTTATCGGGGGTGGGCGCTGCGCTAGGCTGCGCTAGGCTGGGCTGGGCTGGGGGGGTGACTGGGACGTGTAGTTTTGGGGCCGGCCCACCCACAGTTCGCTCGCCGTGCATCCTGCATGATGCTCGCCCAAGATGAGCTTAACTGTCTGCGGATAACTAGGTCAGCAGCGCTGAGGTAAGCCCTCGCCCGAGAACAAGCCCGCTCCAGTGATGAAGCCCTTACTCCTGACGCGTGTGTCTAGTGTGCGTAGCGTGCGTAGTGTGTGTAGTGTGTGTAGTGTGTGTAGTGTGTGTGTGTGTGTGTGTGCGTGTGTGTGTAGTGTGTGTGTGTAGTGTGTGTGTGCGCGTGTGTGTATGTCTGTCTGTCTGTTTGAGACAGCCTTAACAATAAGGGAAAGAAGTGGGACGAGAGAGACAGTGGGAAGTTGCTTTATGTCTTCACTTCAAGTGCCATTACGGTGGATTCTTCGAGTTAAATGGGATGAAGCGGACTTTCAAAAACGCACACGCAAGTGCTACTTGACTGCCTCGTTTGCTGTCTCGAGAAGAAAATAAACAAAGCAGTTAGTAGAGTAAATATAGTGCAGTTCACTATTTTCTCACCAGTTAGGCACATTCCTTTTTTTTTTACATTTCCTTCTTTTAGTATCACATCAAATCAATGATTACTTCTCCCTGCACCCCCCCCCCTTCCCTCACTGTGAACAGCTTGTCCTACATAAGCCGCCCTGTATTCTGTAGTAGAGGCGACGCACCGTGCAGTTGTCCAGCCCAGCTCTCTCTCTCTCTCTCTCTCTCTCTCTCTCTCTCTCTCTCTCTCTCTCTCTGTGAAGGTTGTGGGAGCGGGCTGTCGAGGTCCTCTTTGTGCATATCTCATGAAATGTTGGAGGTTCATAATGGAATATTGATTGCTGTGATAGGACTCAGCCCTAAGGCCCATTGCTTTCTCTCTCTCCCTCTCCGTCTCTCTCTCTCTGTCTCTCTCTCCCTCTCTCTTTCCACTCTGGTACTAAATGCATCCATTCTTCATGCCTCACCACACACACTCAATTTAGGCTGTGGAGCAGACGGCCATCGCTCACTCTCTACAAGGGACTGGAGTCGGCTTGCGCCTGGCACCACTGTCCTTAAGACAGATTCACACACACACACACACACACACACACACACACACACACACACACACACACACACACACACACACACACACACACACACACACACACACACACACACACACACATATGCATACTGTTATACACAACACTTGCACAACAACAATGATGAGCGGGCACGCATTCACACACACACACACACACACACACACACACACACACACACACACACACACACTTACACCACTCAAGCAGGCAGTGCATTGCCACAATAATTATGCACAAGCACCTCTGGTACACACCTACCAAAATACACATATCAGCTGTGCATGAGTGAACACCCACACACACACACTTGTTTACACAATTACACTTCAAAAGAAACATATTTATAAAGAAGTGCATTCATTTGCAGAAAACTTGGCCTAGAGGTTAGAGATGATTGCAACTTAAAAAATCACTCAGGTTTGGAATGTGTTGAACTGATGGAAAACAAGACAAAATCGCAGGATATCCTGATTCCAGGGGTGTGTGCTCTCTATTTTAGGTCGTCGCTCAGTGTGATATGACTCGCTTTGTTTTACATGGAATGTCTTTGTTGTTTTGTACAGTTCAATTACAGTAATGACATCTATTAATACATACATAACTATAACTAGAAGGGGGGGGGGTGTATGGTGGGTGTCACATTATATGTTATATGTTATGTGTGATGTGTAATGTGTGATGTGTGATGTGTGATGTGTGATATGTTATATGCTGCTATCTCTTATGGAATGTATTGATTGATGTGTGAAGAAGAATATCCTTATAGGACAATTAAAGACTCTATCTATCTATCTATCTATACATCCCTCGGCCATCAACAAAGTGTCTGTTTAAGTTCACTTCAAAAGTCATTGCTTGATATGTCCCTGTTGTTTTGACTGTTTTGAGTAGATATCAAAAAGCTACCTTTCTGTAGATACTGTATTCTATGGTGAAGAGTCCATACTTGTCTTTATCTGAATGAAGTGAAGCAGCACAGAGCTTACACTTCTCACTGAAAAAGACTAGAGGGTACCTGCAACTTGAAGGGCACTGGATTATATAAATGAATGTTACGGAAGCAGTTTCATAACCTAGAGAGTGGGTTCAGTCTGAATCCTGCTTCCGAATGCCATTGAGACAATACACTGACTCTCTTTGAAAGACATGTGATGGTGCAATGCCATTGTGAAGCTCACGTAGGAGTAAAGGTACTATATCCAAGATTACTGTGTGAAACACTGTATAGTGTATGGGGAAATATGCCAAACTGTTGTGAGCTAAGTGGCCAAAAATATTAATGTTATTGCCTGCTAGACTTGCACTTTAATTATGTGTTTTTCTGTGTATCATTCAGCAATGGAGATTATTTCCAGTAATCATGTGATTTTTATTGTTAACTGTATTACAGGATGGCTTTCTACCACACATGGACATTGTTATAATATAATATACAATAAAACTGTGTAAAATGTATTCATTCGAATTCAAACCTTGTGAAGCATCCTTCACCTATACCTTCTAAACCCTATGCATTACTGCTCACATGAATCCAATGCTCACATTTGTGTTCCGATGTCTTCTATCCCCTTCAGGTGACAGAATGAGGCAGACACCATAGTGATATGACAACTCTCAGGGAGTGGCCCTCACACTGCCAACCAGAAGCAGCGCTTTCCAGACGCCCAAGAGCAGCCCCTTCGAGACCCAGCGGCCAGTCATGACGTCCCCCCACGCCGACCGAACCTCACGCAGATCCGTATGACAGAGGTGTGGCAGGGACACACCACCGCGCACAACCCGAA
>NC_085017.1:18071809-18124309 GCF_963854185.1 Sardina pilchardus
GAAGGTCTGTCTTCAAATCTTCCTTCTGTTTAATCAATTCCTTTATCTCTACATCCTTAGACTCAATTTCACTTTGACAAAGAGACATGTTGGTTTTGGTTGCCTCTAAACAATTTGACATATTTTCAAGCTCCTTGATTGTGATATTCTGAGTTTTTTCCAGACTTTCAATTTGATAGAGAAGACTGTTCTTTTCTTCAGTGAATCTTATCCTTTCATTAGAGGCAGATGTCACTACTTGTGTGACAGAGGCATCTTTCTCTTTTAATTGCTGGCTGAGCCCAGTGATAAGTTCCTTTTGTTGACTTATTTGGATTTTCATGGAATTTATTTGGTCATTTTTCTGCTGAACTTCATTGATTAATGTGGTCTGTTTAACATCTGCCTCTTTCAGATTTTCTGTCTCTGTAAGAAGTTGCAGCTGAAGACTCTGCATCTTCTCCTGCAACAGACTGAATTCTTCATTTCCATTTTTGAAAACCTTAGGCGTTGTGCAATGGAGTTAAGGGTTGACACAGAGGGAAAGACAGAGGGAAGGGTAGCGGAGAGAGGGAGAGAGCAGGGAAAGAGACAAATAGAGAGAGGAAAAGAGGTTGAAGGTTAGTGTATTACTGGCGGGGAACTGTAATATTTGTCTCATTGAAGGACATTTACTTACACTTTAGGTCCTAAACACCAGTTTTCAGAGGTAATGTGTAGACACATGCAAAATGTGTGGTGTGTTAAATAAAGAGCCTTCTTATTCACCAACCGCAAACCAGTATGTAGTAGAAATCAGTAGAGTCAGATTTTCATATCAGGTGTTGGTAAATGCATTGGTAGTGAGTATGCATCAGCACACTTCTAATATAACTCTTGGGTCCATTGTCTCTCTAGACTGTTAGATTGTTACAGAAGCCTATCTGGGCACAGTTGCAGAGATGTTTTTAGTAAAACACAAAGCTCAAAGCAAAAATAAATCACTAGATGAAACGGTCATATTAATCCTATTTGGCTTTAAGAGAGGTCAAGTTTGAATTATCTTTACCATGCATGTTAAAGCATAAATGTCAAATAAGCATGGTCACATTGGCTCACTGATTAATGAATTACGCGTCATCGTGGACTGACATCATAGCCAAAGACTGTGGCCCGTGAATGCCTGTTGAATTATCTTTACCATGCATGTAACTTAAAGCATAAATCTCACATAAGCATGGTCAGGTTTGTTCACTGATTATGAATTATGCCTCTTCATGGACTGACATCATAGCCAAACGCTGTGGCCTGCATGCCTGTTAATAACTTGTCAGAAAGATGTCAGTGCCTGTTAGCAGAGTCTGGATCACATTATCCCTGAAGAAACGATCCCCTCTGCTCTTAGTGTGTGGCCGAGGACAGAGACCCCTCATGGCTGAGCCGGGGGACACCAGACTCGGAGTTGTAACTTGTCCTAACACACCCAGACTGATGACAGGCCGGTGACAGCCTTTTGGTTGGCTAAAGGTTCCGGTGTTATTGAAAACAGTGCTTCTGTGTGTAGTTTAGTAGCTGTGAGTGACAATAGAGGAAAAAATGGTTTTCATCATGTAAACCATTTCATGTGTGTTTTGGGGGTCATGCATGTGAATTGAATCAAAATATCTGAGGGTTCTGATTTGGTGAGTTCTGTTTTTGGTTTGTTTTTACTGATTTGACAGAAGTCAGCTGCTTGTTTTACTTTGAATCATCAGCAGGTGTTATGCTAAAAGAGGGAACTACTACTACTACTACTACTACTACCTCACCTCTCTCTCTCACACACACACACACACACACACAAACACACACACACACACACACACACACACACACACACACACACACACACACACACACACACACACACACACACACACACACACACGGCTACAAATTCACAAACACTCACAGAAACATGCACTTATAGAGCAGCATACAGATTTGTGTATCAATTCGTGGCTTCATAGACAGCATAATGTGAGATACACATACGTGCACACATGCACATAACCCCTTCCAATACACACACACACACACACACACACACACTGGCGCAGCTCTCAGCACTAGCAGAGTCCAGAGCGCGAGGGCGTTTGTGCTGAGCTGGTCCGGCCGTCAGGTTGAATGAATGTGCGGACAGCTGACTGGACATGGCTATTCATCTGCTAAAGAAAGGAAGAGGCTGCGGAAGAATAGAGCTCTGCCTCTGGGGTGTGTGTTGCGGATGTCTGTGTGAGTGTGCGTGTGTGTGTGTGTGTGTGTGTGTGTTTGTGTGTGTGTGTGTGTGTGTGAGGGAGAGAGGGGGTGCGTATGGTGATGTCGTCATTTGCTTGTTAATCTGTGTGTTCATGAATGTGTCTGTGTGTGTCAGGGAGAAAGCCCTTCCAGTTGTCGTCAATGTTTTTTTATATTTTTTTTCTGAATATTTGAACAAGTGGCATCAGACAGCATTTATCCTTCCTTCTTCTCAGTTTTGTTTTCTGACCAAATGATTTTGTCAGAACAGGTAGCTATTCACATAACATACTACTTACGCATCCAGAAAAGAGGAGGATTACGTTTTAATTTGAGTATTTGCTTGGATAGAATTTCTTTACATGACCTAGATCTTGGAGGTGATTTAAAAAAAAAAAGAAAAACACACACACACTTCAAAAACACTGAAGAATAAGTGCCATTCGTGGTAGCATTTAAGTGAGGGCAAATTATAGCCACTTCAGAGTGATGTGTAGCTTCCAGTACAGCGTATGGGCCTGCTATTGGGACCATTGAATGTTATGTATGATTCTGGCTAGGTACCCATTAGCCAGCTGTGTGCGCCACAGCCGTTTACTTAATCTCCTGAGCTAGCACACATTCAGCAGCACGTTTTTCTCTCTCTCTCTCTCTCTCTCTCTCTCTCTCTCTCTCTCTCCCTTCTTTTCTTTTTTCCTGACGATGACTGCTATGCTGCAGATCTCCTCTCTGCCCCATTCATCCGGGAGCCAATCAGGTGCGACATGCCCTGGCCCCTCCCGGTTCCTCTGCGTAGCCAATGACATTGGGGAGTCAGAAGATATTTTGAGGAGGGTGGAAAAAAAAACACCCCAGGAGAATAATCTTCTTTTGTCACAAAATAAAGTTAATCTATGCCCGTGAACTCTCCGGAATCCATCCAAGCTTGCTCGTCTCGTGCTGCCCCCTCTGTCTTGACCTCTTCAAATCACCTCATTCTCTCCACGGGACAATATTTTGCTTCCCTTCGCTCTTGGTCCCGGGTAGTCTACTTTGAATTATGTTTTTTAATTCCCTGCTGGAATCCCTCATTTAAAGATTTGGTGTCTTGCCAGTTTTATCTGTACTTCCTGCTTTGCTTCTTATAGATCTTGTCCAGTGGGCAGGTTTCAGTCTCTCTCTCTATCTCTCTCTCTCTAGCAAACTCTCTCTCTCTCTCTCTCTCTCACACACACACACACACACACACACACACACACACACACACACACACACAAATAGCCCAAGGGCACAATTACATATGCACTGTGCACCCATTTCATAAGGCTTGAATGATGACCTGTGTGTAACATTGACATTGACAGCAAATTAGACATGATATGGATTCAACTTCAAACTTTTGCTGCACAAGGTGTGATGTCCACCATAACTGGTTTGCACGGTGTCGCACTCTGAGATTTTTTCAAATGCGTCATTATGCACAAGGGTAAGGTGTAATGGCTGATAGTACTCGTCAGCTCACTTAAAAGTCTGATCAGAGAACAGGGAAAAGCTCCTAGAACATTTCCTGCCAGTGGTGGTTTTCTGTCAGATTTGGTAAATCAGCTTAGCTAACTACACCCTCAGTATGATGATGTTTATATTCCCCTCAGCCCCACATTATCTGGTAGTTGTTGTTTTTACGGACGGTTGCTTACACTCTCAGTTGCTGTCTTGCGGTTTTGTTAGGTGCCAATGCAGCACTTTACCATATCGGCTCAAATTTGGAAGCTTCTGTGACATCACTTCCTGTCTCATTCAGTTCTCCTGGTGCAGACAGCATACCAGAGAAAGAAAAGAATGTTTAGAGCTGTGAAAACAAATACTTTTGGAGTGGATGTGCACTTTGTATACTGTATCAACTATCTTAACTAAGCTTTTATTCTTAGTTTTAAACCTCCAGAATTTTTTTTTTTTTTCATCTTTGGTATGTCTCTGTTTGCCTCAGTGAAAACTACATAATGGCAGACACTTTGTTGATGGCTCTCAGGAGCATGGGAGTAGTCTTTCTTCTCAACGTGACTAGGGGATGATTTGAGGTCCTCAACCAGCCGTGGACTGGCCTTTTGTGGGTGGTGTCTGTGCCCCATCCCCAACCCCCACCCCGCAGTGTCTCAAAAGCCCAGACAGGCTTCAGGCTGGGACACAGCCTAGGCAGACTCCCCTCTCCAACAATGACCTCCCACGACCCCCTGGTGATTTGAGTAGGTATGGACGTGAGTTATTGTGACAGCTGTTGTGCAAGGCACACAATGCAGATTTTTTGAAGTGGGGAGGGTGTGTGTGTGTGTGTGTGTGTGTGTGTGTGTGTGTGTGTGTGTGTGTGTGTGTGTGTGTGTGTGTGTGTGTGTGTGTGTGTGTGTGTGTGTGTGTGTGTGTGTGTGTGTGTGTGTGTGTGTGTGTGTGTGTGTGTGTGTGTGTGTGTGTGTGTTGGGGGTGGGTACTGGCCGAGCAACTTTTAGATAATCATCCAACATCGCTTCATAGTTTTGAATGTATCACAAGTTCTCACATTTTGTGCAAATGAGAGCCAGCTTGTGAACTGCCTTGTGGGAGATGCCTAATTGTGTATTGGCCGGTTCAGCACGCCAGCATTGATTATGTACCCATCGCCTATTTGTCTCAGTCCTACGTGTCCCGACACCACTGCCATGAAACAAGGGGGAAAAAATGAGTGACTTGAACTGCACATGAACTGTCCTGTTACATATGGGTGCAAAATAGGCTGTCGTTGTTATAAATATAACTGACTGTTAGGAATCGAGTGTGCAAACAACTGGTGTTTATCATGGGGGCAAGCAGTCATGATACATCTAATCACTCACAACAACGCGAGCAGTGTTGTGCGCGAGCTTATCGGGGGTGGGCGCTGCGCTAGGCTGCGCTAGGCTGGGCTGGGCTGGGGGGGTGACTGGGACGTGTAGTTTTGGGGCCGGCCCACCCACAGTTCGCTCGCCGTGCATCCTGCATGATGCTCGCCCAAGATGAGCTTAACTGTCTGCGGATAACTAGGTCAGCAGCGCTGAGGTAAGCCCTCGCCCGAGAACAAGCCCGCTCCAGTGATGAAGCCCTTACTCCTGACGCGTGTGTCTAGTGTGCGTAGCGTGCGTAGTGTGTGTAGTGTGTGTAGTGTGTGTAGTGTGTGTGTGTGTGTGTGTGCGTGTGTGTGTAGTGTGTGTGTGTAGTGTGTGTGTGCGCGTGTGTGTATGTCTGTCTGTCTGTTTGAGACAGCCTTAACAATAAGGGAAAGAAGTGGGACGAGAGAGACAGTGGGAAGTTGCTTTATGTCTTCACTTCAAGTGCCATTACGGTGGATTCTTCGAGTTAAATGGGATGAAGCGGACTTTCAAAAACGCACACGCAAGTGCTACTTGACTGCCTCGTTTGCTGTCTCGAGAAGAAAATAAACAAAGCAGTTAGTAGAGTAAATATAGTGCAGTTCACTATTTTCTCACCAGTTAGGCACATTCCTTTTTTTTTTACATTTCCTTCTTTTAGTATCACATCAAATCAATGATTACTTCTCCCTGCACCCCCCCCCCTTCCCTCACTGTGAACAGCTTGTCCTACATAAGCCGCCCTGTATTCTGTAGTAGAGGCGACGCACCGTGCAGTTGTCCAGCCCAGCTCTCTCTCTCTCTCTCTCTCTCTCTCTCTCTCTCTCTCTCTCTCTCTCTCTGTGAAGGTTGTGGGAGCGGGCTGTCGAGGTCCTCTTTGTGCATATCTCATGAAATGTTGGAGGTTCATAATGGAATATTGATTGCTGTGATAGGACTCAGCCCTAAGGCCCATTGCTTTCTCTCTCTCCCTCTCCGTCTCTCTCTCTCTGTCTCTCTCTCCCTCTCTCTTTCCACTCTGGTACTAAATGCATCCATTCTTCATGCCTCACCACACACACTCAATTTAGGCTGTGGAGCAGACGGCCATCGCTCACTCTCTACAAGGGACTGGAGTCGGCTTGCGCCTGGCACCACTGTCCTTAAGACAGATTCACACACACACACACACACACACACACACACACACACACACACACACACACACACACACACACACACACACACACACACACACACACACACACACACACACACATATGCATACTGTTATACACAACACTTGCACAACAACAATGATGAGCGGGCACGCATTCACACACACACACACACACACACACACACACACACACACACACACACACACACTTACACCACTCAAGCAGGCAGTGCATTGCCACAATAATTATGCACAAGCACCTCTGGTACACACCTACCAAAATACACATATCAGCTGTGCATGAGTGAACACCCACACACACACACTTGTTTACACAATTACACTTCAAAAGAAACATATTTATAAAGAAGTGCATTCATTTGCAGAAAACTTGGCCTAGAGGTTAGAGATGATTGCAACTTAAAAAATCACTCAGGTTTGGAATGTGTTGAACTGATGGAAAACAAGACAAAATCGCAGGATATCCTGATTCCAGGGGTGTGTGCTCTCTATTTTAGGTCGTCGCTCAGTGTGATATGACTCGCTTTGTTTTACATGGAATGTCTTTGTTGTTTTGTACAGTTCAATTACAGTAATGACATCTATTAATACATACATAACTATAACTAGAAGGGGGGGGGGTGTATGGTGGGTGTCACATTATATGTTATATGTTATGTGTGATGTGTAATGTGTGATGTGTGATGTGTGATGTGTGATATGTTATATGCTGCTATCTCTTATGGAATGTATTGATTGATGTGTGAAGAAGAATATCCTTATAGGACAATTAAAGACTCTATCTATCTATCTATCTATACATCCCTCGGCCATCAACAAAGTGTCTGTTTAAGTTCACTTCAAAAGTCATTGCTTGATATGTCCCTGTTGTTTTGACTGTTTTGAGTAGATATCAAAAAGCTACCTTTCTGTAGATACTGTATTCTATGGTGAAGAGTCCATACTTGTCTTTATCTGAATGAAGTGAAGCAGCACAGAGCTTACACTTCTCACTGAAAAAGACTAGAGGGTACCTGCAACTTGAAGGGCACTGGATTATATAAATGAATGTTACGGAAGCAGTTTCATAACCTAGAGAGTGGGTTCAGTCTGAATCCTGCTTCCGAATGCCATTGAGACAATACACTGACTCTCTTTGAAAGACATGTGATGGTGCAATGCCATTGTGAAGCTCACGTAGGAGTAAAGGTACTATATCCAAGATTACTGTGTGAAACACTGTATAGTGTATGGGGAAATATGCCAAACTGTTGTGAGCTAAGTGGCCAAAAATATTAATGTTATTGCCTGCTAGACTTGCACTTTAATTATGTGTTTTTCTGTGTATCATTCAGCAATGGAGATTATTTCCAGTAATCATGTGATTTTTATTGTTAACTGTATTACAGGATGGCTTTCTACCACACATGGACATTGTTATAATATAATATACAATAAAACTGTGTAAAATGTATTCATTCGAATTCAAACCTTGTGAAGCATCCTTCACCTATACCTTCTAAACCCTATGCATTACTGCTCACATGAATCCAATGCTCACATTTGTGTTCCGATGTCTTCTATCCCCTTCAGGTGACAGAATGAGGCAGACACCATAGTGATATGACAACTCTCAGGGAGTGGCCCTCACACTGCCAACCAGAAGCAGCGCTTTCCAGACGCCCAAGAGCAGCCCCTTCGAGACCCAGCGGCCAGTCATGACGTCCCCCCACGCCGACCGAACCTCACGCAGATCCGTATGACAGAGGTGTGGCAGGGACACACCACCGCGCACAACCCGAAAGCGAAAGACTTTAAGGCACACCTGTGGGAGAGCGACAATGGAGGTGGAAGGACACCTGGCGACCGATAGCCAGGCCAAGCCCTCGACACACGCCTGTGACCTCTGCGGCCGAACGTTCCCGTTCCTGGGCGCCCTCACCAAGCACATGCTGAAGCACGCCAAGGACAAGCCCGCGAAGAAGGGCTCGCCGGACGCGGTCAAGCTCGAGAGCAGCCTGGGCCAGACCTCCACGGAGATCCGAGGAGAGGAAGTGGAGGAGGAAGGGCAACGGGAGGAGGAGGTGAAGAAGAAAGAGGAGGAGGTGATGGAAGGCGAGGAGGAGGAGAAGGAAGGAGGGGTGCCGGAGGAGCAGGAGGGTTGCTCCAGCCCCACAGAGAGCACCTCGGCGTGCAACCGAGTGGTCAACGGAGAGGAGGAGGAGGAGGAGGAGGAAGAAGGACGCGGTCAAGTCCCAGAGGAAGGGACCGGGGAGGAAGGACAGGAGCGAGGGGAGTCCCTGCCCTCTGCGACAGAGGACACTCCGCAGCCAGACGGAGCAGGACCGGAGCTCGGCCGCCCCTCCCGACGCGGAGGAGGAGGAGGAAGAGGCTCCGCTCGCATGCCAGCTGTGCGGCTTCAAGGCCTCCAGCAAGGAGCAGCTGCTCAGCCACGAGGAGAAGGTGCACCTCCCCTCGGATGCCCTCGCCAGTGGGGAGGGCTCGCCAGACGAGGGAGCCCCAGCGGACGGGGATCTCCCCCCAGCCGGGGAGTACCCCTGCGGGCAGTGCGACCAGGTCTTCACCCAGGCCTGGTTCCTCAAGTCGCACATGAAGAAGCACCAGGGCCCCCTCGACCACGGCTGCCGGATCTGCGGGCGGCGTTTCCGCGAGCCCTGGTTCCTGCGCAGCCACATGAAGACGCACGTCATCCGGGCCAAGCCCAAGGCGGGAAACCCCGAGGTCCCGGCGACCATCAACGGGGTGGCCCAGGACGAGGCGGCGCTGGTGAACGACGTGTGTCTCTACGAACTTTGCGCCAAGTGCGGCAACTTCTTCCAGGACCGCCAGAGCTTGTGGTTGCACGAGCAGGTCCACGAGCGCGTCAGCGGAGGCCGTCGCGACGCGGAGAAAGAAAACGAGCCTCTGTCGAGCAACACTAGCGAAACCAAGACCCCCACGTCAAAGAAAGCTTTCCTGGAGTTCCTGAACCTCAGAGAAGCAGGCTCCACCGAGAAACCTCCAGAGGACTCCCAAGTGAGCCGGATCCCCGAGCTCGACCCGATAAGCAGCTACCAAGCCTGGCAGCTGGCCACCAGAGGCAGGGTGGTGGAGGCCACCGAGCATAACCTGGGCTGGGAGGAGAGGCTGGCGGACGCGGACGTGGCCTTCGACCGGGAGAAGGGCGAGTATGTCATCTTGAAGCAGGAGAAGCGGAAGAAGCAGCAGCTTGTCGCTCCGAACGCTTCGAACACTTCCAACGCTCCGAGCGCCGCCAAGAAAAAACGAACGTCAAATAACGGCGCCGCCGGGGCGGAGGAAAACGGACTCGGCTCCTCGGGAGACGTTAGCCCCGAGAGTCATTCCGACTCGGAATACCGCCCGACCGCCGCCGCGAACAGTCGCCGGCCTTCCCAGAACAAGACCTCGGAGTGCCTGGAGTGCGGCAAAGGTTTCCGCTCACAGCAGCAGATGGTCATCCACATGCTGATACGGCACGGAGGGGGCAGCGGTTTCGGAGACGGGATGGAGTCATCCGCCCCGATATTCAGGGACGCAGCAGCTCTCTCTTTCTTAACAAACACCGCGTTTAGGGATCAGAAGCCGACTGGACAAACCAAAGACTCAGGTAGGCTTTTTATATGTCAAGAAGTGGATAACATAATCCCCATCAATCACCATTTCCTTATTATTTTATCCTGTGTGTATTTTATTTTATCCAGTTGGTTGTATTTGTATATCCCAAATTCCAAGTCAGACAAGTAATCGTTACTTTGATAAATAGCTGTTGCTATTAGTTGCTTGATACAGTGAAACTTCAAACATATGTTTAAGGTTAACTACAGGTTATTCTAATTGCTAAAGGTTTAGGTTAGGGTTAGGATTAGTGAGGCCTGCATTATGTTTGTTCTTACCACTGAGTTGGCAGAGAGAATGACTGAAGACAGATTACCCCTGCTTATTTGGTTGTACCTTAAGTGGAGAAATATTCTCAACCTTTTGAGCTATTATATTGTAGCCTTAAATGACAGTGGAGTAGGTTTTGTCATAGATGTTTACCCTTCGGTATTCTAACATTAGCAGATCTATTATTTTAGGCTTTTTAGGCTTGGGTTAGGGTTAGGATTAGTGTGAGGATTGTATTATGTTTGCACGGCACTCAATATGTCTGTTCTTATCACAGAGTTGTCAGAAAGAATAACTGAAGACATTGAAATAATTATTCAGATTATTTAGTTGCGGCTTCAATCTGGAAATATTTTCTACATGTTGAGTATCACATTGAAATGTGATAAGCTTAAACACTTAAGGTTTTGTGAATTGATGTTCACCCACTGGTATTTCAAATGTTTCATCTGTATTATTTTGGGATGCTCTTTGCTAGTTAATTGTCATGCAGTACCCCAGACATAACCACAGATGTCTTCATTTTGGCAAAATGCATATTCTATAAGACACAGATAACCGCATAATGAAGGGAGCTGATTGTAAGGACTAAGTGCTGTGTTTGCCTGATTTGGCTTTATAGAAGATGGTGGCCAATCAGATTTTGCGGTTTTCAGGTCAGTGGGTTTGAGGTGGTGGATTATTGTGGAGAAAAGACACTTCGGTTCGGGATTAGTTATGGATAATAGATATGTTTTATCTGTTGTGTTAAGCCTAGATATTGATGTAAATGAGGCATTGAGTTACATATTTTATTAAAGCCCAGTCAGTAAATATTAACATATAGTATGAGGGACACTTGGCATCTGTTTTTTTAATCCTTATATCAGGATCTGGATAGGGTTCTTTAATGTGACAAGTTGATGGTCGTCCACATGAATTGTTAGCAGATGAAAGAGAAGTTAGGGACAAGAGTAGTAGACCTTAAGAGTGATGAGCCATAATAAGACATTATGCTCCTGTTAAAACTAGCTGTGAGTTGAAGAGACCCAGTCATACACACCAAACACGGTGAACAAACACTGGTCTAAAAAAGGCCAAACTCATCCCCTAGACATTACTTTGATTTTCTGTTGTGACTCTGAAGATGAAACAATGCCAGTTACACAACCAATCAGCTTTGTAGGCATTGGCTGTATTTGTTTTCAGACAGTCCTTGCAGTACATTGTACTTAAAACATATTGACATATGCTGCCCTCCTCCAAAAACAGGGATTCAACTTTGCATTTAGGTTGAAATCATGGATGAGGGAGACACCTTGTGGAGATGTATATTATGCAAACTGTAGTTTCATGCACTGTAGTCCTGATTCTGTATTTGCCATATGGCATTTTTTCCCTACTTAGTAACATCTGTAGAATACATTTATTTACCACTTGATTTACTATTTGGCGAGTTTCTGTTCCGTCCACCTCTATCTCTTGGAATACACCTGTGTCTCCATGTGTCTTTTTTATTTAATACTTGTCTGCTGAAGTATGAGCTAGTTCAGACTGCAGATGACCATTGTGATCTCTTGAGCTGTGTCCAAGCGCTCCTCATGTTGTTGTTGCTGCTCCGCTCCCTGATACTCCTCCTCCCCCAGCTCCCCCACTGGCCTCACCAAATCTGCCCTAATTAGCCGGCTCTCCGTAGGTACGTCTGTCTGGGTCTAGGAGGCACAAATGGATGCGAGTAAAAACACAGCGCACACTGATGATGAGCCCTCTGTGGTTTCTTATTACCCGCGCAGGTGTTTAGAGTCACCGGTTGGTTTTGAATAGTTTGTATACTCAGCTATGCTCTTCAGCCTTTCATTCAAGGGCAGTAATGGCTCCAGGATCAGAAAGAACAATCCGAGCCTTCATCACAGCGTTCGGCCATTGAAAACAGTACGCTCCCAGCCTGGCGTCACGTTTTCATACCTCATGTCTCCAACTCCTTATCGCTTCCCTGTCTAACCTAGACAGGCCCTGTACTGCTGGAAGCCATGTCTGTGTATCAGCTTTCGATTTGTCCACCAGTCATTCTTGTATCCCATCCCATCCCATCCTATCCTGGCCATCTCTATCCACTCCCCCACCCCCCAAATGTTTTCCTCTCGTAGGTTCCTCTGGTGTCATGGCCCTTTGTTCACCACTGATCCCCCATCCCCCAAGCTCTCTCTCCATTCTCCTCTGGCTTCTCTCAAATTCCTTTGCCTCCCTTGACAAAACTAGCTCCACACCACCAGCCATCATTCCTCATCTCTCATCCTCCACCACCCTTACATATGGCTGTGTGTGACGGGGCTTTACCATAGCACACCGTCCTCACTTGTTTACTGTTGTGATCATGTGATCATCCAAACTGGCCAAAGGGGCCAAAGAAGGAAATCACGTTACGTAAATAACAAAGTTGTCTTCTTTGATTAGCGCTTGTTTCTGTTGTATTCCACGTGCGTGGGAAAATATATATTTGAACAAAACCAAACTAGCAAACAGACTCTGAAGACACTGAAGTCATTAGATCATGGACGTTTAGAGTTGAGTGTTGTTGACATGGGATCTCTTGGCAGTTGCATGTGGCCCTATGGTCATGTGATTGCCAGTACTAGGACAAACAATATGGTTACTTAAGGCCATCAGCAGAGCAACATGTTAAAATGCTAAATCATGAACCTGAGGTTTGAATGTTTAAAATGATTGCACACATTCATATGTCCCATTGCAGATTGATTGGTGCTGGTAGTTTATGTATGTTAGCCTTTCCTTGGTAGCCTTACTCTTGTGCCTGCTAACTGTGAGGCTTAGAACATGCAGGTGTCCTGACTAAAGGGATGGATTTCTCTCACCACAGGCTCGCCGTAAGCTTCTGTCATTGTAAACGGATTTCAGTGCAGCTATACCGAGACCGGAGACCAAGACACAAAATGTCTATAACTAGAACAGTCCACAAAATGTGTCTGCTAACTGTGAGGCTTAGCAGATATAGGTATCTTGACTAAAGGGATGGATTTCTCTCACCACAGGGTGGCCATAAGCTTTTGTCATTGCATATGTTTAGTGCTACTGTTGGTGTCAAAGCTGACTAGATATTACACAACCAAAGCCAGTTCTGTGACTGCAGCCTGTTAATGACAGGGAAGGCAGAGAAATGGGAAGAGAACACCGTACACATCTAATGCTGAGCGATATCAGGAAGCAGACCAAGAGAAAGCCATAATAATCATAACTGATCAAACTTTGGTATTATTTATTTGTTGTTTAGTTACTAGTTGTTTCACAATTTAAATTCTTATTTTGTATTTGTTTTGGTCTGTGTGTATCGGGTTTGAAATGAAGACTGCAAGATAATAAGTAAATTCACAGGTGTTGCAGAAGCTCTGGAAAAATGTTACAGATCTGCCATCTAGTGACCAAAGGATGTTCTCACCACTATCTGTAATTTTAATAGTGTGTGTCACTAATTCTAAAATGTGTGTGTTATGGAAAAATTATTTTGATATATTTGGAATTAGCAATCAACCTTAACATACATTCTATTACTGTAACAAAATCTTAGTTTTAAGTTTATTGGTTTTATAGTAAAACCAGAAGAATGTCCAGTCTAAAGGGATACCTGCTTCAGGAATACCTTACACATTAGGCAGAAGATGTAACCTGTATCCTCTGTTCAAATATAGTTTGTGAAAAAAAACTAGTATTAACACGTTTTTTTTTTTTTCTCTCAGCAGACAAAAAGCCATTGAGTGATCGGCACTCAGCCTTCAAGCACAGCGCTGGCTCTTCCTCGTCCCACCAGCAGGGGTCAGCATCGCAAAGCGACAGCGGCGGCGAGCCCGGCGCTGCCAGCCTCAGCCTGACCGGGGAGAGCGCCGAGGGCTCCTCGGTCCTGGACCCCGTCAAGCAGCCGGACGGCCTGGTCCGCCACCGGTGCCCGTTCTGCACCCACAGCACGCTCTACCCGGAGGTGCTGTGGATCCACCAGCGGGTGGCGCACAAGGTCAACAGCACCAGCACGCTGGCGCCCAAGTGGGCCCTGCGGAACGGCTTCAAGGGCCCGCGCTCGACCCTGGAGTTCCGCCGGCGCACCGGACCGCCGCCCTTCCTGGAGGGCAAGGACTGCCCGACGCTGACCGAGACCCGCAAGCCGCGCACCCAGCCCCCGCAGCCACAGAGCCCTGCTGCTGCGAGCAGCGGCTCCAACACTGACCGCACCAGCACTAGTGAATCCAGCCCCTCCCGGAACAGGGGACACCCCCTCAAAGCCTCCTCATCATCCTCCACCTCCACCTCCACCTCCACCTCCACCTCCACCTCCACCTCCACATCAGCGTCCACTCCTTCCTCCAAACCCAAAACGAGCGGCAGCAGCAGCAGCGGTAGCCGAAAGCGACCCGCCGATGCCCCGCCGGCCTCCAACCCCTCAGGGACCCCCAAGAAACCCTCGGCCCACGCGCCCAGCCCAAAGACATCCAGCAGGGCCGCTGCCAGCAGCCTTCTGCCCCAGGAGGGCCTGCACTTTGTCCTGGCCAGCCAGCACGGGCACGAGGAGCAGGGCAAGGCGCCAGCAGCAGCAGCAGCGACCCCTTCCGCGCAGCGCAGGGGCGACTCTCCGGCCACGGCGCCGACCTCCGCGGCGGACTCCTCCCTCCAGAACTCGTCCGGGAGGGCGCTGGACACCCTCGGCGGTTACCCGGTGGGAGACGGCTCTCAGCTGGACGTCCTGAGCTTCTTGAAGAACTGCAGCCCCACAGAGCTGGCTGCCCTTTACCACCACTGGGGCCTTGGCACCAACGCCGCCATGCTGGATCAAGCAGGTGAGTGAAGGTGGCATCGCACTGCTAGTGGGCACTCTAGGACCAAAGTGTGAGATGGGACCTTGCTTTGATTTACTTGCTACAGGTCCATTGGGGCTGGACACCTGCATCTGGAACAGGAACATCTCAAAATATTGTTGGTCCTTTTCGTTCATGTGTACTATTTAATTTATGTGTGTAATCATTGGCAGCATAATATATAATAAGACAGGGAGCAATTAGGTGAACAGAATGAAGTGCAGGTCAGTGTATGTACGGCCTTTTGTCAGAGACGCAAACTTGCTCTCTCCCCCTCTCTCTCTCTCTCCCTTGCTCTCTCTTAAGACAGGGTAAAAGGGGGCAGGTTCAAGGGCAGCTATAGGCATAAGGGGGTGCAGGGGGGTGGGCTACTTTTTTGTATTTTGAAAGAAAAAAAAAGCAATTTCCCTTGATTCCCCCCCCAACCCCCCCTTCAGAAGAAAGCAGCATTATCTTTCTCCCCTGTCGCTCCTGTCTCGCTGGGGTCTCGGCACATTACGAGACCTGACTTGTGCTCAGGTCTACACTGTCATTCCCCTGAAGCGTCACGCTCCGCCGTTAGTCCCTTTGAGTCACATGCAATCAAGTGACCTTTTTCCTGCGCCGCCGCCCGGTAGCCTGTTATTTTTCGGTGCCATCTGCCGTTTCCGTGCTAGCATATGCGGCACATAGCCGGCGCATGCCAATGAAGAGAGGGGGTGGGGGGGGGGGGGGGGGGAAGGGATGAGGGGAGGGATGGCGTGTTTACCAAGGCGGACCAGTAGGGGTCAGGTGTCATGTCTGGTGCCTCCGACACTCAAAGTCACTGTCATGTCAGACTTTCCCTGACCAGCCTGGTTGCTGGGGGGGTCAACAACGATGAGCAGGTCAGTCAACCCCCCCCCCCCACCCCACACCCCACACACACACTCCACCTCCTGCACCCCCCCATGCCTAACTCCTCTACACCCGTCCAGCACATTACAGGGATAACAGTCGGCCATGGTCACGTTTTGTCTGCTGTCCTCTGCTCCCTGCCCCCCCCCCCCCCTTCCACATGTCGTTGGTAGAGCGAGGACTGGTGAGGTTGTGGTAGGAGAGGAATGTCTGCACAGGGAGTGGGGGGTAGGAGAGCGGGTGGATGGGGGGGGGGGGGCAGTGTTGTAGACAGAGGAAGGGGAGGAAATAGGGGAGTCTTTGTTTACACCTGACATTTGAATGCAGGTAGCTGTTTACAAACAGGCTGTTTGAGATTGTTGAACCTCCATTGGTGGCATGGATAAACTTTGAATTAAATTGCATCCCTGCATTGTTTACATGAGCATCATCTTAAATGTCATGTAAATGAAGAAAGCAGGAGGGTTGAGGGCATACTACTGTATTTATTATATATATATATTTGCCTTTGCAATGGAGTTTCAGTCCAGTTTATTTTTCTTAGACATATCTGTAACACCAATATTTGTAATAATGAACTTAGTGCACTGTAGAGGGCAGATAATGACACACTGTATGAAGACACACTGTATGTAGGAAGAGCCACACAGACAGGCAGAGAAAAGGGACGGACAAAAGAAGTAAAGAAGAGGAAAAGGAACAGACTAAAGCGTTTAAAAAAGAATAAAGATACATGTATGTCCGGATGGCATTGCTTACAGTACCTGATAATTTTGCTTACCGGATAATTGACAGTTTCTGTGGTTGTGTCCTAAATGCCATGATTGTGTGCTACCAGTTCATATTTCAGCTGTAACATGTAACAACAAAGATTAGATACTGATGCAAATATCAATGCTAACTTATTTAATAGAATAGAATAGAATAGAATAGAATATATACTTTTTTGATCCCGTGAGGGAAATTCAGTTCTCTGCATTTAACCCAATTTAACCGAATTAGTGAACACACAGCACACAGTGAACACACAGTGAGGTGAATCACACAACCCAGAGCAGTGAGCTGCCTGCCCAACCAGCGGCGCTCGGGGAGCAGTGAGGGGTTAGGTGCCTTGCTCAAGGGCACTTCAGCCGTGGTGGACTGGTCGGGGATCGAACCGGCAACCCTCCGGTTACAAGCCCGATGCGCTAACCAGTACACCACGGCTGCCCCTCAAAATTTAAGTCTATTTTCTCTCGTTTTGTTGTGGTTCCCGAACACAGACATGCTTTGATTATGTCCGTCTGTGAGAGTGAACACGAGAAAAGTCTTCTGTGAGTTCCCAAATGGAGTGCTTGCATGTGAATGTATTCTACTGTGTGTGTGTCTTTGTGAACTGTAGGAGTGGCAAGGTCCCTGTTTCAGCAGATGAAGTATGTTTGCCCTGTGTGTGGGAAAAGCTTCAGCCAACCCAGTCACTATCGGACCCACATGAGATCCCACACAGGTAAGCACACACACACACACACACACACACACACACACACACACACACACACACACACACACGCACACACACACACATGCTCAGAGATCCATGCTCACACAGAACATAGACGCACGCATAGCCACTCACACTCAGACACACTCTTGCACACACAGTACAATAAATAGCACAATGGCCTACTCAGTCACAGGCGCATATTGACATCCAAACAAAAATACTAACAAGGATGTGCTCCATTTTTGATAGGCTTTACACACATCCTTTAAATAACCTCACTAAACCAAACACCTGTGCATGACTTTGATTTGTAAAGAGTTAAACCATCGTCAAGCCATCCACTGTTTGTGTTTGCTTTTTGTTATTATGACCTGTCAGCCTCATATAAATTATTTATCAGATGTCAATGATGTCATTCTGCATGTAAAAGACCCCTGCTAGCTGCCAGTCTGGCACAATGGCTCCTCATGCTCATCATGCCTGGAAGACACCATTGGTACTGTTTTCTGAACAAACAAAATGCTTACATTTCCCTCCCCCCACTCTTAATGGTTTATCATCACAAGTCAATAGACAATGACAGTCATCCAGGAATGGAACTAATAGATGCTAATTACAGCATGTGCCGTAAGTAATTGCCTAAACGAGCCGGCGAGGGACCGTCAAGCAGCCTCGCTCTTAGACAAACAGACAAGTGCGATAAGTAAGTTCTTTCAACGCCAACGTGTGTGAAGGTTGCGCGTGGAAGCTGGCATGATCCCAAGTGACAAGAGGCCAAGCAAGTACATTATTCAGAGGGAGCCCCCCCTGCCCCCCCACACACACCACCCCTTTCTTTTTTTTCTCGCGCTGCTCAGAGTTATAATCAACGTCGTCGGTGATTGCCTTTCTTCAGCCTGAATGTCCAAATGAAACTGGGCAGGTGCCCCGAGCCCCCCATTAGCATACGCGCTAACTCCGTGTGTCATGTTAAATTGGTGGGTTCAGCTCACTGGCTGCCACGTTGACGCTAACTGCCGACGCTAATCTGTTAGCATGGCGCCGCTAATGCCGGCGAAGAGTCGGGAGGTGTCTGTGGCCTCCGATGACGGAGTGCCTTGACACAGCCTTCCTTTTTTTAGCCTGTCGGTGTTACTTTGTTGTGAGCGCTAATCACGGAAGCCGCCGAACGTTTGAGGTGCATATGGAAGATGTGCGTTGAGTCACTTCGGGTCAGTGTGCAGTAGGGAGACTGGTTGGTAAGGAGCCGTGGTGTCTGTGATGCTCTTTTGTAACAGGGCGCCTTTGTCCTCCCACAGTGCTGTTAGAGTCCAACGGAGGAGCAGACAGAAACCCCTCGTCCAAGTACGTGTCACCGTTTGCCACTTGAACATTTTTTTTGTGTGATATGTGTGCTGTGAACATCTTTTTTCATCTCTTTTGTGTTTGTGCCGAAAACCCTCATTTCCCATCATGCATCTCTCTCTCTGCCATGCCTCACCAACTGACCCCCCCCACCCCCTACACACACATACACACACCCCTACAGTTTCATTACGTAATACTATTGTCACAAATTCTCTCTTGGATGAAGTGAACTTGAAAGTGAGCCATCGTCCATACACACACACATACACACACACACACCCAGAGGGACATTTGGATTGTGTCTCCGCAAACCACCCGAGCCCTACTTAGAAGGCTATTCTTAATGGCCTCTTTGCATATTACACGTAGGCCACTTATAATCAGATGCGTTGGGAAGGTCAAATTAAAATATGCACCAGCTACGCCGTCACTCTCTGACAATCAGCCTTTAATGTGATTTGGTGGGTTGTTTTTTTCTTTCTTTCTTTCTTCCTTCTATCTTTTTTTAAATTTTTTTTATTTTTTACCGAGCGAGGAGTGAGAGGCTGCTTTGCGTTTGCACCCCCAGGGAGGACAAACGTCGCTGGCCCCTCGGAGGGGACGCCGGTGCAGCGGGGCCCTTCGCCTCAGCCCAGCTGCGGCGGGCTTCACGGCTGGCCCGTGATTAATTGCGTCCGTCTTTGCTTTTTCTTTTTTTTCCGCCGCCGCGGTGATTTATGATAATCCTTCCCTTATTCCGGCGGTTTGGAAATGACAATTATCTCCTGGCTCGGTAATTCATTCATTTTTCAAAAAATAATAATGCGGTGCAATTGAATGGCAGCCTCATTTGTTTTGTTCAGGTGTGCTGAGTGTTTTTTTCTTTCTTTTTTTTTGCCTATCACCAAC
Source organism: Sardina pilchardus (assembly GCF_963854185.1). Classification (NCBI taxonomy): domain Eukaryota; kingdom Metazoa; phylum Chordata; class Actinopteri; order Clupeiformes; family Clupeidae; genus Sardina; species Sardina pilchardus. The sequence continues at coordinate 18,091,397 of NC_085017.1, forward strand.
GAGGACGACTGTACTGTCTAATTAAGCAGAATGTGGGACTCGCAGTTATTTCATTGAGTGCTAGGAAACAGGGACATGTGAGGAGTGTATTGGTGTGTGTGTGTGTGTGTGTGTGTGTGTGTGCACGTGTGTGTGTGTGCACGTGTGTGTGTGTGCTCGTGTGCGCGTGTGCATGTATGGGTACATAAGCTTGTAACTGCGTGCATATGTTAGTGTGTGTGTATGCATAAGGGTGTGTGTGGGTGTGTGTGTGGGTGTGTGTGTGTGTGCCTGCGTGTGTGTGTGTGTGATTGTCAGGCTCACCTCCGCGATGAGCTGATGGGCCCAGCCGTGGTGGGCATCCTTTTGGCAGGTGACGTCTCGGCGACTCGGGGGGGAAATGGAGACAGTGATACTCCTGTCTCCTGCTACTCCTCTCCGTTTTGTACGAGCAACTGACAGAACAAAACACACACACACACACACACACACACACACACACAATGAACACAATGAAAAACAAAAGGCTGACACCCCCTCTGGGTAAACAGGCAACTGTCTCCATATGGCTTGTCATCATCCCTTCAATCATGGCCGCCGCCCCTTCTGGCTCTCCCCAACCTGTCTGTGTTTTCTCCCCTTCATAAAAATGAGCAGAAAAAAAACAGAAAAGAAAGGTTCAGACTTTGACAACCAGACCTCCACCAACCAACCCACCACACACCCACCCACCCACCCACACCCACACACACACACACACACACACTCACACACACACACACACACACACACACACACACACACACACACATCTTTCCCTTTCTACTTCTCTTGGTGCTGACCTCCTCTTGCCCTTGTCTATTTGCATGAATGTGAATGTGCATATGCGTGTGTGTCTTTGTGTCTATCGTGTGCTTGTGTGTGTGTACGTGTGTCTGTGTGTGTGTCTGTGTACGTGGGTCTGTCTGTCTGTGTCTGTGTGTGTGTGTGTGTGTGCGTGTGTGTGTGTGTGTGTGTGTGTGTGTGTGTCTGTGTGTGTGTGTGTGTGCGTGCGGCAGGTGAGAGGCCGTTCCGCTGCCGCTACTGCCCCTACAGCGCCTCGCAGAAGGGGAACTTGAAGACGCACGTTCAGACGGTGCACCGCGTGGCTTTCGACAACACCAGCTACTCCGACGGCCGGCTCCGACGGGAGGCTCAGCCCGAGGAGGAGGACGCCACCACCGCCACCGCCGAGGCCCACGGGCCCTCCACTGCCCAGGACCACCTGGAGGCCGAGGCTGCCGACTCGGAGGGCCTCTCCGAAGGTCTGGGCTGAGGCGGCCTTCACACACACACCCTCAATGGGAGAGACTTCCTCCCTGCCCTTCCCCTTTAACAGATAAACTCTTCTGCTGGTGTTTCCTGGATGTCAGTCAAAACCTCCACATTCGAAGATGTCTCGCAAACACTTAAAGACACTGATGTGATTCACACTGTTTCTTCTAGCTGAATGGACTGCGGACAAGAGGAGAGAGCGAATGCTCTTCCTGTTTGACTGTCACTGATTTGAACTATGGTGTTTTACGACAAACACACCATTCCCCATCCCCCCCCATAACCTAGGATATGTAATACTTGAGAATAATGAAGAACTCAATACACTGCTGAAATAGTGGTGGATTGGAGGGTCCTGTGTATGGAAATTCATGTGACGTGAATTCCAGAGACTCTGACTTGAAGACTGTGGACCTGTAGACTTTTTTTGAATATTGGAGTGCTTACTGTTGACTCCCAGCTTAAAAAAAAACAAACAAACGAATGGTAGCCATAGCGTGAGTGAGTAGATTTGCTAGCGTGGGAAGACAAGCTAGTGACTTCCTCCTTTGTAAACCTCAGGATTATTCTATTAGTAAAACACGATTCCAAAGCCTGTACTCTTAAAACACTGCTTGTGAACAAGCGGGGAAATGTTGAACGTTTTGATACACACACTGGCTGTTACTTGACTGTACTTTAGTCATTTTCCTCCTTTTGTAGTCCTGTATAAGAGTGTACTTCTCAGATCAGTCCATTCGGTCCATGGCCATGTGAAGGTTTCTTTGAACAATTCATCCACACTCCAGTGTGTACGAAGTCCTGCATTAATTGTTAATGCGTGAAAGAAATTCCTAATGCGTTTCAAGACTTGTGAGAATGAGTCTGCATTTTCATTAACAAAGGTTCGGTCCATCTGTGGAACATTTTGGTTGATCTTTGACGTTAATATGTAGTATCACCATTACATACTATTAGCACGTAGCAAGACTACCATATACTCTGGCTAGATTGTAAAAGCATTCCGAATTTTGTTCAGAATTACTTAACGCTGGTGTCGTAACTCCATCCGTCGGTATGTTGTGTGGTGGAATCTGAAATGGTCTCGCACTAATGAAAAGGGTTTTGAGTGTTATTTTAAAACGAAAGGTTTTGATTTTTGACAATGTCCCAGGGATCAATTAATTAATAAACCTTTTTTTGAGTTTGTTTTCAGTGTTAGCGTTTAGTTTACTGGACTATACTGGACCAACACTGACCTCATCATGGAGGAAGCGAAGGTCTGACCTCATGTTAGGACTTGAAGCCATTGTGATAGTGAATTTATGAGGATTTTCTTAATGTACATAGCTGTTAGTTTGTACAATGATTCTATGAGTTACTACATGATAGCGTGACCTACTAACTAATCTGAAAAGACTGAAGGGCATTACAGAAACATAGTTTTTACAAGATGAATGCTGTAAGTTGAGTTTTGATGTACAAACAGTCATTTTTACTCAATATAGCTGTTCTGTCTTTTTTTAGACAGGTTCCCCCGTGTTAATACAAGGATTTAATTGATTGATCTAATTATAGTGAAAGAGTGGATAAATATTATTATTTTCAAAAACACTAACACACAACGGTTGCTTCCATCGACATTGTATCTGATTTTTATGTTTCAAATTGATGGTAGGCTTTGTTTTTATATAAAATAGAGGCAGAGCAGCCACTGTTTCCCTTTACAAGTATCAAATAAATGAATGTTGTGTTTTTTTTTATAGATGGATTAGGCTGTAGCATCGGAAGTCTTTGTTTTTGATTAGGCCTTGTTTTTTATTTAGACAGTTGTTTCACTCAGACATTGTATGGTCATGGTCCAGACAAACAAAAGGTCCCTCTTTCTGTACAGTATCTTGTATTACTTGAATATTGTTATGATTTTGAAATATCCTTCAAATAAAGATTACCACCCCCTCCCCCAACATCTCACCTCTCATTCCTGATCACAATCAGACACACCATACATAGGCCACATGAATACACCCACTGCATACTACAAGCAATGCTATACATGGCAAAATAGTTACCCCCAAGCAGATGTATATCTCCAACCCTCGATCGGATCATAAACTCAAAATGTATCATCATTAGAAAAGTCGGTTTTCTTATTAGTGAGGTGGTGTATGTTAGTGTATCATAATCATGTCTACTAGCCACGACCACTGTAGATGGGGGAAAGGTGACCTATGTGAAAATACAGTGACCTGCAAACAACTTTGATATGGATATCATTTATGCTTTAACAGCTGTTCCAATACGAGGCAAAATAGCTTCCGCAATCGGCACCATATAGTCTGTGTGTTGGCCGTGTCACCTTGATGCCCCTTTTGCACTGATTGTGCTGCTCCTCAGCACATTTGGAGTGAAAAATATGCTTATGAAGAGACAGGAGATGCTGATTTGCCTTGAGATTGCTGGGTGCAGTGACACGTGAAGCGAACAGCTAGTTCCACGCAGATCGACGCGGCGCTCGCCTCTCCGCGGGGGGGTCAGGGTGCATCTCTGGTGTTGTCATCCGGAGCCTGCGGTGGCGAAGGACACGGCAGGAGGAGAGATGCGGAGACGTGCTGGGGGTGGAGTGTGTGTGTGTGTGTGTGTGGGGGGGGGAGGGGGGATGGGGTGTTGATGGTGGAGGGACTCACACACACACACACACACACACCGCCAGGCCCCGGGCAGTGGCGCGGACAGAAAGGCCAAAGAAATTTACAACACTTCAAGTGTTCCGACACCGGAGCACTTACTGCGCGCGGGGCAGAATATGTAAATGCGGCGCGCTAATCAAACGATCGGGGCCTCGCAAAAGTCCTGACGGGGTCGCGACCCGCAGACTCGCTAATGGAGGGGTTTGGGGGGGGAGGGGGGGGGTCCGGGCGGGCGGCATCCGCGGGGCAGGCCGGAGTGACAGGTAAAGCGCGGGAGCAGGAGAGGCGAGAAGTGGCAAAACAGCGGACGACCTCTGCCAGCCCTGCCGCAGTCTGAGCCCCCGGGCGGCTGACAGGAAGAGAGAGAGAGAGAGAGAGAGAGAGAGAGAGAGAGAGAGAGAGAGAGAGAGAGAAAGAGAGAGAGAGAGAAGAAGAGAAGAGAAGCGAGGCCTGTTTGTGCATATCAAATGTTATTTACACTCCCAACAGCTGATAGGAACAGTCGTCAGGTCCGCGGTCCGCGACGCCATGTCACCTCATGGGCTGTCTGCCCGAGCGGAGGCCTCACCCCGCATCTCTGGGAAGGGCGTGTAGGGGATGACCGCTCGCTCACACTCGCTCAGAGTTCATGATTAACGCCACTGAGCCATAAGTTGTTAAGGCATGGCCACTTACAAGACTACATTAATAACAGGAGTGTAGAGTACATCAGTGGACTACAAGAGTGTTGTCGACTGTATGAGAATCTGCCTACATTACCCATAAACACGTGCTTGAAGTATTTAAAAACACCATACCCGGAGATCAAACAAGGTCTGAACAAGTCTCTTTTTTTTATTGTAATACTGCTCTAATGCTTACCTTTCACTATTCTGTCAAAAAGTTTACGTATTCAAATCTCAGCATTCAACACTATCAAGCTCCCCCATTTTAAGAGCATGTTATGTTACAGAGCCTGTCTCTGGCACAAATCTCTCCGAGCTACAATGACCAAAAGAACAAAGTAGAAAGTATGCAAATCACCTCCTCGCCAGCCCCATGTCTCTTCAGGGGAGAATGGCTCCCAGGATATCCCATGACATTTCACATCGACCTCACTAATTTGTGTTTAACGCGCAAAAAAGTGATTAGTATTAACAGTAATGGCATTTCATACACCCACCCTCCACATTAATTTGCTTCTCCGTAGATACTTAACAGCTAATGCCTACGGCAGACTCCTGCAGCTTAGCCTAATGCCACTCATTGGCAGGAACCGCTCCGTTACACGCTATGCCAGTCAGCGGAGGGAATGGCATCGTCGGACAATGAGGGGAGCAGCCACAAAGAGAAACGGGATAGTTCTCTTAAAAGTAAATCCTGTATCGTGGATGTGAGGATGTGAAATTGGTTGGGGGGCTTTTAACAAGATGAGACTCTTCAGCTATGGAGGGGGGAAGAAAAGAGATTAGCACGGTTGGCTGTTAACCACAGCCATCTCAAAGCTAAAAGTCACATGTTCCCTTTTGTGTCTCTGATCTCACATCCATCATAAGATAATGAGAGTTTTGGCCAGGGTCTTATTTTTATAGCACAGGATGATGGCCAATACAGGGGCTGTAACTTAGAAGCTGATGAACTTGCCCAGAACAGAGACTACAGTTGGCTCGCAAGTGAGGTTCGCGGCATTGCTCGACAAAAGGTTCCCTTCACAGGCTTAATGGTCTATTCTTTCCACACAACTTATGTCGACGAGTGTTTTGCATCTCCAATCCCTAGCCCGATACGCTCTTAATTAAAAGTCGGCCATACATTATCAGGCGCAAGTTTCAAAGCCGCGCGCGTGGCGCCTTTGGAGGTATATCCTTATAAGGCTTCAGACCGAAACGCAACACAAACAAGGTCATGGTGCGTCCACATTAACCATGTTAAGTGATAAGCATGTCACATATGCTCCTTCTGGACCATGCTCCCTATGACCTTGCAAGTCCAAGAAGGGTGCATCCTTCAAGCGTGCAGCGCCCAGGGATAAACTAGGCCCAGCATTGATGTACAGCCCAATACTCCACACAGACACGCGTTTAAAGAAGGACACGCCAGCCCGGCGCCCCACCATGGCTGAGGGTCTTACCGCCAAACACATATTGGCAATGTGTCGGTGTTCATGTTGCTAGCGCAGGCCCAGCGCTCCTGTGCAATCTTCTTGTGGGACCTCTTCATTGGCATGTTCTTCACCATTGGCAGCTGTGAAGGGCCGTCTCATGCCATTGTTAGGAGAACCTGGGGTGGGTTTGTCTTCTCCAGGTGTTGGCCTAGAATTGCCAATTTCAGAGAGAGAGAGAGAGAGAGAGAGAGAGAGAGAGAGAGAGAGAGAGAGAGAGAGAGAGAGAGAGAGAGAGAGATTGTATTCTTCTTTGGGCTTGTTTGGGCTTGGGCTTAATGGTACTGAATAGCAGTGCCAATTTTATTCAGACAAAGTCAGATAAGGATAAGTAGTATAATTCAAAGTCTAAAAGCATTATTGCTAGTTATGTATGTCCATGACAATATTCTTATTTGAACAATGTATGCCAAATGGGGATGGTGTAGATTGTGTGTGTGTGTGTGTGTATGTGGGGGGGGGGGGGGTATCAGGTTATCCAATACGGTAAACATGGCAGTATTTTATTCCCTTATATAGTTTCCTGCTGTATTTGTTGGTTCAGTGATCAGGTCATACTGATCTCCCTAGACCCATTAACTTTTTTGCCACAAAAGGCAAAAAAAAAAAAAATGTTTTGTTGATTTTACGGAATATCCCAATACATGTTAGGAAAACAAAAACAAATACAAATACATAAAGGAGATAGGTCACAATTATCAGATGAAAAGGTAGATAGTATGACCATTTTTTCACTAAAATGACTTGTCTCTGTTGCATTCTATCATTAAATGTGTCAGGGTGTAGAAGCTTGTAATTCTCGTTATGTGTGTGTGTGTGTGTGTGTGTGTGTGCGTGCATGCGGGCGTGTGCGTGTGCGCGTATGTGTGTGTGTGTGTGTGTGTGTGTGTGTGTGTGTGTGTCTTTCTTCTCGCTCTCTTTCCCAGAAGCTCAAAAGTTCCTTTCCCTCATAGGAGTGGCAAGATAAATACGCAGTCGGCGAAAAAGCAAGCAATTGGACTCTTTTGTATTACACTTGACAATCACGGCGGAATCTCTCACCCCCAGAAATGCTAATTGCTCTCAGCAGGAGACTGTAAGAGAGAAGGGCACCACCATCTAATACATTCCACTGTTGCCATAAAATCTACAACACGTTGCATTCGTCTCTCTCTCTCACACACACACACACACACACACACACACACACACACACACTCTCTCTCTCTCTCTCTCTCTCTCTCTCTCTTTGAGAGGTAGAATACCTTAAAGCGTGGCACTGGAGGATTACTGTTAATGGGCCGCCGTTTAATAAGCCAGCAGTGACTTTATGAAGGTGAGCCGCACCGAGCCAGGCACGCACATCAGAAGGCAGGAATGATTACCTTTACTCTTCCCATTTCATATGCTTGTCTCGGGGTGGATTATAATTCCCACCGTGAGGCAAAAAAAGCAGGCCAGTGGCTTATAAAAAAACAAATGACTCCATTGCCACTTACAGTTTGCCGCGCAGTAAAAGTGTTTGTCATAAAAGTGGAAGGGGAGGGCAGGAAGGGCCTGTCACACAGCCAAATGTAGCGTTTAAATATCTCTTTGTGGATTGTCGCTCCTGGGTTTTATATGGCAGTAAAAGTGTTTCAACTGTTTTCATACACAGTGCCAAGCCTAAGTGTTTAAGAGGGAGAAGAACATTACAACACTTCTTCAGGAGCATGTTAGAATTTCCCTCAATGTTCAAAGTCCAAACTCTCATTTGAATGTGTCATTTGTATGTGTTCTTATTGTCCTAATGTAAGTGGTTCTGTTTTACGTATTTTGGATTACAGGATTTTGTTTTTCTTGTGCCTCACCCACACCTGACTGTTTTAAAATGATTCACTCCAACTGAGACTGTAAATATTCACAAAATTAGCAGTGGGTTTGATAGTGTCCAAAGCATAGACGTTGAATTTCTCTAAATGTTGAGAGAAGACAAAGGCTAAGGAAGAAGCGTTTATATTTTCTGTTACCCAGACAACCAGAAGATGGCGCACAACGGCAAGTTGAACCTTTCTGCAGGGATACGAGCTTCCCAAAGCCTAGAGCCAGGCTGCCCTCAAAGCACTGGCTGTGAAGTCAGCATCCGCTTCACAAAAGAGAGCATATTGTAAAAAAATATTTTTGTAATATACAAAAAGCATCGTCTTTTGATTGTTCCTCATGTTCGTTCATTATCAAGCATAGAATGTGGCCACATCTTGATTTACTGAAAACCTTTTGTGAAAAGGGGATTTTGATGTGGTGAATTTGCTCTCTGCTAAATTTCACGATAATGGAGCATTTTGTAAAGGCACATGCATTGGTATTACTCTCTCAGAGAGAGAGTTGAGGAAGAGTTGTACATTTCTGTAGAAAATATTTTCCTGAGTGCCATTTCATTCGTTTGGAATCGGCAACGGGAGTAATGATTAGCATATTGAGTCTGAAACTCTGTTTTCCTCTCTCTCTCTCTCTCTCTCTCTCTCTCTCTCTCTCCCTCTCTGTCTCTCTATCTCTTTCTCTCTCTCTCAGACACACATAATGTGGAGTTCTATCTTTTATTGATGCTGGGCTTTCCAACCCCCACTGGGCGTTTCGGCAACAGTGGTACAGCCATCCTGCTGAGGGAGTCGAGAGCCTCTTAGCTTCTGAGAGCCAAGACCCAGATCAGATCCACCGCAGGGTTTGTGTCCACAGCGTCTCCCCTTCCCTGGGCCAGCTCGGCTCCGCCGGCTCTTCCCTCTGCTGCCGGGGTGGATCCGCACTATTGTCCACAGTCTCCGGTTTCCCCAGTCTGTGTTCTCTCTCTCTCTGCATCTCTCTCTCTCTCTCTATCCACACACACACACACACACACACACACACACACACACACGCATGCATACATGTACGCACACACACACACACACACACACACACACACACACACACACACCTAGGCACAGCACAGGCATACAGATAGATAGCACATATGCACATATACACACACATGCATGTATATGCACATATACACGCATGCACACACACAGGTACACACACACGCACATACATGCGCACACACACACACACACACACACACACACACCTAGGCACAGCACAGGCATACAGATAGGTACAACCAGCTCTCACACACACCGATACAAACCGCAGTCACACGCATTGCGAGCATGCTATGCTCGCACACACACACACACACACACACACGCACACACACACATGCTGCCGGAGAGTGCAGGAGCACAGACTGAGCACGTCTGGTCGTGTCACATCTGCAGTGCGTCACCCCTCTTTGCCGCGGTGACAACGTCAGTCATCTCTCAAAACGCGCTGATCGCGCCGACAGACGAGCCGGTCGTGGCTTGGTGCCTTTTTAGCTGCGGGGCCTGGAGAGTAGATCCTGTTACCGGTTGCATATGCTGGGTGGCAGCCTGTCTTTCTCCCCCTCTCTCTCCCTCTCTCTCCCTCTCTCTCTCTCTCTCTCTCTGTCCCTCTCTTCCTCTCTCCTCCTCTCTGGCTCTCTTTCCTTCAGACTCAGACAGATGGAGTGCGGATGGGCGTCCAGAGGACTGCGAGTGACAGCCATCAGCTCGCATGAGGAAGGCGAGCCGGGAAGACTTGGCTGAGGGAGGAGAGGGCTGCCCAGGCCTTCTCCAGCACTCAGCGAGAAAGGCCCCAGGCTGGAATAGAGAAGCCATGGATACGCATACAGCAGATTAACACACACACACACACACACACACACACACACAGAGGGATTCACATACACACACACACACACACACACACAGAGGGATTCACATACACACACACACACACACACACACACAGAGGGATTCACATACACACACACACACACACACACAGACACACACACACAGAGGGACTTACTCATACGCACACACACACACAAACTTACGCACACACGCAAACACATGCACACACATACACACACACAGAGGAACTCAAGCACACACACACACACACACACACACACACACACAGGGACTCACAGGGACAATAACTAATTATTTTTTCTCCATTTATTTCTCATCAGCTGCCACAGGCAGGCCTCTCCCACACGTTCACACCATAATGTCACTCCGTAATGAACACATATGATGATGCACTTACACTATGGGATCTTTTGTTATCGTAGGTCTGCCCAAGTGCTGATCACAGCTTTTCGGATCCTATTGCCTCTCACTCACATAGCCTGAGACACACACACACACACACACACACAAACACACACACTCATCAACAACACCCAACACTAACACACCAGCACAGAAAAACAACAGCAAGACACCAAATAAACAACATTATAGCTGAGCTGACACATTAACTCATTTTCCTCTCATTGTCTTCAGAGTTGATCAGTGACGACGAGCTTCCGCCCTGCCTTTATGCCGATTGCTGTCGAGACTTCCTTCACCAAAGGCAGACGGTCACGGAGCGAGCAAAACTGGCAGCTTGTGGGTTATTTATGTATGGCTCTATTAACGTTGCATTAGACATATTGGAGTAATTCATTTTGGGGGGAAACAATCTACCTTTTTAATTTGCGGCATTAATCATTAGTAAATGCCACTTAACACAAGGTTAATGACGCTCTTAACGCCACTCTGATCCATTTCCAGTTACAGATTCTCGGTATGTGTAATTTGCGGCCCATAATCTAGAATACAGTAGATTTTAAGTGGCTGATTGATGGCTGGGAAATAGAATCTGCCCATCATATTAAAAGATGATACAGCAAGCGAACCGAGGTCAGGGTGGTGGTGGGGGGGGTGGAGGGAGGTGGAGGGAGGTGGAGGGGATGGAGGAGTCAAGCACAGTGCAGACAGAGTGCTGGATGTGGGATGAGAAGAAAGTCTCAATTCTAAATGAGGGCAACTCTAGGGCACGGAGGCGAAGAAAAGTCTCTGAGTTCCAGAGTTCCTCTTGCCGCATACCTCCACAGTAGTTGTCATGACAATAAATGGATGTGGCTTTTACACATGGACTTGAAGCAACGCGAGCAACACGGAACACACAAGTGAACAGCGCAATCAGAAACATTCCGACCAATTAGCCAGCAGCTAAATGCTCATTTTCTACCCGTTCTTTGTGAAACCCGGCCGTGCAATGCTGAGTTTCCCTCTTGCGATACCTCTTTTGAACTGAAGCTGGTAATTTGAAGAATTTGAAGTTACAGTAAGAGTGTTAAAGCCAATTATGTCTTGTAATCTCCTCCCTCTCTGGATGATGCAACATCTCCGCACAGCTCCTACCTTTTTTCCTCAGTGTTGCTTGGGTGACACTCGAGAGCTAATTCCTGGGAATATGCACATAAATTAAGACAAGATGGATTGACTCTCATGTGTCCAGGGCACACTTATAAGGTGGAGGTGGTGGTGGTGGTGGTGATGGTGGTGGTCGGGTGGGGGTTGGGGTAGGGAGAGATGCCTGAATTCACTCAAAAGGCTCTGCTTAAAGGGTGTCTGTGATTGTCCACACTCTTTAATGAGGCGTGCTTTTTACCTGGCCATGATCCTGTCACCGCACCGCTCCTCACGAAAGAAGGCAGGAAATGAGGAAAGTGCATACAATTACAAACAATTTCCACTTAATTATTTCCAGCCCACACCACGCAGCCGTATCTTACCTGTTGTTGCTTTCTTTCAGTGTCATGTTTGCTAGCCCTGTAAATGAGGGGGGGAATCTCACTCCTGGGGCCTCATTTATAAAAGTATCGCGTAGAAACCATCGTTCATTTGATCTTAGATCATTTCTGATATGATCGTACGTGTGATTCAGAGAAACGAACGTACGCACAAAAAAACGTGCGTACGCCACTCTTGCAGATGTGGCCATTATAAATCGCAAATGAACGTGAATTTGTGCGCAGCCGGGTGATTTTAGGTCTCCGCCTTGTACACGCCCCCTCATCAATATCATTAGCATAGGCTTTAATGCAATCAATGGCTGAGTTGTACCTAAAATACATATATTGAAAAATGGAGAAAGGCCTAGCCTATGCCATCTGATGTTAACCTATGTTTATGCGCTGTTAGTTCGAATAATTAATTATAATTTTCCAAGCAGCGCTTTCTGGAAAGAAATGTGCATCCATGTCTATTGTCCTCTGCTTGATTGTATTCCTTCTGCTTGCAGTAATGTAGTAGGCAATGTGTGGCAAATGTAGTAGGTTTACTTTGGTAATAGAACATAGTAGGCTACCTTATGACGGAAATACCTACAGTACATCATACTAATTTAGGCCTATACGTTATGGTACAGTATGGCGTTTCCAATATGACCCAGGGTTAGATACTGCCCATGTAGCCTACGGCGGACTACATTATAAGCGAGATACTGTATGTCATGTAGACCGAACGTTTATGGATAGGCTATGTTTTTACTGTATACCGAATAGTATAGTTCACCGGTCATTCTTCATTCATTCTGCGCGTCGGGATTCAAGCAATATCGATGTCAGCGACTGTTTACTTTCAAGAATGTCCAGTGACCTTTAGGCCTACCTTTATATATTTTTATATTTTAGCCTGCATTATCCTAATTGTTATTATCCACGTATTGCCATCTGGTCTTGGGCACTGCCATCAGACACAGGCTATGCAATCAGACGCGTGCTATAACTCATTGCAACTCGGCCGCAATTATGAAGATGCAAAACTCTGCTTTTCAGAGGATAGATTATGTCTACTTACCTTTATATATTTTTATATAAAGTGGGTAACCCATGAATTCTGTGATCACGGTAATGCGCCTGTGCGTGCGTTTGATAAAGGCAACAATGCAATTACCGTGAGAATGGAATGTTAACACCAAATTCTTGAATTTCCCCTTGGGGATCAATAAAATATCTATCTATCTATCTATCTATCTATCTATCTATCTATCTATCTATCTATCTATCTATCGATTATGTCTATTTGCGATGTAAAGATGCTGAAAAATACCTGTCCATATATAGCCTACATTATAATATTATCTTTCTGTTGTGGAGCTTGGAATATCATGAACGCAAGTCATATTTCCCTCTTCTAAACAAGCGTAAATGGACACTTTATGGTCAATATCGATGGGAACATTAAATATATAGATGACTCTATGGCCTGCCTGCTTTTTTGAATGCTATGAAATAGATAAGATATAGCCTAGGCATGGCACGGGTGTAGTAGTAAAATAAGAAGGGGGTAACCATGAATTCTGTGATCACGGTAATGCGCCGTTTCATAACGCATTCAGAATATGTTTGATTATGGTAGAGGATATTATCAAGTGTTTATAAAATAGATAGATAGATAGATAGGCTAGATAGGTAGATAGATAGACAGATAGATAGATAGATACTTTATTGATCCCCAAGGGGAAATTCAAGATTGGTGGATTAAATGGTTCGTGTTGATGAGTGTTCATATTGTAAATGCAGATAATACAGTGTGCTTTTTCAATGTTAAAAGTTGAAATAGGTGAATACGTCTTTGGAGAGGTTGATAAACTCTATTTTTGAAATGCCTGGGGTGAATAAACTGTGTTTACTTACTTTTAGCCTCCACTTTTAGCCTCCACTACAATATTATAGGATTTTTTCACTTTCCTTTTCCAACCTTTAAGAATTAGTTAAAACTTTAACTTCTATACTTACTACTTACAACTTCTGCTGATAGTGGTCTTGCATATGGTAGAGAACTACATGAGATCGTTGGTCTTCTTGGAATTTTGAGAATTCATCGCATTTGGACCTCAGATTACTTGCAGTACCCTGGCACTACCACAAGGAAATGGTCGTACGTCAGGTTGGAACCTGACGTGGAGATAAGCACTTTTCCACGTCAAAGACGGTCTTTATAAATCTGAGCGTTGGCATGGATTTGAGCGTACGCACGGTCTTAGATCAAATCTGTGCGTAAGAAAGTTTTATAAATGAGGCCCCTGGTTCTTTTCCTTGGTGTCACCCTGGCGTGATCTTCAACTCATGTCGAGTCTGCGTCTGGATAAGGTAAAGTCAGAAGATTAGAGAGCATATCAAGTAATAGTTGTTGTAAATGGACGTTCTCTACATTTATTTTGTAATGGCTGAAAGTGTCATAGTAACAAGGGAGACATTTGACCTCTGAATATATGGCTGGATTGTCTCAAGGTCACAGAATCTTAGAATGCCCTCCATTTTGAATAACCCTCCTTGTAAGGATAAGTATTCCATTTTGAATAGACTGAGGTAATGCTCAAAAAGGTAAGGGGTTATTTATTTTGTGATGAAAATACAGATTGATTAGAAAATGATAGCACATTGTCTATGATTTAGACTTTAAGTGCTAGTATGTAGGTTAATATAGTCAGAGAGTGCAATACCTTCAGTCTATGTAAAGTTCATTAGTTGGCCTTGAATCAATGTTATGTGAAACTGATGACGCACACAAGCATATTAAAACTTTGTCTGTTTTTACCAAGGAAAGGTCAACTTTGAATTCTGCAGATAAATATTCCATATTTCAGTCAAATGTCTGTTGGTTTGAGGAGGGAAAAAATAGCCTTGGAAAACATCAATCCAGTTTCACACCAAGAGCTCTTGTATTCTTAAAAGTGCTCCTTTTGACAATCAGAAGGGCAAAGTGCATGAAAAAAGAGGTCTGCTCATGAAAAATTACCCCCTCCCTCCTCCCGCTTCATGCAAGCTGCCATTTTCCCTGCGTCTGGAACGTGTCAAGGCTGCCAACGTTCAAACAAATCACCAACACCAAAACACTGAGGAAGGCGGCATTTGACAAAGTGGAGAATTGATTTATTTCTTTCCCTCAACTCGGGGGAGCTCTTTATTTTTTGATCGCTTCTACACTCCCTCCATCCAAAAGCCGTTTCTTTTTTTTTTTAATGCGCATTTATGACAAAGAGGTTACGTGTCCAACAAAACCCCGGGAACAGGAGTTCCGGAATGTTCCACCGCGGTTCTTTTCAGTTTGTCAGCGGAGATGAGCGGGGGCTTTAGAGTGAGGGCCGCAGAACGAGCCCACCTGCTGTTGGGCTCTGCCGCCGGGCTGAGCGTGCCAGAAGGCGTCTCTCTCTCTCTCTCTCTCTCTCTCTCTCTCTCTCTCCCCGTCTCTCGCTCCCTCCCTTGATCAGATATGATGGACACAGGAGTCGGAGCTTTAATCTGAAGCGTATGCCAGCTCGCCGCACCGCGGGAGCGATCCGCCATGGCAGAATGGTACACATGCCATCCCAAATGTAAATGCGGTTTTCCAGGAGACGTCAAAACTACAGAGGCGATTGTTATGAGAAATCAAAACGGGAAGACGTGCGCAGTTGTACAGTGTTTGTCATGTTTGTTTAGCATGGGGCTGGAGATGTAAAAATCGTATTTTCACTTCAGCCAAGTAGGCAGAGAAGCACCTAGTTGTAGTTGGTGGTGTTGTTGCATGATCTCTGCCTAGCATGGCTATGATGAACATACAGGAAATATGTAAAAAAAGATGCCATATCATCAATTCTACGTAGCTATATTGTTGCGTGTTGTGTGCTAACCGTGAAAGGCTAGAGAGGCTGATCATGAATGAGAATGTCATTCCTGAAGACACTCTCTGCTACTGACGTCTAACAAAAGAGCGCGCCGGTTCAGAGTTGGGTGGATTAGGAGCCGGGGCTTACAGAGGTGGCCACCTGCTGTTGCTGTCTGCTGTTTGCCCACATGCCCCCGAGCATCTTCATCCCCTGCTCTCGCCCTCTCCGCAGAGCCCATCGAGGGAGTGGACAGAGGAACGCAGGCTAGCGTCCGCAGGACACCGTGCATCTCGTCTCGTTCACCAAACCATTTATCAGATATTCACTGGGGACGGAAGATGCGCAGCCCACCTCGAAGATGAAATGCACGTTTTTGCTAAAAGATTTAGCGAGTTTCGCTTCTTGATATAACTAAAACTCTGTCCGCAAAATCACATGGATCAGTAAAACAGTTTACCCAGGTCTTCATGACACTAATAATCTATTCAGATTTGGGAATGTTTTGCAGGATGACACCCAAACACGAAGTGTTTCACACATCGTTTTTGAAAAAACAAAATGTGCCGCTCGCGCGGGGGAGCCGTGCCAACGGGGAGAGGGAAAAAAAACAAACATAAAACTTGGTGAGAAAGTACCGCAAAGGGCCTCGCCTCGAGGAAATATGGCGCGGCGGCGGCGGCGGCAGCACGTGGCACGTGTAAATTGCCTGTCCTTATTGCCACCTCTCCAGGGAAGGAGGGGACAGGTGGCCGTCACGGAGAAAAACAGCTGCGAACGGAGCGCACTGCTGATGAGGCCTCGCGATTAAGAAAGACAAAGGCGATGTGAGAATTTGGTCAGCACTTTCGCTTCGCTCGCTGTCCCTATTCCCAGATCGCAGCGAGGGATGCCATTTCAGTCCGCAAGCTTGTGAACTGTCATTTTTCTGAGTTAGCCGGGTGGGGAGGGATGGGGGGGGGGGGGGGGGGGTGTGAGTGTGTGTGTTGGAGTGGGGGGGGGGGGGGGGGGGGGTGATATCGAAATGTTGCCGCACGGCAAGCATACAAAACACGTCTCACTTTTTATTTTTGTGTGTGCTGCACGCAGGTTTTGTTTGCTCAATGTACAGAAGAGTGGGGGGGTTTTGTTTGCAAACGAGCAGCCCTTTCTTTTTTCGACACCAGAAAAGCTGTTTACGCAAAGACTTATGAGCGGTAGGCTCGGCTGAAAAGATCACTTTCCATATTAAAATATGTCCATTGTCTGCGAGGAAGGCCAACAACGAACTACAGAACAATGGAACAAAGTAGGGCTTTTATTTCTCTTTGTCGCGGCGCTGGATTGTGCTGTCATGACCGATTTCTTTGCGAGTGTGGGTGCCGACCGGCTCCTCTCTCCCGCGACGTCGACGAGCCAAAAGACAAAAGGAGGTAGATCACTACAATATGAAAAACATGTTAAAGTACTTTAAAACGCCCCGTGGAAAATTGATATGTTTGGATGCGGAGTTGAACCAAACACGAAAGCGTACCAGAAGGTATCGCTGAGAGGAGTTGATTTAATGTTGTACTTTGTTTAAATCTTTATCCGTGCGGTTTTTTGGCCGTTCAGCAATCAGGATGTTTCAGAGAGGGTGTATGCGGCCTACAGCCCGCTTCTGGGACACCTTTGTGAAGGCACTTACAATGGAGTCGGCAAGATGATGTATACCACAAGTAGAGGGAGGCTTCGAGGACGAATGGTGCCAAATGATGGAAACTGGGTGTCTGCCTCTGCTAAGCCACTATGTATCATACCTGGGGGCCAAGTGAATGGGACAACAGCAGGCCTGGACCCAACACTGACAGAAATGAGAGAGAGATGGGAGAGAGAGAGAGAGAGAGAGAGAGAAAGAGAGAGAGAGAGAGATAAAGAGAGAGAGAGAGAGAGGGCAAGAGAGCGTTTTGAGCTAAGAATGTATAGCTGGAGCAGCCACCACTCTCTGTGAGTGTGTGCGTTTGTTTGTTTGTGTGTGTGTGTGTGTGTGTGTGTGTGTGTGTGTGTGTGTGTGTGTGTGTTTGTATATGTGTGCGTGTCTGTGCTCTGCTGCCCAATTTTTATCCTTAACGATGACGGAGGGTTCTGGAAGCCCACTCCCAAGGCATCAACTCCTTCATCCTCCCCTCTCTCTCTTCGCTCCCTACCCTTTCCCTCCCTTCATCCTCCCCTCTCTCTCTTCGCTCCCTACCCTTTCCCTCCCTTCATGCTGCTCACTCCAGACGCCCCCCCCCGCCCCCCTCCCCACCAACACACTTTTTAATGCGGGCACGTGGCGCGGCGTGGCACAGCGCCGTGATGGATGGACGTGTGTCCGTGGCACAAAGGAGCCTATCAGGGGCGACGTGTCAGCTCACCTTTATCAGACGGCGCGCAGGTACATTCAGCTGCCACGCCTCATTACTCCCACAGCCAGCGCCTGAAATGTTTGAGATGCTTCTGTCGCTTGTGTTACCCCCTCCGCACCTCTTCTACCCAAACCCCACCCCCCCCCCCCCCACACACACACACATACACACACGCTGCCTCAAACTCCACCTCACCCCAACCCCACCTCCACCTCCGTCACCCCCCCCACCGCCACCCCCATCTGCACCCCTCCGCCCTCACCCCGACCCCATCCCACACCCCACACATGCCACCCCCCAGCCTCCACTTCCACCTCCCCTACATCATGTGGGGGCACACGGAGAGATGATGGAGGAGGATGCTATAGCACGGGGGCGGGGGGGGGGGGGGTGGAGGGTCTAGCAGAGAGAAAGAGAGAGAGAGAGAGGGAGAGAGAGGGAGAGAGAGAGAGAGAGAGAGAGAGAGGGAGATGGCGAGAGCCGGGGCGGGGTGGGTTTTTAGGTGTTGGGGCCGGCGGCGGCTGATGGATGCCGTCACGCGGCCCTGCGGCAGAGGGACAGGTGATCGGGCGCGGCGCTAACGACGGCGAAGGCCATCAGCGGAGAGAGGCGAGCGGCGCGGCGCAGCACAGCACGGCTGACTGATGAACAGAGCCACGTGGTGCTAATATTGGCAGGGAAATTGGCAGGTGATTAGCACTACTGAGGGCTAATGCCAGCGTGCACACACACACACACACACACACACACTCATAGTCGCTACACACTCTCTCTGCAGAGGCTCCCCCCCCCCCCACAATAGCGTTGACCGCTGGATGACTCTACCTAATGACTGAGACTGAGGGAAGCTGGAGAGCAGAATGAGGCATTATTGAATTAACCCTTTCCAGTCAGCGCCATGTGGCTTTTTGAGGTGAAACACATTTCATTCACTCTGTCTCTGCTGTTCAATCTCATCATTCTTTTATATATATATTTATATACAGCAAACCATTTGTGATTGACAGTACAAAATGCATTCATTACATAAAATCAGTGAATTTAGGAGTAAACATAGTAATTCATTTAAAACATGTTTTCATGAAAATAATATTTCCATATTGAAAATGCTCTTTGTACTTCAGAGTTGTATGAAATTTTTTTTTTTTTTTTCTCATTAGCTTCCCAGTGTGGTCAGTCAGTTCTGATGCCATTTATCACAGCTGTTGAACAGCCCTAGACGCCCACTGAAGAGGGAGCTAGCTCACAAAATGTCAGACAAGGAGTCAATGCCGGGTGAGCCATGAACTTATTCCACTCCACTGAAGAGACCGAACAAGCATAACAAAGCATTAACTTTTTGAACCATCCGCCACACAACAGTAAAGCTACCTAAACGGAAGATCTATGGACAATAATTTTAGTTCAAATCAAGTTGAACGGAAATGTCAAAAGTGCTGGCTGGAGCCGAGAGCCCCATTGCAGCAAATCATCTCGGTGGCAGCTCAGTGAATTGGCGGTCGTTGCCTAAGTCTGCTACTTTGTAAGTTTTTCGTCTTGGATGAGCGTCAGACGCCTCTCTTAAGAATTCCGAATGTGGAAGCCCTCCTCTTCCAGATGGCTTAATTAAGACATGAGGCGCTGGTCGGATGCCTTAAAAACGCTACTCAGACAAAGTCAACCGTTCTCATTAGCCTGGGAGAGACAGTGGAGGCTTTAGGAGTTCTCAAGGCAACAGACTGCCCTCCAGACATTTCAAGAGCAAAATCTAGTTGGAAGTACTCTATCTAAAGTCATGATATGAACTTTAGTGAGAAGGAGATAGAGTGTGTATGTGTTAGTGTGTGTGTGTGTGTGTGTGTGTGTGTGTGTGTGTGTGTGTTTGTGTCTCTGTGTGTGTGTGTGTGGGCGAGACAGAGAACGAGATAGAGAAAGCGAAAGAGAGAAATCAAAGGTATCCATCAAATTAACACGTCAAAGTCCTGATTGTAATCTCCCCGGGCCACGGGGTGTGGAAAACACTTGCTTCGGCCGTGCGCGACCGCCTCGCCTCGGCCCGGCCGGGGAGGGAGCGGCGTGATTTATCAATGCAAAGCTAATAGCATCAATATGAATCTAACTAAAAATCAATATTTCATTACCAAATTGTTAGCGGGAATGAAGAGGGATGAGCGGGGCGCCGAGCGGTCCCCAGGGAGGGAGCACGGCAAGTTCACGGCGACAGGATGACTGATGCCTGATGGGAAGGGGGTTGCGGGGGTCTGTGGGAAGGACACTGGGAGGACGAGGGGGCCGGAGCGTGCACCGGGGGTGGGGGGGGGGGGGGGGGTCGCTTGGGGGCTCGCCAGGGTCTTCCTCCCCTCCACGGACACGAGTCGCACGACTCCAGCCTGGTCGTCAGGCGGGAGGAGGGGGTGTCTGTTGGCTTGTGGCGGTGGTGGAGGTGTTGGTGGTTTTTCTCGAAAACATTGGGTCGTGCACCGCAAATGGTGGGACACATTGGGGAGGTGATGGCTTGGTATGATGATGGTGATGATGAATGACAGTGGTGATGATGATTATGGCGATGATGGTCTAGTGATAGTGTCAGTGGTTTTGGTATAGTTGTGCTCTGCAATTAGACAGCTGAGAATTTCAGGCAATTTCTCAGGCAATGCTGTGTATACAATGCATATATGTATATACACATGCATTACATGTATACTGTAGATTACTAGCCAAACTAAGGAACAATCATTCACAAAACAGAGACACTTCTGTTTGTGGTGCTTTAAATAGTTGTTGTTGGATGCTGGAATGCCAGCAAAGGTTATTTTAGGTGTTTAAACAGAGAATGGAATATTTCAGAGTGCTGTGCTTTAAGAGACAGTTTGCAGAGTTGAGTTGTAGTTGAGCTGAGTTGACCCAAGACCAAACTGAGTTTATATTACAAGAAAAAGGGTGGGAGAGCAGTTTGTGTATTGACTTTGTTTCTCCATCTGCATTAAATGATGTTGCTGGTGCCAAGCTTTTCACCATTCTGTACGTTTGCTCTTGATCTCTCGAAATCAGCCTCTTTCAGCCTCTCGCCCATCCACCCTCATACATACAAGCAGACCGTATCCTCCTGAATTTGGTGCTCTCTGTCTCCATCTGTCTGTTTTGCTCTCATATTCTCTCTCTCTCTCTCTCTCTCTCTCTCTCTCTCTCTCTCGGTCTCTCTTCCACAAAACACACAAACATGCATGAAAAAACACACGCACCTTTTATGCCTGCGTGAGTGCCTTCCCTTTTAAAATTCCCGATGTCTGTCTTTGAAGCTGGCTGGCACGTATGGCTGTGCTCCGTTTGGTCTTCAAACAGAAACGTTTTAGACCATTTACCATTTAAATGCTGTTTTATTTTCCTCATTTCACAGCTTGTGTGTGTGTGTTTGTGTGTGTGTGTATCTACATGTACGCTACAGATTGACATCCCCCATGAAGCCCCGGGGCAACGTTTGCGGAGTTCAAACTTTCCGAGTCTGCGAGATGCTGAGGCTAAAAAGCTCTCATTTGATCTCCGCAGAAACAGCCGCTCTAATGATGATATGAAAATGCCAACTTCTTCTTCTGTGGGGGTGTGGAGGAGGGGGAGGGGGGGGGGTAGGGGGGTGTGTTTAAAAGATGCGAAGCCAAGTATGTCAACTCCCAAAAGTGAGACATGTGCCAGGAATTTGTTAGTTTGCTGGGAGTCAGTCTGAACCTCCTCATCTTGAACATTTCTCCTCCACCCACCGAAGGTCCCTGAAGATGCCTAGCAGTTGTAAAGGCCGGGACTATAGTGGTGCATTCTTTATGTGCTGGGGCTTCCTTTTCAAGTAGAGCGCCCCTCCTTGCACTACATCTAGTGCTCTGTGTTAAATTTGTCATACATGCTATCAAAAGACGAGCGAACCCCCATGTCAACTGATGCAATTAGCAGCTACAAAGCAGCTCAGCCCGCGGAGTGAATTGCTAACTGCTCCAGTGGTAATTATCAGTAGACAAAAGCCAGGAGTGATCATGGAGAATAAACAGAGGAAGTGAAGCTGGGAAGGGGAAGAAAGGAGACTTAACAGAGAGGGAGCGCAGGTATGCCGTGACCTAGTCTCTCAACAGTGTTGAAGGAAGTGACAATAACCGATCCTAATCCAGATGTTCATGTGCGAGGGCTGAGATACGGTGACCTTCTACTTGTTCTACTGTAGGCCTAACAGTACTTGTGTGCAAATATGAAGTAAATCGTGCTAGAATTTTCAAGTGATTTGTGTGGATACACACACACACACACACACACACACACACACACACACACAGATGGACAGATGGACAAACCAGATTACAATACCGTTGGCCCCTACACAAAGCCATGCCTGGAAATATGTCTGAGATCATCATCGGTTTGAGCACTCTACTCTCACAGATGTTGAGGAAGGGTACAACTTTTTTTTTTGGAACAGCATTCTTTTCACAATGTGGACACAAGTGTCAACTGTTTGTCAACACCTTCATTCATAATTTACAGTTTTGATGATTCAGGCGAGGAAATTGTAGTCAAAGATGACGTTTCAGTCCTCTGGCCACTATTCGTATAAGTAGTTTACAATACGTGAGATGCCAGTGATGTCTCACCAACCTGTTCTTGTTTCTGATATCATCTCCTCTCACCTCATCGTCTTCTGATGGCCTGTCTCTTCAGCAGAGTCAGATGACTTACATCAGAGATAGTCAGAAGAAGAGGCTCAATCAAAGACAGCAGTGCTCTGTCACGTCCTTTGTTTGTCTACGCTTGGTAAACGTGTATTCAATTACTCGCCTTTCTTGCGTCACGACTGTGGTCTTTTCAAATGGCATCGCTGAAAACTGATATTCATGTGCCGTCGGAGTCGCATTGTTGCTGTGCCTTGAGTGGATCTGATGTGTGAGGGTGTACTGAGAGAGAGAGAGAGATAGAGAGAAAGAGAGAGAGAGGACTGAGATGAGTGTTGAGTGGTGTATTTCCTTGCGTGGTAGGATCCATCCAGAAAGAGTAAATCTACCAGTGTGGGAGGCTGTTTGTTGGCAGGGGAAAAAAATAAATAAATCAAAATAAAAATGCGTCGTACCATCTGCCGAGCATTTATTCAACAAAGATCAATTGTGCTCTGAGATGCTCTCTCTGAAACCCCCCCCCCCCCCCTCTCTCTCAGTTTGTCCTTCATTCCGTCTGTTCTCATCTCAGAGACAGAATCTGCAATCACCAAATCAGTAGAAGTTGGCCTCTGAAGCAAGTGGAGTCACATCTCAGATTCATAAAATTTGCTTTTTTATGAAATAACTCCCTTTTCCTCCCCTAACTCCTAATTCTTGCCCTGGTTTCACAGTCTATATATCTCCGTCTTACAGCGCCTTACAGAGTCTTTTGTATGAGAGCATTTGTTTTCTTTCTAGACAAGAATGCTCTCGATGAAGACGTTCTGATCACATCTCAGGCTTGGGGGAAAAAAGGGCACCACACCTGGCATTAATTAGAGTTGCCCTGCTTTTCAATTTTGCAACCTCACAGGGTGTCTTTGCTATTTCCTTTTCCAAACAGAGCGCTGTCACAAATTTGGAAATTCAAATTAGGAATATTATCACTTTTAAGTCTTGTCATCCATACCTCACTCCACTTCTCATAATTGCTCTTCACTGGTGGTTGGGGTGTTTTTGGAACCCTTATCTGGACTATGTCCAAGTATTTGAGAGATAAAAATGTCATCCCTTTTTGAAGGGAACCAAGTGGTGCTCACCTCCTAAAGTGCAGCACTGTATTTTAATACATTAATCCCACAGCCTGGAAAAAAAAGAAGAGAGAAAAAAAAAACATAGACATTCACGGAGGGAGAGAAGAGAAGGATAGATTTCAGTGGAGTGGCCGCAGGAGAGGAGAAAAAAGGCACAAAAGAGTGTTCCAAATCGGAATCAGAGATGGCTATCGGCTGTTTAACTAACCCCAGCAGGGGCATCCTTCACATGCCAGTCCCGCTTGATCCTCGTCCCCTTATCACATCCGTCCACCTGTCTTTCTCCTGTGCCCCCCCCCCCCACCCCCCCTCTCCCCCCCTCTCCCCGTCATCCAACGGGCGGCTGTAGGCCAGCAGGATTGAGCGTTCGTCTGTAATTTAGAACCCATGTTCATGTAAGCACCCAGCCTGGGTGTGTCGTCGGTGTGAAAGGAGACCCTGTTCAGAATGTATGACCGTATCTCTCTGCATTATATGCCGAGCGTATACCATTCACGGTGAGGATATTGTATAGAAAATGAAAGCATACATTACATGTTTTTAAAAGCCCCAGGGGTATGCAGCCAGATATACATTATTAATGTGATCAGCAATATCCTGTCATATGTTTATGTTTGCATGGGGAATTACAACTGCTTTGATGAAATGGAGTTCATGATATATTATACATGTTTCAGAATCTCATAGTATTAGAGGAATTAATGCATCAAGAAATGGAGGAAATTCTATCAGGGTTGTTTTAGCAGAAAACACATGCGATCTTTTGTCAAAAATGCTCAATTATTCTTTTTAGGTCTGTACGCACTCTGGAATGTAAATGTAGCTAACCAGCGTATTTAAGCCGTGTGTTTTCACTTCAACGATTGCTTTCATAGCAACAGTGTTTGCCCACTCCAAAAAAGAATCAAGCTCCATTACCAAACACCCACCATCTTAACTGCCTCACGCTCCTTTCTCTCTCTCTCTCTCTCTCTCTCCCTCTCTCTCTCTCTCTCTCTCTCTCTCTCTCTCTCCCGTTCTCTCTCTCTCCAACAGCAATTGGAGGAGACTCGCTCCGTGCAACATCCTTCCTCTGACCCTTTGGAGAAAAAATTCATTGTAACAGAATGAGGTCAGACCTGCATTAGGAGACCCAACACAAAGGGAGGGCTGCTAGATGAGATCATTTGCAGGCCTTTGACCGGCAACCATTTCGACAACAAATATCCTCGAGCCGTCATGTGACCGTGTATGCCCCTGCGCTGTTTCACGCACAAATACAACCTTTTCTTTTTTATACATACAGTATATAGATTTTTTGTCCTTGTTTGGTTGGATTTGCGCTCAGTTTAGGTTTGAGCCCAAACTGAATGATTTTCAGTACCCTTCACCAACAGTATAGCCAAAAAAAATGGAGGGTAATGTGCTTTTAAATGCCTGCTCTCTGTTTGTGTTATAGCTTTCTTCCTCTTTGACCTTCTTTCGACGATTCTAAAATGAGAGAAAATAAATGGAATTTTATGTTGTATTTTTTTCTTGCAGAGTAATGATTAGGACAGTCGATGTAAAATGTGTAAAATGTGTACAAAGACAGGCCTTTATGCTGGCGAGGGGTCCTGTAGACGTACATGCTCTTAAGGCAGTAGAAATGTGGTCTAGCATCATGCTTTGTCTTTCATTCAGTTTCATCCCTCTCCTACATTTCGGGCCTCTGTAGTCTGTTTTCAGAGAGATCTGAATCATTTAAATGCAACGCAAAACGAATACCCCTCCGATCCCATTTTTTTTCTGTTCTACTTTTTCATCTTATCAGGCAGCCTCGATTGTCTAGCCTCAGGTAAGATTTGAGAGGTTTAAAATATTCAGGTCAAACTGTTTTTTTTATCTCCCTTTTTAAAAAAAGAAAAAAAAGAAGCCATGTTTTATATGAGATTGTTTACTGTGCCACACAAGCAGCCATTCATTCTCTTCTACTGTCCCACAAAGTTCTAAAAACTATTTTAATCTGGATAGAAAAAGTTTTTTTGTAACACAATTGAAATATGTTTACACAAAGTAAACCATAAAATTGTTCATGTTTTGGTAAGCCAACTCAAATTGGTGTCATAATTGCATCCAGGCAATTACCCAGCCTCATTTAATTCCATTTATTTTGAACTTGGAACTGATTTAACAGCAAACTATTTCCATACAACTGTGCTCCTTGTAATGTCACGCCAGTTCAGTTTTGCAGCAGTGGGATTGTACAGAGCGATGAGTGTGGATTTTTTGTTTGTCTCTTGTCGTTTACTGCCCAGCTGTGAGCAAGAGTGCCAAAGGATGGCATGTGATTGCTGTTGTAAGGAAACAAAGGGTACATATGTGATTTATAACACTTTGATGCAAAACCCATGTTAGTTGTACTTAATTAAATGCAGTATATCACACCAATCAGTGCAATCCAGTGCCACATAACCACAACTTTTCAGTGTAATTATATTACATTTTCTGACTGTAATCCAAATTAAGCAGATACTTACATGTAATCTGTCCAAATGTACACTGAAGCACTATCATACCCCAGTTTTTACCTTTACGCAAGTACAAAGTATCAATGTGCTCATGTGTGGTTGAAGTTTCTACTGATGGCCATAGCAGCTATTACATGACCCTGCTGTTGCAAAGACTATACAGTAAGTGAACCATTTTTGTGCATCGTATTTTCATACAGGATCATTAAACTGTGATACATGCATTCAGGCATTTTATAAGATTACACTCATAACATTTTAATGATCCATTCCAAAGTTTCCAAAACTTGCACCTCAGTAAGCTGTATTTCACACTAGTTGTCTGACAACTTACTGCGCGATGATGTGCAGAATAAATATAAAGCCTTTTGTGAGTCTCGGCACAAAACAGCAGTTAAACATTGCCCAACATTGAGTCATCTCGTGGCAAATTTATCAAACAAGAAACTACGTCTGCGGCTGACTTTTTTCAAAGCGCTTGCTGTACTTACCATTGTCAAAAGCTGCGCTCTTACACTGCTGCAAGAGAGTAAGATAAGAGACACATAATGGTATTGATTTGCTGTGTGGGCACGGTGCGGACGGCGACCATGTTGTAATCTGGGACGATTCGGAGAGAACCGTGTACCCTGTCACACTCCCGCTGAACGGACATGACAGTGTTTTGATACGGTCATCATCCCCCCCCCCCCCCCCCTCTCCCCTCCTCTGATGCTTTGTAGTGCACTGCTGTCAAGAATCCGGCCTAATGGGATACGTATGGGCTTGTTTAAAAGGCCCCAATTGAGAGAAAAAGACAAAGAGAGAGTGAGAGGGAGTGTGTGTGTGTGTGTGTGTGTATGTGTGTGCGTGCGTGTGTGTCAGTGTGTGTGTGTGTGTGTGTGTGTGTGTTTGTTTGTGTGCGTGCGTGCGTGTGTGTGTGTGTGTGTGTGTGTTTGTTTGTGTGCGTGTAATGTGTGTGTGTGTGTGTGTGTGTAATGTGTGTGTCCGGGGGGGAGGGGGTTAAGTGTATATCTTGAGAGACACTGTCATAGTGAACTGTCTTTAACATCGCTGTTGCTTGTTTAGAAACATTTACAGTTTAAATAGAACACACGTATACCCTAGAGAGAGAGAGAGAGAGAGAGAGAGTGAAAGAGGGGAAACAAAAGTAAAACAATCTTCACCAAACGGAGAGAGAAAGACAAATAAACAGAAATTCTCTCTTTGCCGTCGCTGGCTGGAGTTTTAGGGAGCTGTGTGTCCCCTGAGATGTCGTTCTGAAGCAGAAAATCACTGCCAGAGATGAGCTGTCATTGGATAAGTGTCACTGGTTTGACTTTTAGCATTTGGAGAGATCACAAAACTGAAGTCCTTAGAGACAAGCCTGTGTGTGTGTGTGTGTGTGTGAATGTGTGTGTGTGTGTGTTGTTTTTTGTCTTCCGCATTAGATAGACTTTGGTGTCTATAAAGAGAGAGAGCGGCGCAATCAGGCCGAAGGAAAAGAAAAAAAAAGACAGAAACGAAAGAAAGAAAGACAGAGAGAAAGAAAGAAAGAAAGGCTGAGTTGAAAATGGGCACGTCTAGCGGTGTCTGGGCCTCAGAGGTGGCGTCTGTGCCCAGCATGCTTTGTCGTCCCCCGGCCGCCAGCAGGGGGGATGGACGGTGGTGGTGGTGCTCTGGAGGGGCCCCTTGGGGACCGGTGTGGGAAGCATGTAGCCCCTAATTGGGCCTGTTAGGGTCAGCAATTATCAGCATGCCACCGAGACAAGGTGACAGCTCGTCTGCCTTTCAACACACTGCCACTCTCCTCTCCTCCCCTCTCCTCCCCTCTCCTCTCCTCTCCTCTCCTCTCCTCTCGCCTCCCGAGGAGAGGAGATAGAGGGACAGAGAAGGAGGCCCCAGCCTGACAAAAGAAGGGGGAAAGGAGGAGAGAGGAGGAGAGAGGAGGAGGAGGAGGAAGAGGAGGAAAGGAGAGAGGAGTAACAACATGCGAAGAGAAACATGAGAGCAAAATGTGGACATATGAGACTAAGAGCTGAGATGAATGAAAGAATGTCCGCGCGTGTGTTTGTGTGTGTATGTGACAGAGTGAGAGAGACCTAGTGAGAGAGGGAGAGAGAGACTGTGTGTGAGAGAGAGAAGGTGAATGAGAGGCAGAGAGAGAGAGAAAGGAAGAGAGAGAAAGAGTTTACACCACATGCACCTAAGGCCAACAGTGAGTGAAGCTGATTTCTTGCCAATCCAAAAATCAGACCCCCCACATCAGCTTGCCACCCCCGCAACCCCCTCCCCCCTCCTTTGCAGCATTGCATCTGTGTTCCCTTTGGCATGGCCAACAAGTCCCCAACAAAGCCTCCTTTCACACCGCCTGAGTGTGTGTTTGTGAGGGGTCTCTCACGTCAAACATACACCCCATTCTTTCACTGTGTACACTGGTGTTCAGATAGTGTGTGAGGGCGTAGACGTCACCAGGGAATGTTACATTTTGGGTGTGCAGTGCTTCCTATAGCTGATCAAGTCAATTCTTTATTTTCTTTCTATTTTCCGTGTTTATAGCTATGCTATAGACATACGAATTTCCGCAACATCACCTGAATTGGAATCCTTCACTGTTCTACAGTCGTGTGTGTACTAAAGAAGCCTGGTTTACTTCCTATTACACTTGCCATATAATGAAACTCTCCCATTAAAAGAGTTATGGCCTCTCTCTCTATTTTTAACCTCTTCTCTTATCTGTGAAGCCGTATTCCACATTTTTTAAAGAAACATCCAGGGAGAGAGGCCTGAAGGTCGACTGATACAAAATGAGTGCAATACTGAATCTTATAGCAACAGGGTGAGAGAGACGACACGCATTTAGATTTTCATTTTTACTTGCTTACTTCTCACTCTATTGTTTCTATTAGTTGGGAAAAGGGGAAAGGGAAAATGGGCTTTAGAGTAGAAAGAACTGCGACGTCCTGTCTAAAACCCTTCATGACCATTCGTTTGACCTACCTGAGGTTGGTCCGTGAGCCGTGCTGCTTAGCACAATATGATGACACCCATACGTGCTGTGCTTGGTAATGAAACATGAAATATTTCAAAACCTGCCACAGGGAGAAGTGAATCAGTATTCCGGCAGTTCCCTTTCCAAAGCCCAGAGCAACAAACACTAACAATCAGACTCACAAAGCGCTCAGATTTATCTCTGCCAAGTACAATGATGTCCAAGGACTCACTGTTTCCTGTGAATTTACATACATATGTGCTACAAGCTACTCCCCTTCTCTCAGCCAGAGAGAACACAGCAAGAATGTTTTAAAGTTTTAGAAAAGGGCACTCGCCAAATATGTCATTCATGCATAATTGTCCTAATTGTGTGGCAACAGAAAACAGGATGATTGCAACAGGCAACGTAGTCTCAGTGACAAATTGCGATGACTTTGTGTGGTGGTCTGCTTGTTTTGCTTTATGACGCCGATGTGCACATATGTGGGAGTTATGTTTGTATCTTACACATCCTGGCAATGGTGTCAGAGATCCCTGCGTGCAGCCTTCAATCATTTGAACGAGGCAGCGTACAGTAAACTGTGCCATGAGCAATACCTCCGGAGAAATTCGTCGTGGTTTCTTAAGATAATGATGAAACCCCCCCCCCCCCCCCGAGGGAGGTGAGCGGGAGCGGGGCAATCCAAACACCGATCGCTCCACACCCCCACATTCCCAGAATGCTCGGCGGCGGAGACACCTGACCTTCCTGTGTTGTGCCGTCGTCACCCACACACACACAGATGAGTCAGCAGGCAGATTTGTCTGGGTCCCGGCGTCGAGCGATCTGATACGCCGCGGCCCCCGCGTTCTGAGGCGAGTCGGCGAGAGAGAGAGAATGTGCAAAACAAAATCTGTCATGTTTGACAGCCTTCCCAACAGCAGACAGTTCCCAGCAAGTCAACAAGCCCGAGGTCGCAGTGAAAACCAGTAGAAGGCTCAGATGATGCACACCAACTTCCTCTTGAGAGAGTTTTGTTCGGCTCAGAGCAGTGAAGTTTACTGTTGTGCAGTGTGTACCATTCAGGCTTTAGAGACCCAACTCCATCACAATGATGACTGATTACAAAAGAGAACATGTGATATATTTGAAGTGGGTGGCTTTTCAGGATGAAAAATGAAGAGAGCATTATTTGAGACATCAAGAACAATCCACTTGTAACTTGGGTTGCCTCTACCATTCAACAGTGTAAGTGGTTTACAATACATAACTAACTCCTATAACATCATCATGAAATATAAACATTTGCCATTTCTAGAACATATGGTTCATTGTACATACCATAGGTTTTTAAAGCTTATAGCGGCTTTATCGGTATGGAAGTGTTGTCCACTCAACATGAACCAACAGAGCCTGGGCTTTGTTTCAGCTTTGAGAGCATTTCATTTCTGTCCTAGTTAATTGGCTGTTACGGTTATCCTTCTGATGTGGCTTCCTAATCCAAAGACTTAGTGGTTACACGACTGTGATGACGTCTCTAAAGGCCTGCATCTGTACAGAGCACCTGCAGTACCTCTCCTTCACTCTGCAAATAGAGTAGCCTATAGCCATGAGTTCTTTATGTCTGTGCTTTATGTCTGTGCACACCTATTGGGTGTGTCTCTGTGTGTGTGTGTGTGTATGTGTGTGTGGGGGGGGGGGGGTGAGAGTATATATGTATGTATATATATATATATATATATGTGTGTGTGTGTATACATATATGTGTGTATGTGTGTGTGTGAGTGTGTGTGTGTGTGTGTGTGTGTGTGTGTGTGTGTGTGTGTGTGTGTGTGTGTGTGTGTGTGTGTGTGTGTGTGTGTGTGTGTGAGGGTGAGTGCATATGTGTGTGTGTGTGTGTGTGTGTGAGGGTGAGTGCATATGATTGACACTCCTTGCATCCCTGCCAGAGCGTCAGACTGAGACAGAGGCAGCACTCGGAGCTAGCCGGGGGGGAAGCGCTGCAGGCAACCTCTCCCAACTTCACAGGCAAACGAGCTGCCGCATTGTGCCAGCCACAGACAGACAAAGGAGGATGAACACATCAGGACACGTGCGCTGAAGACCTACAGCATGAGAACATGTTTTTTTGTTTTAGTTTAAAAAAATAAATAAATAAATAAATAATAATAAAAAACATCTGAGGCATGCTGCCAACTCCTCCAACGCACAACAGCACAGACTTTTATCAAACACCATTACGTCAGTATCGTATTGAGTGCAATTGTAGAACATTCTTTCTTGGAGAAGAAAAGTTTGAATTTTTCTTGAAAATACTGCATACGGGAAATTAACTGTTTTTAGCGTTTTAGTATACCTATGTGTGCCTAGTGTATCACATACCTCAGTGTGGCATAGGCAGGAACAGGAAGTATAAATAGTCTTTGACTTTGACACTGGCATCACTTTTCAGCACATAGCCTATCACCGAACATGACAAGCGACTGCCACTCTCCTCTTTTATCAAGGCAGACGCATGAGCTGCAAAAACACTGATACTGTACGTTCACAATAGCTTTTAGAGCAGAAGGCCTCGCAGTAATGATAGCAGGGATCGAATCGGGACGGCTGCATATCCACCATGTTCGCCCCTCACAAAGTTGCAAGCACCTGTCAAGGGCCTGTGCTGCTATAGAGCTGTGTAGGAGCCAGGGGGGTACTGCTGGGTGAGGGGTGGTGTTTGCCTAAGAGAAACAGCTCGGCTGTAATTGTCTATATATTAAAGGGAGCATGGGCTGCTAATGGGAGTGTCTCCAGATTGTGTCCAGATCTGCAGGACACTCGGGGACGGTGACATGAAGGAGCGTCTCCAGCCTCCTTCTCTCCCTCCCTCCCTCCGTCCCTCACTCTCTCTCTCTCTTCCCCCCCGCCTTCCGTCGTTCTCTCATCCCGCGTATCGATCCCCAGCTGTCTCCTTCCTAACGGCCCTGTTAAACACTGTCGCCAGGCACTTTACCGCACGAGGGTCACCAAGCAATAAAACTACCCCTCCCCCCCCCCCCCCCCCGACCACCACCCTTCTGAACACACACACACACACACACGCACACACACACACACGCACACACTCACAGAGCCATAATCTCAGCCCCTATCTCCCTCCCCGGGTTTCTAAAAGCGCTCTGATGAGAGCGATGAGAGATGGCTCAAGGCTCGACGTCGTCGTGTCGTGAGGTGGGAGAACAATGCGGACGCTGCTGGGCCTCTGCGCAGGCCTCAGGAGAGGGGCCACATTTCAGCACACGGACGGATTCATCACGTGCCCTTGAGCGGCCAGAGATTTAATGTTAGCATTGATCAGGCCCGAGTTGTTCTTTTGCAAAAAGAAAAAAATAAAAGGGGGTGATGTAAGAGTCGCCAGGCCCACTTTCAGGAGTAATGTCCACCGGAGAAAAAAAAAAAAATTCAGAACTGAAGGCCACTGGATCTGTAATATGATAAGACGATATGAGGTTTTTTTGTGGACATGACACCTGCATTGTGTTTCCAGTTCTGACTCTGGATGGTTAAGAACTCTAACTAAAATACCTTGTGAGCTGGTGCAAACAGACATATGGCTTTGCAAATAGGGGTTCTTGGAGGTAAACATAGACTTATTATAAATATGTTCGTTTTCAGCAGCCTCTTGATAGGGCTATTCCAATTATATCCTTCTTACAAATGTCAAGATAAAATGAGTCACTCAAAACTTCCCAAAATAAAAAGAAACATTTCGCTAAT
>NC_085017.1:18129309-18214309 GCF_963854185.1 Sardina pilchardus
AAAACTAAGCAGGCTTCAGGAGAACTGGACCTCTGTGATTCACCAGGTTACATTATTTTTCATAACGTGTCGTCGTGGCAACTTCATATCCATCTGTGCTATGATCCGCTCTGATGCCTGTTCGCCATGAGGGCTAGCAGCACCCATCAAGTGCTAATGCATTTCTATTACTGTAAGTACAAGCCTTTGAGAAGACCACTAATTAGATATCCATTAATATCAGCCACAGTTGATATTGTGATGTACTCTCACATGTATCTGGTCAATCTGCCACTGATAGCTGCGTTGCCATGGTTAATCGTATAGGGCATGAAAAAAACTAAACGATCTGTGACAGAATACACAGTTGAGCATTTCTACAAAAGATCTGCCTTGGAATTCTCCGGAAGCACGTGAGGGTTGTGGGGGTGTTGTTCAAGCCTCTTCATAAACGGTGGTGGTGTACTGTAGGGTGGTGGGGGATCTGCAGGCGTTGTTAATAGAAATGGAAATGTACAGCGGCGATGGCGGTGTTTGTAGCCGCGTTTGTCACAACGCTCAGGTTTGGGCTCCAACAGCTGTGTTCGCTGCTGGCTGGGAGCCCGCGCGCTGTCAGGCTGGCCCACAGAGCCGGCGAAAACCAGGCTACAAGTGTTGGGTAAACAACCAATCTGTCTGAGCGCAATCTGCCACATGAATGTAACTCACACACACACACACACACACACGCGCGCGTACGCATTCATGCAAACGTACACACACACACACACACACACACACACACACACACACACACACACACACACACACAAACACACACACACGTACACATACATGAATGCATACACACACACACACACACACACACACACACACACACACACACGCACACGTACACATACATGAATGCATACAAACACACACACACACACACACACACACACACACACACACACACACACACACACACACACAAATACACACAAATACACGTACACACATATACACACACACACACACACACACACACACACATGCACTCGGAGTTGGTTGTTTGAGGGCTACGTTTGGTGAGGGTACTCACAAAAGCATATAAACCTCGATCATGCTCCATAGGATTGTTGTACATTACTGGGCCTTTGGTGACCACAACACTCTAGACAGAAATAAAACCCTCTCTGCATGTCCGACAGAATTCACATAAATCACCATTTACAAGAAAACCACAGACTTTTATAGACTATGTTACATCACTTCATAAAAAAAAAAATCATAATCCTTGACAAATATTAATACCAAGTGAACAAAGGAAGAATGAATAAATCACAAACATTTAATACAAATCAATTCAAACAGAAATTGCATTGTAATGAAAACAACATTGGCTCAGAGGGAGAAGAAAAACCCCCTTCGATAGTAGCTTATTGTGGAAGCCCTTTGGATGAACTATCTGGATGTCATTCTTCAAAAATGGCTTTCACTACAGGGTCCCCTCCATATCTACTTCCCCTCAAAAGAGAACTACAGAGCCTGTCTGCTCTGGAACCTCAGGGAGTTCCTGGCGTTTTATTTTATTATTTTTTATATAGCTTCTTATGTCTTATAGTTCCTCGTTCTCATACTGTGTTCTCCCGAGTGAACTCGTATGCATTGGACATGTATATTTCCCATGCTCACCATCAAACTCCTCCAGTGCAGAGAGGGGAACTCTGCTGCTATTACCATACATTCACAACCAGAACAAAGTACCCCGATCTCCCTCTCTCTCTCTCTCTCTCTCTCTCTCTCTCTCTCTCTCTCTCTCTCTCTCGCGCGCTCTCTCTCTGCACTGGTTGCTGTTTGCTGATGTAAATGCTAAAGAATGCTGAGAAGACACAGCATAATCCTCTATCTATATCACCCTCTCTTTATCTTTCATCTTTCTGTTTTTCATTTGCCTCCCTTTTCATCTGCTCATTCTCTCTCTCTCTCTCTTCCTCTCTCTCTCTCTCTCTCTCTCTCTCTCGGTGTGTCTCTGGGCCTCGCTGTGCTGGCCTTCAATGAGGACAGCGTGTGTTGGCGAGCAGCTGCAAAAAGGCTTCACTGACGTGAGCTGACAAGAAGTGACAGGCCTGTATATCTCTCCTCGAGCCTGACAGCTGACAGATGGATACCACTCACACAAGCTGGAGGAGAGAGGAGAGAAAGAGAGAGAGAGAAATGGAGAGAGGGAGGGAGGTAGAGAGGGAGGGAGGGAGAAAGAGAGGGACCGACAGACAGGGGGAAGTGGGGTGGGGTGGGGTGAGGGGAAAGCCCCCAGGATGATTGGTTGGCATTAGTCTCTGTTCATAGGGTTAGCATGTGATTTTGAGTGCTTCTGAAAAAGAAAAAAAACCCTCTCTGCTTAGATCCACCACTGTGCCAAGTCATCCCCACCCTCTCTCTTTCTTTCTCTCTCTCCCTCCCTTTCTGTCTCTGTCTATCTATCCATCTCTCTCTCTCTCTCTCTCTCTCTCTCTCTCTCTCTCTCTCTCTGTGTCTCATACAAACACACATAAGGCATACATGAATCTGTTATTGTTCAGCGGGTCCTCTTTCATCCCCTGGTCGTTATGAGCAACCCCAAACACACACTACAGATAATGGAGGGATGCATGAGTGGGTGAGGGAAAAGGATGAAGGCAACTGCAGGTGCACTCGGCTGTGCCTCAGAAATGTGTCTGTGTGTGTGTGTGTGTGTGTGTGTGTGTGTGTGTGTGTGTGTGTGTGTGTGTGTGTGTGTGTGTGTGTGTGTGTGAGAATGTACATGAGCATGTTTTTTGCACATGTGCCTTATTTGGTGTTCCTGTGCACATGGGCACAAGATATAGAAATGAACAGACTCACAGACATTAATGCATGCATGAGGCGCGCGCACACACACACACACACACACACACACACACACACACACACGCATAGATACATAGATACATAGATACAGATACACTCTCTCTTTCTCTCCCTCTCTTTTCACCCTGTCCTCTCTCTCTCTCTCCCTCTCTCTGTCTCTCTCTTCTCTATCTCTCTACTCCCCTATCTCACCCCGCGCCACTCCTCTCTCATTTAAATGAAGAGGACCATTCAGTGGCTGCAGAGCGAGAGACACTTTGCCATCAAACACTGCTGTCACATCCTGTCTGTCAGCTGTTTCATAGCAACCGTGCGGGCTAAGGTGGAAAGGGGAGGGGGGGGGGGGGAGGGTTGGAGGAGGTACTAATTTGAAATGAGGAACATCCATCTGTTTGTGTTTTTCAGGAACAAAAAAAACCATTATTTCCAGTTCAATCAATAGACTTGCTCTCATCTTTATCAAACGGCCTGAGGAAGATGGTTCAGCAGCACTGACGTGAGATGACTATACCAAGGGAGAAAAAGGAAGGAAAATAAAACAATAAAGAGAGAGGAAAAAGCAATCTGTATAGCTGAAGAAAAACAGCGAGAGACAATTATGCTCTGATGGTCTTTTCTGTAGTAATGATGTGTCACATTGATTGCTAGCCCACTGGATGCCTCAATCAGCAGAATTAAAGTTGGTGACTGGAGAATAGTACTCTAAGGGTGGTGGCACGGCAGTGAGGCAATGCAATTCCCCTCTATGTTCTTACTTGAACATAATTTCACCCCCAAGGTTGTTGTGAGGGATTCTTGCCAGTAGGGGTGCTGCTGAGCTCGGCTCGTTCGTTATGACAAGGGGGTTTAGTGGAAGTGATGGAATGTGTGTCTATGGCGTCCACAAAGCAATCTGACCCAAGTCAAGTTGGCCCGCATGTGAGCGATAGCTAGGGGATTGTAAGACCTTCTCTGTATTAGTCCTTCAACTGTTTACAGTTGCTGTTTGCCATGTGGTGTGTAGTGAAATCCTTCCAAAATAACAACTGGAATCAAAAGACAGAGCAAGGATATGTGGAGATATGAGATATGAAATATGTAGAGTCGAGATGAGGAGAGGAGAGCAGTTTTAGGAGAAGCAAAAATAACTGTGCATCTCTAAGCTTTACTGCAAAGCCTCTGCTAACGCCATTATGCAAAAGCCATGCATCAAGCACAAGACATAAAGTCATATCAGATTTCAGGATCACATGAAAAAAAAAAAAAAAAAAACAGGACAGGAGAGCAAAATATATAGGGGAGGAGGAGGGAAGAGGAGGAGAGGAGAGGAAAGGAGAGAGGAGGAGAGAAGAGAGGAGGAGAGGAGAGGCGGGGCTGTCTCATTGTCTCTCCCGGAGGTCTGGAGGGTGGACAGATACCAGAGAATTTGCCCCCCATGGGTCTGGTAGTCTGTTTAGCTGTTCCAGATTTGTGCAGACAGGGGCCTGCTGATTTACGAGGCGTTAGAAATTAAAGGGGGCTGTGCATGTGACAAGCATGCAGGATTTGAGGACATCCACAGCCATTTTTTTTTTGCTTTGTCTGTGGCCGGATCACCATTAAAATTCCCCCTTGTGCTTAACATTTGTCAAAATGAAAACACGTGATGTAATTTAGAATGTGTTCAATATACACACACACACAAGGAGAGGCACACACCACAGACACACACAAGCACATACACACACACGCACGCACGCACGCACACACACGGTCCGTGTATGCTTCGTTCATTTGATATTCAATTAAGAACCAAAAATCAAAAAATCAAAAAAATGACTTGATATTTCATTATTTGTTTATGAATGTGATACGAAGAACAAAATAACGCTTTGTTTTTCAGACTTTTAATTTTGTGGTCAGATCAAAAGTAGAACATTTAAAAAACGGACTCAGGGCAAACTGATTTTGATATTTCTTCTTTTCCGATTGCTGTGACCTGGAAGTCAATTCAAAGTCACTTTCTTGGTCTTCAGTGCTCAGCTTTAGCGACTTTTGGCAATTTTAGCGACAGAAAATATTGTCTGGCAAACCAGAAACTGCGCGACTTTGCGCAACTCAGTGTCATTGTTGAATCGTCAGAAAATCATCTCCCTTCTCGTGCCTGTTTTCTTGAACATTGCATTCGCCCAAATCGTTGTTCCATGATTATAGAAGTAGCCTAATGATTAGTCTGTAGTAGCCTATACTCTCAGGCCATGTTATTGCATGGAAGTTGCACAGTGGGTTGACACACTGAGGACGGCTTGACGCCGAAACGCGTCTGTTTTTTAGGCATGGTGCTGCCTACAATAAAGAATAAAACGACAACGAACTAGTGAGTGCGGTTCTTTTGCACATTGGAATTCCCTAGAAGTGGCCACATATAGGACACTAGCTACAGCGAACTTAAACTGCCACCTCGTGGCGATAAGTTGTAATACAATTCAATGTGCGTGAATTAAGTGGCCACTTCTAGGGAATTCCAATGTGCAAAAGAACCGCACTCACTAGTTCGTTGTCTTTTTATTCTTTATTTAAGCACCATGCCTAAAAAAACAGACGTGTTTCGGCGTCAAGCCGTCCTCAGTGTGTCAACCCACTGTAGCCAACTTCCATGCAATAACATGGCCTGCTAGTAGGCTATAGGCTACTACAGACTAACTTCGATATCGAAGGCTTTGATGCATCAGTAAAAGATTTGTATGTCTGCTTTTCCCCAACTACTGGTTTCTTTGCGCATGCTCGCGTTGCTCACAGCAGCTGCAGGAGTTTTCTGTGCCATCACTAGCCTATAGCCTACACTACAACCACTCGGACGAAGACATGTGAAATATAGGCTGCTATTTTAGCAAAAAGTGGACCACAACTTCATTCACAAGCAGAGCAAACAATTCAAATGAGAAAAACCTAGATTGTCAGCTGAGGGGACGTTTAAATAGCCTATAGCCTAACCATAGTCTTTAGGTTAAATTGTGTATAGCCTAGCCTATATTCGGACTGGTCTGACAGAAGCAGCAGCTGGAAGACAATAAATAATTTCCGGGGTCACAATCGGAAAAAAAATAAATATCAAAATCAATTTTGTCCCTAAGTCATTTTTTCAAATGTTCTACTTTTGATCTGACCACGAAATTGAAAGTCTGAAAAACAACGCGTTAATTGCTTCTTCGTATCACATTCATAAACACATAATGAAATAACAAGTCATTTTTGTATTTTTTGATTTCTGATTCTCAATTGAATATCAAATGAACGAAGCATACACGGACCACACACACACACACACACACACACACACACACACACACAGAAAAACACACAGACTATTTTGTCACAATCTAGCGCATTTCTGTTAGTCACCTCAGACTAGGCCTAGTGGGTACACAAACCCAAACCTGAGTCAGAAAACAACTCATCGTCTGACTGTCTGGACACAAAGAGGGCTCTTGAGTCTTGACATGGCTCCACTGATGGCTAGTGAGCAAGATATAGCTTTGGTCTGCATTACTCCTGTAGCTAAAGTACCATGATGATTTTAGGTAATTTTAGATAATTTCATGGTAAGAGAACTACATTTTTTTTTACAGTAACGAGGGGATACGAGGTATAATGTACTTTTTTGTGACTGTCTTCTGCTAAGAGTATTGACTAGTACAGTATGCCAGTGGAAACGGACAATTCCCATAGCCCAGCATTATCCAGATGTGAACACACAAGAGAATTGCAAGGAATGTACATCAAAGCAGTGTGAGATTGAACATGCTAAGTGAAATAGCTCAAACTCTAAAGATATTAATTGCTATTATTTTAAACTCCTATCACTATCTATCAAGATACTGTATATCTTGAAGGTCCACTGTTATGTTTTAATAGATAGCAGCGTAAAAGAAAGTTCATTTATTGACATATTTCGAATTCACACTATTTTAAGTCGTTGTCTCTTCCGTGGTTCTAATGGGACTCATTAAATGTGTGATGATGTGACAGCATCGGGAAGCTAATTTAGCTTGACATCCTATGTGGGAGAGATGATGGCTAATGACAAGGTTAATGCGGCGAGAAAAAAACAATGGAAACATCATAATGTGATCAGATAACGAGATTTGTGGGTGACACGTCGCAATGACGGGCAGATTTGTTTTCAGTATGGGTTTTGTAAGAGTTAGGGAAAAAAGTTGACAACCTCGGAGACAACCAGTGTGGCATGATGGCAGGGGTCATCTGCATAGATTTACACCTGCTCTGTATGCTCACATTACAACTAAAATGATAATTGCATTAGATCTATAAAAAAAATGGAACGCATAAACCCACACTACATCCATGTCTTCTTGAAAACAACTGTATTAATGCTGTCAGTGTGAATGTGGGCAAAACTACACTTCCCTCCATTAAAGAGATGGAGGTTGATTGTGTGTGTAATTTTTTTTAAAAAAGGTCAAACAATATTATTCATTACAATATTCTGTGCTAAAAATGCGAGCATTTATTGTACAGACCTATCAAAATAAAGGTAGTTGTCACTAAATCTTTAGTTGGGAATTGAGACTTACAGTTTTAACACTTTTTAATAGCCACTGGATAGCCGTCTTCTACAATTTAGCACCCTTTACTGTGTACTTCTTCAAAAACAAAACTATTTTTAGACTGCGCACATGTCAACAAAACCTCACAACACTTATTGATCTAAGCTAAAAATTTGCCTGACACATTGTCTTTTGTTTGATCAAATTAGCTCTGTGTGCATTATTAAATCTACAACGTGAATAAATCTGTCTGATTAAGGGTTATGTCACATGAAAGGAGTGCTGGGCTGCTGCTGACAATTCACCTATCCTATGTTACAGACACTTAATGGGACCTGAACCCATAAAATCTGTCACTGCCACTAAGATGCGTACCTCAGCTTACTGTTCTGTAAACATTAAAAACACTTTTAATATTGTGGTGCATTATACTCAGTTATTCTCAGTCTGTTGCGAATCAGGATATGTTTCGTTGAGAGTTGACTTGAGAAGTTCATAATATCCTAGTGCTGATCATGCACAAGTAATGAGCCAAAGAATACTGCTTATCAACTAGTGTATTTATGTTGGTTGGAAGATCTTCTGAAGTTCTCTGATAAAAAAAACAATTGTAGAGCTTCTCAAAAACACTATAAATCCATTCTTGAAAACATGAATTAGTCATGTTATTTAATTGTATACTAGGTAATATCCATAAAGTACCGTTGTGCTGTTCTCATTAAGTAAAGATATATCAAAATATAGCCGCAAGCGGCGATGGCGGGCCCGAGCACCTGCGGTGCGGACCCGTGACATGTGCGGAATCTAACAAAGCAACACGTACTTGTTGGTGGGCATGTGCATGAGCAACACACATTCCCACCAAATTTGGTTAATTTTCATCAAAGTATGTGTCAACCACAACAGACAACAAGCTAGGTGGCGCTATAGAGTCCCAAAGCCACACCCAAGAACAGAGCTCTGTCCCTGACTAGTGGCAGCAATAACACACAAACGTACCTAATTGTCGTGTATGTATGTGTCAACAATATTAGACAATGTGCTAGGTGGCGCTATAGAGTCCCTAAGCCACACCCTAGGCCAGAGCTCTATCCCTGACTAGCAGTAGTATTAACACACATGCCCACCAAATGTGGTTCATTTTCGTGAATGTATCAACCACAACAGACAATGCGTTAGGTGGCGCTATAGAGTCCCTGAGCCACACCTGAGGCCAGAGCTCTGTCTCTGACTAGCGGTAGCAATAACACACAAGCCCACCACATTTGATTAATTTTCGTGAATGTATGTGACAACTACAACAGCCTGTATGCTAGGTGGCGCTATAGAGTCCCTAAGCCACACCCTTGGCTAGAGCTCTGTCTCTGACTAGCAATAGCAACAACACACAAGCCCACCAAATTTGGTTAATTTTCGTGAATGTTTGTGTCAACCACAACAGATAATGGGTTGCTAGGTGGCACTATAGAGTCCCTAAGCCACACCCTTGGCTAGAGCTCTGTCTCTGACTAGCAATACCAATAACACACATGCCCACCAAATTTGGTTCATTTTCGTGAATGTTTGTGTCAACCACAACAGATGACGTGCTGCTAGGTGGCGCTATAGAGTCCCTAAGCCACACCCTTGGCTAGAGCTCTGTCTCTGACTAGCAATAGCAATAACACACAAGCCCACCAAATTTGGTTCATTTTCGTGAATGTTTGTGTCAACCACAACAGATAATGGGTTGCTAGGTGGCGCTATAGAGTCCCTAAGCCACACCCTTGGCTAGAGCTCTGTCTCTGATTAGCAGAAGCAATTCCACATATAGCTGCCAAATTACATCCAATTCAAAACCTTTTTTCTGCCTATAACACCAACTTCCTGTTTCTGAATAAAACGCCATAATTCAAACCTTCGCCATTTCGATATACTTTTGAAATTCAAAAATCTGGTCGCAATTCCTCTCGGGCAACCCCTCAAGATCATTTTAGTGCTTATATGACATGATTTCGATAAACTGTGTAGGAGAAGTGTTTCAAAATACGTGATGTGCAAAAATCATAATCATAATCATAACTCAAATTCTTCTAAGATTTACTATATTGTTTAAATGTAAAAGTTGTTCAGATTAATACAACACATATGCCCACCAAATTTGGTTCATTTTCGTGCACTTATGTGTCAAACACAACAGAAACCGCGCTAGGTGGCGCTATAGAATCCCTGAGCCACACCCTAGACCAAAACTCTGTGTCTGAGTTTCGATTGCAATTCTACAAATGGCTGCCAAATTACAAGAGTTTTAGAGCATGCCAAGTTGGTGAAAAAAAAAAAACAGGTAAGGAGGAAAAAACTATAATAAATATAGCCGCAAGCGGCGATGGCGGGCCCGAGCACCTGCGGTGCGGAGACCTGTGACATTTCGGAATCTAACAAAGCAACATGTGCGTGTTGGTGGGCATGTGCATGAGCAACACACATGCCCACCAAATTCGGTCAAATTTCCTGAATGTATGTGTCAGCCACAACAGACAACATGCTAGGTAGCGCTATAGAGTCCCTAAGCCACACCCTAGGCCAGAGCTCTATCTCTGACTATCGATAGCAATAACGCACAAGCCCACCAAATTTGGTTCATTTTCGTGAATGCGTGTGTAAACCACAACAGACAATGCACTAGGTGGCGCTATACAGTCCCTAAGACAACCTTGGCCAGAGTGCTGTCTCTGAATAGTGGTAGCAATAACACACAAGCCCACCACATTTGATTAATTTTCGTGAATGTATGTGACAACTACAACAGCCTATATGCTAGGTGGCGCTATAGAGTCCCTAAGCCACACCCTTGGCTAGAGCTCTGTCTCTGACTAGCAATCGCAATAACACACATGCCCACCAAATTTGGTTCATTTTCGTGAATGTATGTGTCAACCACAATAGACAATGCGCTAGGTGGCGCTCTAGAGTCCCTAAGCCACACTCTAGGCCAGAGCTCTGTCTTTGACTAGTGGTAGCAATAACACACAAGCCCACCACATTTGATTAATTTTCGTGAATAAGACACAACAGACAACATGCTAGGTAGTGCTATAGGGTCCCTAAGCCACACCCTAGGCCAGAGCTCTATCTCTGACTATCGATAGCAATAACGCACAAGCCCACCAAATTTGGTTCATTTTCGTGAATGCGTGTGTCAACCACAACAGACAATGCACTAGGTGGCGCTATACAGTCCCTAAGACAACCTTGGCCAGAGCGCTGTCTCTGAATAGCTATAGCAATAACACACATGCCCACCAAATTTGGTTCATTTTCGTGAATGTATGTGTCAACCACAACAGACAATGCACTAGGTGGCGCTGTAGAGTCCCTAAGCCACACTCTAGGCCAGAGCTCTGTCTCTGACTAGTGGTAGCAATAACACACAAGCCCACCACATTTGATTAATTTTCGTGAATGTATGTGAAAACTACAACAGCCTATATGCTAGGTGGCGCTATAGAGTCCCTAAGCCACACCCTTGACTAGAGCTCTGTCTC
Organism: Sardina pilchardus; assembly: GCF_963854185.1. Taxonomy (NCBI): domain Eukaryota; kingdom Metazoa; phylum Chordata; class Actinopteri; order Clupeiformes; family Clupeidae; genus Sardina; species Sardina pilchardus. Next base: position 18,140,210 of record NC_085017.1, read on the forward strand.
TGACTAGCAATAGCAATAACACACAAGCCCACCAAATTTGGTTCATTTTCGTGAATGTTTGTGTCAACCACAACAGATAACGTGCTGCTAGGTGGCGCTACAGAGTCCCTAAGCCACACCCTTGGCTAGAGCTCTGTCTCTGACTAGCAATAGCAATAAAACACATGCCCACCAAATTTGGTTCATTTTCGTGAATGTTTGTGTCAACCACAACAGATAACGTGCTGCTAGGTGGCGCTATAGAGTCCCTAAGCCACACCCTTGGCTAGAGCTCTGTCTCTGACTAGCAATAGCAATAACACACATGCCCACCAAATTTGGTTCATTTTCGTGAATGTTTGTGTCAACCACAACAGATAACGTGCTGCTAGGTGGCGCTATAGAGTCCCAAAGCCACACCTTAGGCCAGAGCTCTGTCTCTGACTAGCAGAAGCAATTCCACATATAGCTGCCAAATTACATCCAATTCAAAACCTTTTTTCTGCCTATAACACCAACTTCCTGTTTCTTAATAAAACGCCATAATTCAAACCTTCGCCATTTCGATATACTTTTGAAATTCAAAAATCTGGTCGCAATTCCTCTCGGGCAACCCCTCAAGATCATTTTACTGCTTATATGACATGATTTCGATACACCGTCTAGGAGGAGTGTTTCAAAATACATGATGTGCAAAAATCATAATCATAATCATAACTCAAATTCTTCTAATATTTACTATATCCTTTAAATGTAAAAGTTGTTCAGATTAATACAACACATATGCCCACTAAATTTGGTTCATTTTCGTGCATGTATGTGTCAAACACAACAGAAACCGCGCTAGGTGGCGCTATAGAGTCCCTGAGCCACACCCTAGGCCAAAGCTCTGTCTCAGAGTATCACATGGAATTCTACATATGCCTGCCAAATTACAAGAGTTTTAGAGCATGGCAAGTTGGTGAAAAAAGGAATTCGGTAAGACGGAAAAAACTATAATAATAATAATAATAATAATCTGAGCAAAAACAATAGGGCCTTGCACCTACGGTGCAGCCGCTGCTACAGCGGCCGCACCTCGGTGCTCGGGCCCTAATAATCTGAGCGAAAACAATAGGGCCTTGCACCTACGGTGCAGCCACTTTCAGTGGCCGCACCTCGGTGCTCGGGCCCTAAATATAGCCGCAAGCGGCGATGGCGGGCCCGAGCACCTGCGGTGCGGACCCGTGACATTTCAGCATCTAACAAAGCAACACATACTTGTTGGTTTGCATGTGCATGAGCAACACACATGCCCACCAAATTTGGTTAATTTTCATCAATGTATGTGTCAACCACAGCAGACAACAAGCTAGGTGGTGCTATAGAGTCCCTAAGCCACACCCAAGGCCAGAGCTCTGTCTCTGACTAGTGGCAGCAATAACACACAAGAGTACCTAATTGTCGAGAATGTATGTGTCAATCATAATAGACAAAGTGCTAGGTGGCGCTATATAGTCCCTAAGCCACAACCTAGGCCAGAGCTCTATCCCTGACTAGCAGTAGCAATAACACACATGCCCACCTAATGTGGCTCATTTTTGTGAATGTATCAACCACAACAGACAATGCGTTACGTGGCGCTATAGACTCCCTAAGCCACACCCTAGGCCAGAGCTCTATTTCTGACTTGCGGCAGTAATAACACACAAGCTCACCAAATTTGATTCATTTTCGTGAATGTATTTGTCTATCACAACAGGTAACACACTAAGTGGCGCTATAGAGTCCCTAAGCCACACCCTCCGCCAGAGCTCTGTCTCTGAATAGCTATAGCAAAACACATGCCCACCAAATTTGGTCCATTTTGTGAATGAACTTGTCAACCACAACAGACAATGTGCTAGGTGGCGATATAGAGTCCCTAAGCCACACCCTATGCCAGAGCTCTGTCTCTGACTAGCAGTAGCAATAACACACAAGCCCACCAAATTTGGTAAATTTCCTTGAATGTATGTGTCAACCACATCAGACAATGTGCTTGGGGCTAAGATAGGCTAGAAGAAGTAGGATAGACAAATGGAGAATGGGGAGTGTGTGTGTGTGTGTGTATGTGTGTGTGTGTGTGTGTGTGTGTGTGTGTGCGCGCGCGTTTGTGTGTGTGTGTGTGTGTGTGTGTGTGTGTGTGTGTGTGTGTGTGTGTGTGTGTGTGTGTGTGTGTGTGTGTGCGCGCGTGTGAGAGAGAGAGAGAATGACGGGGGAGGGGGAGAGAGAGAGAGAGAGCACCTACTCCTGCGCAGCTAAATGGATGGAGCATGAGACACATACTCCAAACACAAATACAAACACAAATAAACCTAAATACTCACTTACTGTGAACATGGCTAAAGTCAAAATTGCAGCATAGGTTGATATGATTATTATTATTATTCGTCAACTCGCTTCAAAATATTTTAGCTAAAACTGTGTCCACCACAATCATTAATGCACTTTTAAAATCACAAACAACACCAAATTCAAAATGTTGTATATGACTGTCACTACAAACACACTAACTAATACTCCATCAAATTTCATCCAAATTAGTCACTGTTCTCTGCCTATAACACCAACTTTTTGTTTCTTTTATAAGACACCTAGATTCAAACCTTCGCCATTTCAATATACTTTTGAAATTCAAAAATCTGGTCGCAATTTCTCTTGGGCAACCCCTCAAGATCATTTTACTGCTGAAATGACATGATTTCGATAAACCGTCTAGGAGAAGTGTTTCAAAATACATGATGTGCAAAAATCATAATCATAACCATAACTCAAATTCTTCTAATATTTACTATAGAGTGTAAATGTAAAAGTTGTTTAGATTAATTGAACACACATGCCCACCAAATCTGGGCAGTTTTCGTGAATGCATGTGTCAACCACAACAGACAGCGCGATAGGTGGCGCTATAGAGTCCCTGAGCCACACCCTAGGCCAGAGCTCTGTCACTGAGTAGCCACAGTAACTCCACATGTAGCTGCCAAAAAACAAGAGTTTTGGAGCATGCTAAGTTGGTGAAAAAAGGGCGCACGGGGTAAGAGGATGAAAGAATACGAATAATAATAATAATCTGAGCAAAAACAATAGGGCCTTGCACCTACGGTGCAGCCGCTGCTTCAGCGGCCGCACCTCGGTGCTCGGGCCCTAATAACAATAACTCAAATATAGCCGCAAGCGGCGATGGCGGGCCCGAGCACCTGCGGTGCGGACCCGTGACATTTGCGGAATCTACCAAAGCAACACGTACTTGTTGGTGGGCATGTGCATGAGCAACACACATGCCCACCAAATTTGGTTAATTTTCATCAATGTGCGTGTCAACCACAACAGACAACAAGCTAGGTGGCGCAATAGAGTCCCAAAGCCACACCCAAGGCCATAGCTCTGTCTCTGACTAGTGGCAGCAATAACACACAAGCGTACCTAATTGTCGTGTATGTATGTGTCAACCATAATAGACAATGTACTAGGTGGCGCTATAGAATCCCTAAGCCTCACCCTAGGCCAGAGCTCTATCCCTGACAAGCAGTAGCAATAGCACACATGCCCACCAAATGTGGTTCATTTTCGTGAATGTGTCAACCATAATGGACAATGTAGTAGGTGGCGCTATAGAGTCCCTAAGCCACACCCTAGGCCAGAGCTCTATCCCTGACTAGCAGTAGCAATAACACACATGCCCACCAAATGTGGTTAATTTTCGTGAAAGTATCAACCACAACAGACAATGTGCTAGGTGGCGCTATAGAGTCCCTAAGCCACACCCTAGGCCAGAGCTCTGTTTCTGACTTGCAGCAGCAATAACACACATGCCCACCAGATTTGGTTCAATTTCGTGAATGTACGTGTCAACCACAACAGACAATGCGCTAGGTGGCGCTATAGAGTCCCTAAGCCACACCCAAGGCCAGAGCTCTGTCTTTGACTAGCGGCAGCAATAACACACAAGCCCACCAAATTTGGTTCATTTTTGTGAATGTTTGTGTCAACCACAACAAACAACGCTCTAGGTGGCGCTATAGAGTTCCTAAGCCACACCCTAGGCCAGAGCTCTGTCTCTGACTAGCAATAGGAATAACACACAAGCCCATCAAATTTGGTTAATTTTCATGAATGTATGTGTCAACCACAACAGACAATGCGCTAGGTGGCGCTATAGAGTCCCTAAACCACACCCTAGGCCAGAGCTCTGTCTTTGACTACCGATAGCAATAACACACAAGCCCACCAAATTTGGTTCATTTTCGTGAATGTATGTGTCAACCATAACAGACAACGCACTAGGTGGCGCTATAGAGTCCCTACGCCACACCCTAGGCCAAAGCTCTGTCTCTGACTAGCCATAGCAATAACACACAAGTCCACCAAATTTGGTTCATTTTCGTGAATGTTTGTGTCAACCACAACAGATAACGTGCTGCTAGGTGGCGCTATAGAGTCCCAAAGCCACACCTTAGGCCAGAGCTCTGTCTCTGACTACCAGAAGCAATTCCACATGTAGCTGCCAAATTACATCCAATTCATAACCTTTTTTCTGCCTATAACACCAACTTCCTGTTTCTTAATAAAACGCCATAATTCAAACCTTCGCCATTTCAATATACTTCAAAAATTCAAAACTCTGGTCGCAATTCCTCTCGGGCGACCCCTCAAGATCATTTTAGTGCTGATATGACATGATTTCGATAAACCGTCTAGGAGAAGTATTTCAAAATGTGTGATGTGCAAAAATCATAATCATAATCATAACTCAAATTCTTCTAACATTCACTGTATAGTTTAAATGTAAAACTTGTTCAGAATAATACAACACACATGTCCACCAAATTTGGTTCATTTCCGTGAATGTATGTGGCAACCACAACAGACAGCGCGGTAGGTGGCGCTATAGAGTCCCTGAGCCACACCCTAGGCCAGAGGTCTGTCTCTCAGTAGAGGCATCAATTCTACAGGTAGCTGCCAAATTTCAAGAGTTTTAGAGCATGCCAAGTTGGTGAAAAAGGGCAAAACATTCCGGTAAGGGGAAAATACTATAAATATAGCCGCAAGCGGCGATGGCGGGCCCGAGCACCTGCGGTGCGGAGACATGTGACATTTCGGAATCTAACAAAGCAACATGTGCGTGTTGGTGGGCATGTGCATGAGCAACACACATGCCCACCAAATTTGGTCAATTTTCCTGAATGTATGTGTCAACCACAAAAGACAACACGCTAGGTGGCGCTATAGAGTTCCTAAGCCACACCCTAGGCCAGAGCTCTATCTCTGACTATCGATAGCAATAACGCACAAGCCCACCAAATTTGGTTCATTTTCGTGAATGTGTGTGTCAACCACAACAGACAATGCGCTAGGTGGTGTTATACAGTCCCGAAGACACCCTTGGCCAGAGTGCTGTCTCTGAATAGCTATAGCAATAACACATGCCAACCAAATTTGGTTCATTTTTGTGAATGTATGTGTCAACCACAACAGACAATGCACTAGGTGGCGCTATAGAGTCCTTAAGCCACACCCGAGGCCAGAGCTCTGTCTCTGAATAACTATAGCAATAACACACATGCCCACCAAATTTGGTTAATTTGGGTGAACGTACACAGACAATGCGCTAGGTGGCGCTATAGAGTCCCTAAGCCACACCCTAGGGCAGAGCTCTATCTCTGACTATCGATAGCAATAACGCACAAGCCCACCAAATTTGGTTCATTTTCGTGAATGTGTGTGTCAACCACAACAAACAATGCGCTAGGTGGCGTTATACAGTCCCGAAGACACCCTTGGCCAGAGTGCTGTCTCTGAATAGCTATAGCAATAACACATATGCCAACCAAATTTGGTTCATTTTTGTGAATGTATGTGTCAACCACAACAGACAATGCACTAGGTGGCGCTATAGAGTCCTTAAGCCACACCCGAGGCCAGAGCTCTGTCTCTGAATAACTATAGCAATAACACACATGCCCATAAAATTTGGTTCATTTTGGTGAATGTTTGTGTCAACCACAACAGACAACGCACTAGGTGGCGCTATAGAGTCCCTACGCCACACCCTCTGCCAAAGCTCTGTCTCTGACTAGCCATAGCAATAACACACAAGTCCACCAAATTTGGTTCATTTTGGTGAATGTACGTGTCAACCACAAAATATAATGTGCTGCTAGGTGGCGCTCTAGAGTCCCTAAGCCACACTCTAGGCAAGAGCTCTGTCTCTGACTAGTGGTAGCAATAACACACAAGCCCACCACATTTGATTAATTTTCGTGAATGTATGTGACAACTACAACAGCCTATATGCTAGGTGGCGCTATAGAGTCCCTAAGCCACACCCTAGGCTAGAGCTCTGTCTCTGACTAGCAATAGCAATAACACACATGCCCACCAAATTTGGTTCATTTTCGTGAATGTATGTGTCAACCACAACAGACAATGCGCTAGGTGGCGCTCTAGAGTCCCTAAGCCACACTCTAGGCCAGAGCTCTGTCTCTGACTAGTGGTAGCAATAACACACAAGCCCACCACATTTGATTAATTTTCGTGAATGTATGTGACAACTACAACAGCCTATATGCTAGGTGGCGCTATAGAGTCCCTAAGCCACACCCTTGGCTAGAGCTCTGTCTCTGACTAGCAATAGCAATAACACACATGCCCACCAAATTTAGTTCATTTTCGTGAATGTTTGTGTCAACCACAACAGATTACGTGCTGCTAGGTGGCGCTATAGAGGCCCTATGCCACACCCTAGGCCAAAGCTCTGTCTCTGACTAGCCACAGCAATAACACACAAGTCCACCAAATTTGGTTCATTTTCGTGAATGTTTGTGTCAACCACAACAGATAACGTGCTGCTAGGTGGCGCTATAGAGTCCCAAAGCCACACCTTAGGCCAGAGCCCTGTCTCTGACTAGCAGAAGCAATTCCACATGTAGCTGCCAAATTACATACAATTCCTAACCTTTTTTCTGCCTATAACACCAACTTCCTGTTTCTTAATAAAACGCCATAATTCAAACATTCGCCATTTCGATATACTTTTGAAATTCAAAAATCTGGTCGCAATTCCTCTCGGGCAACCCCTCAAGATCATTTTAGTGCTTATATGACATGATTTCGATAAACCGTCTAGGAGAAGTGTTTCAAAATACATGATGTGCAAAAATCATAATCATAATCATAACTCAAATTCTTCTAAGATTTACTATATTGTTTAAATGTAAAACTTGTTCAGATTCATACAACACACATGTCCACCAAATTTGGTTCATTTCCGTGAATGTATGTGTCAACCACAACAGAAACCGCGCTAGGTGGCGCTATAGAGTCCCTGAGCCACACCCTAGGCCAAAGCTCTGTCTCTGAGTTTCGATTGCAATTCTACAAATGGCTGCCAAATTACAAGAGTTTTAGAGCATGCCAAGTTGGTGTAAAAAAAAAAAACAGGTAAGACGGAAGAAGAAGAAGAAAAATAATAATAATCTGAGCAAAAACAATAGGGCCTTGCACCTACGGTGCAGCCATTTTCAGTGGCCGCACCTCGGTGCTCGGGCCCTAATAAGAATAATCTGAGCAAAAACAATAGGGCCTTGCACCTACGGTGCAGCCACTTTCAGTGGCCGCACCTCGGTGCTCGGGCCCTAATTACAGTTCCACTGAAATTACTTGGGAAAACTAAATGTAAAACATGATTTATGAAAATGCATTCAAATGGAGAGCATTTTGGAAAATAACTCTTCAAACGCATTTTACCAATTCTAGTTAGAGACACAGCTATACTGTACTGTTGCAATTGCAGTGATGATACTATTTGTCCTTGTGACCTGCATTGTTAGTTTCATCATACATACTGTAAGCCATTACAGCACTTAGGTATTGCACAAATACACAAAGGCTGAATATATTTTGTTTATGTGGCACAGAAGTGGGCACGATTGGAGGAAGTTATGTATTCCAGAACTGAGGATGCTAATTGTGTTCTTTTCTCAAGTTATCTGTCAAGGCGTACTCAGCTTCCTTATGCAGAGAACAGAATACAAATCTTAGTGCCTTGTCATCTGTGGATGCTGTGTAACTTTCAGGGCTACTTTGTGCACTGAATTACAGCAACGCTCAATCTTGTCAAGAGGCCCTCCAGGTATCATCAGGCTCCACTCAAATCGACCCCCTACCGGGATGCCTGCTTCTGCCCAGCGACCCCCTGGCAGTGGGCTAAACCCCTGCCGCCTGCCAATGATGCCCTCCTCCCGCGGACCCCACCCATCCCAGACCACGTAGGTGTCGCCCTGATCCCCCTCTTCAGGGAGGGAGGGAGGGAGTAGTCAGCAACAGCAGACCACCCAGGACAGAAGGCAGCTCGTAGCTCTCCTCTCATCCTCTCTCTTGTCCTCTCCTCCTCTCCTCCTCTCCTCCTCTTCCGCCCTCTCCCTCCCTCCTGACTCCTGCCATCTGTGAACACGTCTCCTTGGTGACAGCTGTGTCGCACCTCCACAGATAAATCAATCCATCAAGAACGGGGGAAAAAAAAGAATAAAAACTAAAACAAGGGTGGAAAAAAGCGAAAGAAATCTGCCGTGAAACACAATCATCAAAGGTCATGTCGGAGGAAAAGGGGGGGGGGGGGGGGGGGGAGCAGATTAAATTAGCATAGTATTAGATATGGAAAATGATTTATGTCAAAGCCATCTTCAGCAGAACTCTAATATGTTAATTACGTCTCTCATTAAGAAAGTTGATTATGGTTCACAGATGAAATCAGCCGGGCAGACACCTGGAGGAAGGAAAGGGACTGAGCTTGGAACCAAACAGCCACCCATGGCAACTACTACCCCATAAACACACACACAATGCACACACACACAGACATGTGGACTCATATATCTACACACACACACACACACACACACACACACACACACCTACACACACACACCTACACACACACACACACACACACACACACACACACACACACACACACACACACACACACACACACACACACACAGATGAAAGGAGGGACACATTGAAGTCATAAGTGGCAGCAAATAAGGTGGATGCTTAGAGTGGGAGACTTCACTGATCTTGCTCTCAGCTCTTTCATTGTAGAGCTGGCATGGTGAAGAGATGTGGCCTTGCTTCACTGCTTTGTGTGCTTGACCTTAGTGGTAGTTTTTCACTGTAGACCAGGCTGTAGCCACCAGAATTGCTTTTATTTGCTGTACAGTAACAGTAATCAATGCCACACCCTCATGATGCCAGAATATGGAAGGCATGTTTGCGCACACACACACACACACATGCACACACACTTACAACGAAATTCATCAGTGATCTTATAGAACATTAACACAAAGTGCAAAGATTAGACAGCACACAGTTCACACACTACTTTTTTTTTGGCCTCTCTAACACATTTGGACATGATAATATGCGCTGCTAGAGCTCCCTCCCATACATGTACCATATATCAAAACATCATCAACGTAAGGATCTGTTAATTGACTTATGCACAAACGCTTGACTAAAGGAAGATAACTGTAAGTCATACAGTATGATATCCTCTTATATTCTCACATTTAGTTTGTTTGAAGTGCACTCATAAAAAAAAAAAGAAAACTTGGTTGTTTGGGGGAAACATACTGCATACTAAAAAAAATAAAAAAAATAAAAAAAATAAAATAAAATAAAAAAAAAACCTACAAACATTTACATAGCGGGAGAAATAATAATAAAAAAATAAAAAAGTAAAAAATAAAAGTCTACAGAGTGCAGCAGATCTGAGCTGACTCTTGGTCTTTGATGTGCATTCAAATCTACACTGAGATGAATGAGCCCAGTTAATGCATTTCAAAGGCTCCACTTCATAGGTTGTTCATGGCAATATTTTTGAGGCACGCGCGAGATCAAGTACGCGAGCATCCTCCTCTTCCTGCACCCCCCCCCCCCCTTCAGTCGGCATTGGAGTTTGCCTAACTGCGGCATTAGTGTTTCAGACAAGTGGCTGGCCCAGATCAAAAAGGCTCCACATTTTTTTTTATCTTTATCGTGGATGAATAATACACTTTGCAGTGATTTTCACCAAATCAGAACTATTTAGTGTCTGATGGGCGGGGAATGTGTTTAAGTGTGTTTAAGTGTGTGTGTGCGCGCGCGCGCATGTGTGTGTGTGTGTGTGTGTGTGTGTGTGTGTGTTTGTGTGTGTGTGTGCAGAACAAGCTAGAGCAGCATGTCCATATTCTTTCCATACTTCAGATGTAGAGAGTGAATGGAGAGACTTATGATATTTTGGAACATATTAAACATCAGCGGACACAATTCTACAACAGACCATTCCACTACAAGGAGATAAACATGCACATTTTTTTTGTATCTTTTCAAATAAATAATTCCTTATACTCTCCAAAGACATTTACATATAAATACAAAATACCTTTCTTTATTTGACCAAACAAATCTTTTCCTACTGATAGCAATCAATTACTGACCACTCTGGGAAAGGAAATCAGTCTCTTTGACCATTCTAGGCTCTGCAATCAGAAGCCGAAACATTCTCTTTGTCGCACATTATCATCCAATCAGGTGCTTTTGGCATGGATCCATCTACATACCTGTCAGTCATTTTAGCAGACACAGCTGGGAGTGCATTGAGAGAGCAGTAGGGTTGAGGAGAATAAGGAGCATTCGAACAGGTCTGATAGAAGGGGTGATGTTGATAACTACTGTATTTGATGCTGTCTCCTGCTAACTTGCATCAGCATACTGTAACTTTAGTATTGCACTACTGGTAAATGGTTCTTCCTGCCAGTGAACCATGGAATAGTTCTTAATTGCTCAACGGTTCAACATTGTAGATACAGAAAAATACTGGTGGGAATCGAGAGTTTTTGTTGTGTGTCTATGAGTATTATGCATACACAGGAAAGCATGTGTTTGTGGGATTGTGTGAAAGAGAGATTCAGGTGTAAATTGAACATGACATGACTATGCAGCAATCAGTGAGTGTGTGCACTGGTATGTGTGTACGGCACGCTGGTGTCTGTGTGTGTGTGTGTATGTGTGTACATGCGTGTGTGTGTTTGTGTGTGTGTGCGCATGTGTATGTTTGTACGTGTGTGTGTGTGTGTGTGTGTGTGTGTGTGTGTGTGTGTGTGTGTGTGTGTATGTGTGTGTGAATGATTGGAAGAGAATTGGCTGATAAAATGGTGCTACAGAGAGAGCCATATGCGAGTATATATCCAAGCCAAGACACAACATCAACAAAACCATATGGAGATTTTGTGCAGTGTATACACAGCTCAGCATACATTTGTCTCAGTAGTATGCCATACACAGGTCTAAAATCACAGGAGTTTTTTGTTGGGATTGACTCTGGCTTATCCTTGTGTAATTTAGATTAATATGCTAGTAATTTCTGAAGTGCTTGTTGAACAGCCAAGGACAAAGTGTGAGAGCACAGCTAGAGGCATTGCCAATACTATGTTTGAGAGGTTGTTTGTACCTCGTGTGTGCTTTTCCTGTGTTGGCGTTGTCAGCTAATATAAAAGAAAAATACCAACAACTCTCCCATTGTGCAGCTCTTTCATTTCCCCGCAGTAGTTTGTGAAAATGTTTCTGATGGTTTAGCTGCACCAGTGTTTCCAATGTTCTTTGATGCAAAACATTTGAATGATCGTCTTTGCATAAAAAAAAATGCTGTTCAGTTTTTTTCAATCTCTCTGCGGAACCCCTTGTCTTATTGTTCCGTCACTTCCTCTGTGTGGTGACCGATCTGTGCGGTGTTAGCACCTTAAACTGGGGGCAATGGGAAGTGTGTGTGTGTGTGTGTGTGTGTGTGTGTGTGTGTGTGTGTGTGAGAGTGTGTGCATGTACAGTATGTGTGTGTGTGTGTGTGTGTGTGTGTGTTTGGGGGGGAAGTAGGGCGTTGCGCCGAGGAGTGTTGGGCTCTGTCGGCAGCTCTCTCCGATAACCCGGCTTGCGAGTCTTTTGACAGCCACAATTAAGTGTGTTAATTAGCGCGCGAGCACAAGGGATAATATTTACTGTGATGAGTTATCCAGCGCCGTCACGCATCGCAATCAACCGGCGAGGGGATGTGGCACGGGGGACCCGTAGCCTTTCCTCCACTGCGCCTGCCCCCTCTCAACCACTGTGCCAGTTACCTTAGAGGCCAGGGGGAGAGAGAGGGAGAGAGAGAGAGAGAGAGAGAGAGATAGAGAGAGAGAGAGAGATAGAGGGAGAGAGAGAGAGAGAGAGAGAGAGAGAGAGAGAGAGAGAGAGAAATGTCTGGAACTCTTGTATAGGCTCCAATGGATTATGAGGCGTCCCCAGAAATAAAAACAAGCTCAATGTTGGTGACAAGCGGCATTGAATGGGGGGGGGGGGGGGGGGGGGGGGTTCAGCTTTTGTAAGCTGAACTTTACATCAAAGTGCTTGATTAATTACTGATAAGACACTAATAAAATATTAATGCATTTTGTAATTAATCGTGTTTCGGCACCGTGCGTCTAACCACCCCCAGCTAAGTCTTTACTTGTTTGGCGTTTTATGTTATGTTTGCATGTGTCTGTGTGTGTGTGTCTGTGTGTGTGTGTGTGTGTGTGTGTGTGTGTGTGTGTGTGTGTGTGCATGGGAGAGAGAGAGAGAAAGAGTGTTTGTGTGTGTATGTGCTGTCTTTGAAATGGCCAGCATTCGTCTTCCTGCACTCCCCCAACCAATTTATAAGTTAATGGCTATCTTGGAATAACCCCCCCCCCCCCCCAAAAAAAAGGAAAAGAAAAACACCAAAAAACCCAGGGCCCTCCACCATTTGGGAGCTCCTTTTGAAAAGAGTCAAATGTAAAGGAGTGATGATGAGGTCACCGAGAAAACGAGCTCTTTCCCTTTCAAGCCCCCACACATAATGAGGGAGATTAGCACTCTTCGTTATCTCTCTGTTGAAGCGCTGTCAATATCTTTTCTCTCGTGCCTCATTAGAAAGACTCACGGCTGCCCTTTTCACCAGACGCAATTTCCACCAATTGTTTCATGGTTTTAATGTGTTTAAACACCATGTGAAATTTTCCATGAAAAGTCATGGTATAGTTTTTCTTTTAATTTGAATGTATGCAAAAAAAGGGCAAGGACTCTTTTAAATGTCATTTAAACATATACTGTATGCACCAGTTCAAATAATACAGAGAATCCTTTCTGCTTTCTGTTGAAGAGTTTCTCAATGTTCAATGTGCTGAACTAGAAATATCGCTGGACTGAATGTTTCTTTCTAACAGATGAATTTACAGCTTCACAAAAACACTGGCACTTGCAGTACTTAACATGCAGTAATAAACATTGGCAATTTGAAACGTTTACATTGTTGATAGTGGACTACAGTGATAAGAAACATCAAGTCCTTTTATATAAACATGTGATAGCAGACCGCAGCAAATCAATATGGAGACACAAATGACAAAAGCATTTGATCTGTTGGTGTATTTAAATGTTAAATAAGTGTTCAGTTTTCTGTGGCTTTTCATTGATGTCAAAATAGGTTTTCCGAGGTAATTTGTGAGTAAAGCACAATATTTCTACCCTCACTTGCTCTGCAGAGGCTTTCCAATGAAATGAATAGCGAAGAAAACAGCCTTGTTTATATCCATATATACTTTCATGCAAGTGTCCATGTGCGCGTTTGTGTGTGTAAGTGTGTGTGTCTGTTTTGTGATGTGATAAATGTCCCCCCTCTCATAATCTATGTGCTTCAAAGTATGATATATGTGAGGGTGAACTTTGAATTATAAGCCGAACCGAAGCTCATAAATCTTTTAACTTTGGTGAGAGGTGTTCTCCTCTAGGTGTGTGTGTGTGTGTGTGTGTGTGTGTGTGTGTGTGTGTCTCTGCATTGTATGAATAATGGAACCGTGAGTGGTCAGCTGGTTCAAGTCACTGACTTCGGCTGACTGTCTGAGGGGAGAGAGATGACTCTGTCCACTCCCCTCCGTGAGTGTGTGTGCGTGTGTGTGTGTGTGTGTGTGTGTGTGTGTGTGTGTGTGTGTGTGTGTGTGTGTGTGTGTGTGCGTGTGTGTGTGTGTGTGTGTGTGTACTGTATACGTGTAGCTGTGGACCTTCAGCTCGAGGGAGCCCATTCATGTTTCTCACAGGCTACACCACTCCTACACACACCTGCACAGAGTCCCAGAGCTGTTGTTAGCCGTGGTAGCAACTCCTGGAAACATCAATAACTGGTCACTCTCTATATAACCCTAAGCATAAAGCACTATGAATGGGTTTGTAAAGGGTTATAATGTATTCATAATGACCCATAATAAAACAGGAAGGACTGCATTCATACATTTTTACAATGTTATAGTTTGCACCCTTAGCTATAAGTGATAAATGTGTAATAAAGTGTCTTTGTGTTGTTATACGTCAGTGACCATTTGTAAACATGACTGTGTTCATAATGCTACAGTATAGTACTGGGTTTGTGTACAGTGTCCCCCAACAACCTTTCACTGTTGTGGACTCACTCTACCTTTAAGGTAATTGACCATCACTATAACATACTGATGTGGCAAGAGAGCAAAGATGCCAATCAAAGCAAAGCTGCTGTGTTTGACTGAACACTATTCCTTCAGTTAGTAAAAACAAATGAAAGACATTGTTGAGAGTTTTGGGCTTCAGAAACTAAATGACCCCCTCCTTGTGTGGGAGGGTCCAGCTCCTCTCTCACCATGCACGTTCTGGTCCCGGAGCAAAGGTACGGCAAGCGTCCAAGCGTCCCAACACACACACACACACACACACACACACACACACACACACACACACACACACACACACACACACACACACACACACACACACACACAGGCCTCTCTTTGTTCCACACCACCGTTGGCTGAGCCTGATGAATGGGCTTTCTCTCGGCGAGTCCATCCCTCAAAGCCTCCGCGACAGTGAAAACGCCACAGCGAGGAGGAACTTGATGGGGGAACCATAAGCCAGTCTATAAGTCTATATATCCATAAAATATGCCCTGGGACGTATTGACATCCACACACACACGCACACACACACACACAGATACACACACATACACACACACACACACACACACACACACACACACACACACATGGGAACGTTGGTGGCTTGGGATGCTTGCAAAAGAAATGCTGATGGCGTAAAGAGAGGAAAGCCTGTCCTCGCCCTTGTCAACACTCCGCCCCATCCACCATCACTCACCGTCCCCTTAGCAGACACGGCCTTGAGGCGATCATCGGTGGGCAGGGGGTGGTGGGAGGGGGGTTGGGGAGGGGAAGTTCGGCACACTCAATCATTTATGAATCCTAATCAAAGGCAACACAGGCAAACAGAATGCTAGAAAACACAGAGTACTTGTTGGGAGTATGACAATTCTATTGTGCTCACAATGACTTACTGTTCTTCGCTCATAACCACAAATTGATTAAATTCGCAGACTGGATGTGTTTGTGCAATAGAAGTGATGGAAAGTTGGCGGGGGAAAGGGAATTGGATGTGGCTTATGAGGAAGGAGAAAGTCTTTTGAATCCCTAACCATTTCCCCCTAACAGCCAAAATCAAGAGATACCAAATAAGTATGCAGGAGTGTCATAAATATTCATGCCGGGTGAATATCCATAATGAATATTCATGAAACGTGTGTGTGTGTGTGTGTGTGTGTGTGTGTGTGTGTGTGTGTGTGTGTGTGTGTGTGAGAGAGAGTGTGTGAGTGTGTGTGTGTTTGTGTGACTCCTCGCAGGCCTGCTCTCAGAAAAACCTTGTCTCCCAGGGAAAGCAAGGTGCTGGTCCTCGCAGTTATCTTGGTTGCCACGGCGGAGACAAAAGCAGGCTTTCTCATGACTTCTTTATCCTGGCGTGTGTTACTGAAGCGGGTCATGTTCCACAGGCTACTCAATGCGACGGAGAAATGAGGACAGCCATGCTTACAGACACAGGTACAAGAGACTAGACACCTCTGCCAAGTTATGCTGGATAAAGACACATGATTAGGAAGGCTCAACACTATCAGGCGAAGGAAGGGGAATGTGCATTCAGGGAGTACTGTATCATTAAACTGGAGAGCAGAATGCTCATAGAATGTTGTACCATGTTAAAGCCAATGTCTATCTACAATACATCCGATCAACCCTGAAAATGACAATAAGCTTTACATTAAGGCAATGCATACAGTCTGATTAAAACAATGTGGTACAATTTGACCAAGTCGGTCAAAGTTTTAAAACTGAAATGGTACAATTATTATTCAGTGTTTTATTGAAATTAAGCCATAATACTTAGGGGAAATGTACTATTTTAGAGCAACTGCAGAATAGAGAAAGCCACCAATTCCTATTCTGCACAACCACTGCAATACAATACATACTGCAACTCTCAATATACTGTAGGCCTCAATGTCACAGGTGCATATGTGTCTATATAGGCAGAAAATGTGTCCCGAGCCGGAGCTGAACAATCTCCAACATGAATGAAAAACAAATTTGTCAGTGTGTCCTGTTTGGTTAATCAGACAGTGGACACGAATGACCCGAGGAGGCCTCTCCATAATTTGTGGCTGGAAAGATGCACACCAGTCAGGATACACATGCTGCAGTGTGAAGGCCCGGATGTGTGAGAAAGATTACTTTTCAAAAGCGGCTGATTTATGTATGGCTATGGCAATCCCTTACAGGTTGTTTGCAACACTCCCCCCCCCCACCACCTTCCTCCATTCTAATCCCCAAACAGTGCCTGTCTCAAAGCCCTTGATACACACTTAGCCTCGAGGTGAAATGTTTGATAATATAACTACTGCTACTGTCACGGCATTTTCTGTGTGTGCGTGTGTGTGTGTGTGTGTGTGTGTGCGTGTGTGTGTGTGTGTGTGCGCACGCGTTTACATTACTCAGAGTGCGGGACAGTAAAGATTTATGTGAGATGGCAAAGAATGAGGGGCAAAAAAGGAAAACGTTGTGGGGGAACAGGGAGGGAGAAAAATATACATTGATTAAAAGCCCGAGATAGACCATCCAACGCCGCCCAAGGAACATCAGTTACTTTGCATTCTGACACGGCGATTGATAACTCATAAACGCGAGCAGGAATGACAAATGCCGACGGAAAGTGGCTCTGACAAAAACGATAACAGCGCAGGCCCTGGCAGTCTCCGGGGGAACGGGAGAGAGAGATGGAGAGACGCAGAGGTACGGGGCAGGGTGCTGTTTAAAATATTTAATCATTTGATGAAGGCTGCAATATGCCGGTTGACCCTGGAGGAGAGTGAATGTCATGAGGAACATCAGACGTCGGGGGGGCCTGGGAAACGGAGAAAAAAAACGGAGAGGAGAGGTGGGGTGGACCGGGGCGACGGGTTTTGATGTATTGTAATTCACATCTGCTGGTGTGTCTGTGTCTGCGATGTCTTCTGCATGTGGAAAACGAAAACAAAACATCTCTGTCTGTGGATGGAGAGATGTTGACGTGTGAGGGCGGCAGATGAGAGTCCGCCGGAGGTCTGCAGTGGTAATGCATACAGTTTTAGATTGACCCTAATTACTCAAACTGATGGGTCTAAGCCTTACGGTAATACATAGGCCTGTGTCCTCCAGCGGGGATCAGAACCTGGTTACAAAAATGATGCACTGGGATAGACATCCTTTGAATCACCAACAGACATCAATATACAGTACAGTGCATTCATTCTCTCAGGGTATGTGTGTTTGTGTTTAAAGAGTGTCGACACATTGATGAATATGCAGATCTGTGCAATATTTTGAATCGTTTTTGTCATTTGATTTATCGCCCTTTTGACATTTATATCCACACAGTGTAGTCACTGATTGCTGATCTGGCACTCAAAGTGTCTGCTGTTCTGAACAGTCAAATAGGCACTAGATCTTGTTTTTGGGGAAGATCGTTGCCTTCCCACAGGCAGAGCGGATGCAGAACCTGTTTATACAAAACAGAACCATGGAAACAGGATTCTAGAGCGTCCAATACACTCAAAGTCCCCTGACAACAAAACTGAGATGTTCACCACCCTCATTGGCCTTCTTTGTCCTAACCTTTCAACCCTGAGTTCTGACCTGTCTGTCTCTTCTGCCTTGCCGGCCGTGCGACGTAAACCCTTCGTGAGGGGCAAAAACCAGCGGCGGCCTCCTGGGATTTTCCCAGATGGCCCGTGGCGGAACCCTTGGCAGTCGAACCAGCGGGACGCTGGGCAATATCAAAGGCTTCCAACCCCCCTCCAATCCCTCTTCCTGCAGGGCAGCCCCTGCTTCGCCCGCATTGCCCCATAACCGCTACTAATATGGCAGGAAATTAGTCCAGAAAGAACCCCCCCTCACTCCACCACCATCACCACCACCATCCCGCCTTCAGCTCCCCAACAGCAAACCACCATTCAAATCCTCTTACTTTAAATCTGATGTCTGAGAACCAACTCTTGACAATTAAGAGATGCTCACTAATGAAGTACAGATTAACGATCTGATACAAATAAAATCCCCCACATCATTAAGATATAGAGGAGCCTGCACATCAAAAGGAAGATGGAGGGGGGTTTGGGGGGTTTGAGGGGGGGGGGGGGGGGGGTGAAGTGAAATAGAGTATGATTTGTTTTAAGTGTAGAAATTCTTGTTGAAGGCTTCGGATGAGAATGCCTGAGTGTTGTGCGGGTGCACCTTAATGACTAAAGGATTCGTGCACATGCTTGACTACCTGGAGACAATAAGACTTATCCTGCGAAAGAGCAAGAAGAGAGGCAAGGCAAAGCAAATATGTCACACTGTGTCACACTCCAACAAGATTATAAGGCCTCAAATCCGCTGGCCGTGAATAAGGAAGACTTTATAGGGATTTGTTTTATCTGCTTAAAAAAAGCACATTGACGTATGGAATCCAAACAAAACACTTCAAGGATGATTACATGACAACAAATCAGGAGGGCATTACGGAGAATTTAATGGTATTTAATGGACTCCAAAGTTTTTGGTAGGCGCCACAGGAGCAGAGAGGTTCAGACCTGCTGTCATGTCAGGTGACAATGCTTTGTATTTGTTTTTGGCAGTTTTCAAGTTCTTACTACTTAAAAAAAATATAATAATAAAAAAAATCACTCATGCTTTAATGCGCAAGGAAGCAATATAGTGACAAAGCAAATATTGAACATAGAACACACATTCAAACACTAAAGTTAATAACTAGATAGGGCAGCAAATGCACTCTTTCTCATTATGATTAAATTCATTCTGGAAACTGTTTGTGTCTATGACGTGTTCACTAAAATAATATTTCTACTGAATAGCTTTCGGTGGTTTACTTCACTGTTTTGACTCAATTGCCTTCAAAAATGGTCAGGAGGACCACAGAACAGATCCTTCTGCTATGTTTCTAAAGCACCAAACCCAAACCAAGTGTCATACCAAGCCATACTCTTGAGTGGATGAACTTTTCTCAATCTTTTTTACTGTAAATCAAATGAGAGAGGCATTGAGGCTGTTTTGACGTGACGTTTTGGCTTAGATTGTCCTTCATTTGCATTTACATGAACTTCACAAGTGGTTCTCAGTCAAGAAAACAAACACTTAAAAAAAAAAAAAACTCGACAGTTCTCAGCTAATTTTACCCCCAGGTGTCAGCTGTCAGTTTTCTAAGGCAAGATGCCTCTTAGCCCTGAGCGCCACCTATTATTTTTCCATCAAGCTTTGTACATGAAAAAAAAGAGCTCCTCTTTCTCTCTGCATTTCTGAGTATGTCTTCTTTTCATATTTTCTCTGTGTGTAGGAGGGTGAAGTATAGGCCGCATTTAGAAATAAAAGCATGTTTTGACAGCCATAAATTGCCGTAAACAGGGAGCGGCGTAGGACATGTGAGAGAAGGGTCAAGGGTTGGCACATGTATGTCTCTGCGCATGCGTTGGGATCAGTAGCAGGTGGAGGAAAATGTAGAGTTGTGTGACTTATGCCCTCTGGCTCTTGAGAAGTAGCAGTCGGAAGATCTAACTCGTTCTGGCCCAGCCCACACATCCACCCACGCACACACACAAAGCAAACGTACACACATGCGCGTACATACATCCACCCACATACACAGACTTACTCTCTCCCTCTCTCTCGTTCTCTCTCCCTCTCTGTCACACACACACACACACATACATATTATTTAACCTCAATTTGAAGGTTTACTCAAATCTGTGATGTCAACCTACACAAATCATAGGTCTTACTTTCAAATGTTAATGCAGTGTGTAAAACATATGCTTGTGAAAGCATGTTATGCTAAATAACGGTTGCCAGGGGTGGTGGTAGCATATAGAGATTATGGAGCTGGGCTAGCGTTCAGTGGCCTGAAAGTTGTGGGTTCAATTCCCGGCTTGAGCAAAGCACTTAACCCCTCTCTGGGAACAAAGTATAATGAAGTTGACTTAAGTCACTTTGGACAAGTGTCTGCTAAATGCTAATACATGCTATATAAATCACAAAGCAGATTTTGCTGTTTTTTTTATTGAGTACTGAAGAGAGGACTTTTCAAATCATTCTTCAAAAGTTCTGAAAACGCTTAGCTTTGACTTTCAGTGCTGAAACTGCTTATCGTGTTCCTTTCGTCCTTGTTCTGTGAACACATCTGTGTAGAAATCTGTGCTTTAATGATGTGTGAATGATTGTTGAGAATGTAACTTCTGTGTTGTGTCTGCCTGCCTGTATGTTGTGTCCCCATGTACTACATAGGTATACTGTATCCACAGTGACCAATGAAAAATCTTATGCCTATCAGCCAAATATATGATATTATATGATTTGTAGGCTGTCTTTTTATATAGGCTCAATTACTTATTTTTTGCATAATTATGTTATCATTATATGTTGTTTTGGACAAACACATCTGCCAAGAAGCATGACCATTACCATAAGAACTAACCCTTGCCCCAACCCCAACCCACGCAATCATAGGGTTGCTAGGGTTATAGAATTGTCAACAACAGTTAAGCTATGATCATCCATGTTGTTAACAATAGTTAAGCCACGATGATCAAAGTTACAGGGATCTAGAACTGCAACTTTTTGAAAAAAAAAAAAAGAAATGAATGTGACATACTAAGCCACACTGGGAGAACTACCAGACATGGATAAGGGGTGTGTGGGGGTGGCACAGATGAGACGAGGACAGGTTATGGAGTGGCAGCCTCTTACATGTGCCAAGATAGCATGGCACTGAGCCCCATCACAAACAGCACCCAGTGAAGTTTCTCTAATGTCTCCTAATTAAATTCCCCAGGGATGCGACACAAGAGCATAGTAGTTTACTGGCAAAGACAAAAAAAAAACAACAACAACAAAACAAACAGACAATAAACAAATACCAAAGACGACAACGGCAAATCCAGAGGAGAGGACAACGGAGTAGTCAACCTATAACAGACACAAATTGATTCGCCTTTTTCTGACGTTACAATACAGAGGGGCAGAAGAAAAAAAGAAGATTGTTTGGAAAAGAGCCTGTGGAAAACAAAATGTGCTATTAAGCCAATAATAGGATTATTATTTCTGTTTGTTTGTTATGGTGGATCAAGTACATTAGAGTTAAAGGCAAGGGGATTAATGCTAGACTGTTATCGCTGGTTGGCAGAAATTAGCATCAGCTGGAGAGGCACTATTTGCATAAGCATTAATTGTTTGGAGAACCTTGCCTTAGTAATTAGATATTGTGTCCAGATAGAGACCCGTTTTGCTGTCAGAAACATAAAACATGCAATATCTCTCTGGGGTTCTTTAATGTGTACTCAAAAAAAAAAAAAGTCGAACTCTGTGAATTCACACATTCCTGACAAGGTTTTTGGAGTGATGTGTGAGTGGGTGGTGATTTCTTCTTAAGTAATTTCAAAGTTGAAAAACAGACATCGCGAATGTGATGCCGAGTGTCGCACTTGTCTGTGACAACTTTGTATTTGCGAACGTGTGTGTGTGTTCAAGTGTGTACATGCACACTTAAGTGTGTGTGTGTGTGTGTGTGTGTGTGTCTGTTTCCCTGCATGTTTTGTATACCTCTTTAAATGGATGATTAAAAAGCCAAACACAATTGTCCCTTGATTTTAATTATCATGTTCAAACCAAGACAGCCCTTGAGGCTTATTTCTCCTCTCTGCTCTCAATACGTGTTTCACACTTTGGGAGTATAATGTGACAGGCTGATAATTGAACTCACTAGTTACTGTTAGTCCTGTGGAATAAACGTTGCTTATGCTGAACACTGCTGGGGCTGCAGTTTGCACCTCTGTGCCAATCATAGGTTTGATCAAACAAACATTTGGTTTCTACTGCCATGCACAAGAAACTCCAGGCTATAGGTACAGGGAATAGGAAGGATGTTTTAAACCAGTGCTTAAACAGTTGGATTGTGATTGCAACCCGAGAGCTGATACAATAGCACACATTGAATCAGGGAGTTGAATGGCACTTTACTGAGATGGTGCGGTATGTATGCATGCATCAAATTTGGACTATATATACTGTATATGTGTGTGTGTGTGTGTGTGTGTGTGTGTGTGTGGGGGGGGGGGGGGGGGTGTTGAATGAATGTATATGCATTATGAATATACAGTATATGTAGTTTGACATTTTTGTTTGTGGAGGGAAGCACAGCGAGACTGTGTGTTCGGTGTTTCCTTTTCCACAGCTGGGTCACATTTGGGTACTTCCTGAATCTGTCAACGCCATGTGAATGTCCTCAAATGTTACCATGTCCCCACAAATACGCTCAATCCAACAATGTCCCCACAAATATACAAGTGTGTTCACATGGTGTAATACACTGAATAAAACATGGTGTAAATATTAACTTCAAACTAACATGAACATAAAAATATACACCGCAAAGTAGAGATTAACCTTTTCTAACCTAACTTCAATGATGAAAAGACTGGCTTAGTTCTCAACATAATGCAAAATATAGTCTTTTTGTTAGCAACTCTTATAGCAACAATCTCCCAGTGGCAGAAAGGTCCATTTCTCCCTCAAGGCACAGGGTGTAACATGTCCGTCTGTGAACATTACCATCAGGGTCCCTGGTCTCTGGGGTGTAACCTATTTTCGATTTGATCTGCCTCCGATGCACCCCGGTACAAGTAAGAACCTCACCTGGTGAGTGATCCCTGTCTACATGGCTGCTTGGCAAGTTGAAAGGGGAAAAACACCAGGTCTACCTTCTAATATGTCTCTCAAAGAAAGTCAAAGGCCTGAAAAATAAAAAATGGTGCGTGTCTGCGTGTGTGTCTGCATGTGTGTGTGTGTGTGTATGTGTGTGTGTGTGTGTGTGTGTGTGTGAAAGAGAGAGAGAGAGAGAGAGAGAGAGAGAGAGAGAATTTTGACAGACGAGCTCAGCCGAAACATCACAAGATGGACAAGATGGCAAGCTGTAGAGGAGTGGGCCCGAGATCTCCCTGGTTACTGATCCATGCTCCAGCGCTACTGAGTGCTTCTCCATCAC
Source organism: Sardina pilchardus (assembly GCF_963854185.1). Taxonomy (NCBI): domain Eukaryota; kingdom Metazoa; phylum Chordata; class Actinopteri; order Clupeiformes; family Clupeidae; genus Sardina; species Sardina pilchardus. The sequence goes on from NC_085017.1 coordinate 18,163,688, forward strand.
ACAGATCAAAAAGCTCCTCGCATGCCTGCAGGCTCTGTGGGTGGATGGCTTAACCCCTCCCAGAGATAAAACACGCTCTCCCTCTCTCTTCTTTCTTTCTCTTTCTCTCCATCCCTCTTTCTGTCTCTCTCTTTCACACTCAGTCACTCACGCTTGGAGGGTGGTCAATGTGGGTGCTATGAAGTGGCAACAACACTTCCCACAGAGCGAGCCGAGCCTCATATAAAGTTGGCTCAGTGTATGGTGTGCCTCTCTAAGTTGACATACAGTTAGCATTTATTGCTTGTCAGTTAGCAAATGATTTACACTGTGACACCTGAACCAACAGACTTTATAGGTCTCTGTTACTTTCACAACATGTGTAAGTGTACTGTAGCCCATTTGGGCATTTATTTTCACTATTGTATTATGAAATGGCACATTTACTCGAAGACCTGCAGCAGCAACAACACCCTGAGATGTTGAGCTATGCAGGTGGTGGATTGGCTAGACGTTTCAGGCGAGTGGGAGGTGGATAATAGAGGCAAAGAGCCAGAAAGGCATTGCACCAAAGGGGATGTCAAGCACAGTATGAATGTCAGGAATGAACTGGTCATGATGGCAGATGTCGGTTGCCTTTGATAACTATACAGTATACTGTGAGTGTTTGCATTCTTCACACTGTGTGGCATATTTGATTTGTTTTTCATACAATGGGGGCTAAAGGGAATTCTGTGTGTGCATAAGTATGTGTGAATTGCACAGATACGTTTCCAAATAGTGCTCAACCTATGTGGGTGATGGTGTGATTTGCAGCCCTCTTAACGGTGTCATGATTGTGTATGTGTGCCGGCGTGCCTATGTGTGTGTGTGTGAGCCAGAGAGAGAGAGAGAGAGAGAGAGAGAGAGAGAGAGCATGCGAGCGAGTGTGAAGTTCTCAACTTTGCTGTGGTGCCAGTGACAGCTCTGATCAGAGTGTGGTGACAGGCTATGATTGTCAAAACACAATAGCACTGACTGGCAGCCAGGCATCTCTGGCATGTGCTGAGCCCCCCTGTTTTTTTCTTTTCCCACCCTCTCTCCCTTCTCTCGCCCGCCTCTCTCTTCTCCTGCTTCACTGTCAGCTCAATCAACAGCATCCTGGGGTGGGCTCAGCCAGCGCGAGTAAAAAGCAAAAAACAACAAAACACCCTCACAGACAAAGGCACACCGCCAGGGATTAACTATCCGTGGGCTGAGTTTGAGGCGTTCGCAGGCGCCGTGCGTGCGAGAACTGAGAGCTCGAACTCAAGGCGGGCGCTACGCCGCGGATATCAATCTGGGGAACCGCGGGGGTAAACGTAGACAAGAGTCTGACTTTTTTTTCCAGATAGGACTTAAATCCGCTGGAGATTGTGACTGACGTTCTGGAAGCTTCTCGTGGCAGCCGGCGCCGGGAGGAGAGTGAATGTTGTGAGGACTCGGTGACACTTAACACAGCCCAGTTGTGACAGTTTGTGTCAATTCACGTCAGGCACCAACTGGCGACTGAAGTACCTGTTACCTGCTTGGCATACTGTGGCCTGGAAAACTGAAGACAACAGATAAATGTGTTTAGACATGCTTCAGTTAATCCAGTTGAAGTAGTGCGTTGCCCGAGTAGTAGTGCTAGAAAGGATTTTTGATGGCTGATGTTGAGGAATTCATAAAGATTCTTCTTCTGCTTTTGATTTTTTCAAATCATATGGTAAGAATGCAGAACCTGACATGTTCAGTCAATCATAACGATACACCTGCCTGATCATAGCTGTGCGGAAACAACTTAATCACCCATACAGTGTGTTGAAACATCAATTAAAATACGTGTGAATTGAAAATTCATGCAGTCTGTGAGAGGCCTATCCACTTACACATTTGACTGACATCTCCATCAGTGTCTGTCTCTTGATGAGGTAGTTCTATATTCATCCGGAACTAGGACAGGTTACGCTCTTTGGCGAATGCTTCTTAGCGCGCGGCGACGAGGCGACGAGGTAACGGGTATCTGGCTGGCATCTCGCGCGTCCCCCCCTCTCGACTTGGTTCTATTTATATTGCCATTCATATTCATGAGCCATGGCAACACCAGTGCATTTAACTTTATTGCTGGGGCGAACTTCGCCTCGCTGTTGGCAGCTGACAGAGCGCCGACTCGCGCGGCTTGACAGCTGACTTGCAGCCCACATCCCACTAAATCATCCGGGCCAGACGTGGACCGTGAAAAACGCGGACTCGGCCTGGCTTGTAAAAGCGACTCCCCTCCGTTCATTTTCGGCATTAAGTGGATTGTTTGCCCCCCTATTAATGCGCCGCTTCGAGGTGTAATGTGCTTGCGTATGCCGGCTCAGCCACTAAAAGAGACTGACATTTTGTTTATGGGATGGCATTTTTAGTTGCTGTTGTTGCTGATGTCGTTTGACAAGCTCCAGTAAACTTCGCGTCTCCATGTCTGGCGCTACTTCTAAGAAGCGCTGGGGCACGAGGGCCGAATGAGTGACGAAGAAAGCCACTCTTCAGTAACTGGGGTAGGGACTTAACCCTTAACGGATGGATAATTCCAAATAGGACCATTAAAATTAATGGACTCTGAAGAGCTAAGCCAAAAGCTGTCATCTTCAGTGAGTGTGCCATCTCTCCCCATATACAACACATATCACATAGTAGGTGTTCACTGAGTTGATGTTCGTAGGGTTAAGGTAGGCTAATTCAACTCAGCCTAACATATTCCCAGCTTCTGGTAAAGTACCTGAACTTGATCCAAGAAACAGAGTGGGAAACAAAATTCTTTTAACAGCTCAAAAAATCTAAAAACTTTGGCAAATAAATAGAATTCTGGGGTCGGGAGAATTGTGGGGAGGACAACACAAGGACGACAATCTTTAGAGCATAGTCAGCAAGTCATAGCCAGACAAACACAATAAATTCTCACAGAGAGTGGGTATGATTTAATATGAGTCATAATTTGCTTTCTTTCATAAGCATACTGTAAAGAACACTGGCCTGAGGATAACATTAATGAGAGACTGAAGGCTGGCTTGGTAAAAGGTATATTCAACAAGGCTTTCACTAACTTCTACAACCATTTTAATTACAGTTTGGTATCTGAACATCAGGTGAAATACTAGAACCTAATCTAAACCATATGTTGATGCACTCAGATCTAGACGAATAAGGATGAAGACTTTGTTTAAGTCAGTAGCAAGTCTGAGATCATTACATTTTTACTAAGGCCAAGTAAAAATCTTCTTTACTTGGTTCCAGCTCTTCAGAGCTTGCACTACCATAAGATGACCAGGTGTCCAAGACCAAAACTAGGGACGTAATCCCCAAAATGTGGAAAAACGGGGACATTTTCAGTTTGACTATCAATCTGGTTGAAATACATAGACGTTTTATCTTAAAAAAACGGGGACATAGGTAATTTTTCTGTATTTTCCCAGGGACAGATAACCAAAAACGGGGACTGTCCCCTGAAACCGGGGACGTCTGGTTACCCTACACTACCAACATCTGGACAGGCTAAACCTAGCACTTACCACTGTACTATTATCCTGGTGAAAACCAGACTCATTCACTTAGATTGAGAAACATTTCCAACCCAACATGCATGTGATGGCCTGATGGGCGTAAACATAGCATAGTTAAGAATTTTGGACATAGGACCTCATTTCCAAGTTAGCCAGTGTTTTCCAAGTTTTCAGCACATTTCATCCAGTCCTTCTAGTTGTAGTTTAGCTGGTGCTAGGCTAACACAAGTCAACGGTATGTGCTAGCCTGCCACTAAAAACACTTTTACCCACTCCACAGTACACCAAAGGCAAATAAATTATAACGTCAGACTATCATTGTAGATGTCTGTGTTGATAGAATAATGTTTGAAATAAAACTTACTTTACATTGCATTGCAACAGTTCCCTGTAGTTGGCATAGGCAACGGCAGCGGCAAACTTTACCTGGGTGTCCCGACTCACGTGCATGGAGTGTGCTTCTCTGTTTACATTTCGGGAAGTAGGCCTACTACTAACCGGAGCAAAGTAAAATTCCACCGCTGCTGAGAAATTAGTCCCTCAAAATGTTCATTGAGATGCAAGGCTAGTTTTATTTCTAACATTAGGCTATATTCTATCAACACAGACGTTTACATCGATAGTCTTCCAAGTGCAATTTTAGATGTTTGCAGGCATTACTACTACAGCTTACCACCGCCGCTTTCAAAACTATAGTGTCATTCGCTGTCTTTGCTGATTGGCCAAACAATTTTGGGGTCTGACGGATACATTATGTGAATTATGGTGTTCCGGAATAGCGTATCCCTGAAAGAAGATAGATGTAAGTAGATAGGCAGGCTACTTGACAATCATCCCTCTAGAACTGTCAATTGATTATATGCGAGCAGTCCGTATTGCTGCATTAACATGATTGTTTACCTTTTTGTCAGTCGCTTTGGATAAAAGGATCAGCCAAATTACCAGATGTAAATGTAGGAAGTAACAATAGGAATCCCTGATCAATGTGATTGGGAAGGCTGGACCAATTAAAAAAAAAAAAAAAAAAAGTTACGCTGCTATTCTGCTATATCGACGATGCTATCACGAGAGGGCCAGACTCTCTTTGTGAAGTGAATTGAAGCAGGGTGTCTGGAAACCAGGCTGCCATGAGACTCCCTGCTGTATTATAATGCATATTGCTCATCTAGAGTCTCATCTGTTTCTGTATCAATGCTATCCTGTGACACAGAGAGAGATTTGGTGGCTCCTCCACCCCCACAAGCACAACAGCACAAGAATCCACATCCGCATGATATACCTGAAATTAGAACAGGACTTCCAGCTCCTCCAGCTGAATCTTCAAGCAGCTTTGGCATGGCTGACTGGCCACCCCGTAGCATTGTTCCAGGGGGGCATGTTATGGTAATCAATGGACTCATCTTAGTTCACTGCAGTGGTGGGGGTCTCATTTGCCTGCCTGGCCCCTGTCAACCCCCCTCTCCTGCCCAAATAAACCCTTTACCCCCTTTAATCTTGTTATTAGAGCTAAGATAAGGATTAGTGCCCTCCGTGTCTCCTTACTCCCCTTACCAGAGACTTGCCAATATGACCCCTTCTGATCTGCATAATGCATGGATGGACTGATGGATGGGGCTGTCGGGAGGACAGCCATAGAGAGAGGACGTATTGAATACATTATCGCCCAAGACTGAGAAAAGCAACAACTTTGCTCACCTGCTCAGATTTTCTTATCAATGCACGGTGGCATGAACGTGGAGTCTGGTTTTTTTTTTTGCCAGCGGGGAGGACACTCAAGGTCTGAAGTCACCATTGAAGTTTGTGACCTCAAGCTGAATTAACAAACCTGAAAGATTTTTTTTTTTCTCCGAACGGCGCATCAATCCATTCTGGAATGTAACAGACAGAGCACTTCTGAAAGGTGTTCAATGAAATCCTTGTTGTTGTATGGGAGGATCAAGGGGGCCCAACCCAAGGCCAAGTACAGTTTGCAATTAGTCATAGTGTCTGGCTCTGTTGGCAAGTTTTAAATCCATGTGAAAAATACAGCACACATATTCCTTTGTGGCCTCAAGGATGTGGCACCAAACTTTTTTTTCCACCAAGAGGCCTATAATAGCATTTCTTTCCCCCTAACCCTCCAGAACTAAAGCAATTGACTTTCTCCAGTGCTTTCACACAAATCACGCAAGGAGCTATAACTGTCATTTTTAATGTACGAGGAAACATTTATCTTTTTTATTGGCAATTTAAAAATGAGATTGCTGAGGAATCCCTGAGCAGCTGCTAGCCAGTCTCTGTTTCCCCACTGCAATTACAAGTTGGGCAAATCTCCTTCAGTTCAAAAGCTGTCAGATATGCAGCAGATGTACACATGCATAAAACATACTAAAAGACTGGAGTCAAGACACAGATATGTAACATATCCGACATGATCATCAGGGATGTCAATACAGATTATGCTGAAGTTGTTTACTATATTTGAAATGCACAAATGTAAATAAGCAAACCATTTGAGGCCTTGGAATGCATCATGTGATGGTACAATGCCAATGTACTGTATGTTAGTTTTATGGTCCAGTGTGGGGCCGATATATGCACTCTGTCAGGATTGCTGACAGACTTTGGCAGGTCAGTTTATTTATATGTTTTCATATGTATATGTTTTCTCTTATTTCTGTTTCTGTTACTGTTTTTTAAAAAAAGACACCAGCAACCTATTCATCTAAAACAACACAGATTCTGAATTACTTTGTTTAACTCATACTAAATGAGCAGTATTTCTTAAATTGTTTGACAGGAGTCCAGCTGAATAAATGGGCAGGCAATAGTGGGGGGGGGGAGTCTTTTTTTTCCAAGGCGTTTTCTCGGCAATGTGACGGATGAGCTGGCACACTGGCTGTCAGAGCACACCTGTAGGTCTCCTGGCGGTGCCGATCACAGAGCTTCGCAGGGCCCAGCGCTCAGATTAAACAGCGCATCCATTACAGCCGTTGTCAGCCGTCATTACTCTATAAAGAGACGACTTTGTCACATCTCCATTCTTCAAGCAACAGCTGACGAGAAGCAGGGACGTTTCGATCTCAACAAACACAGCTCACTCCTGACAGGCCGACAACCATTTCTGGCATCGACTTCCGCAGTCTCTCAGATGTCAGTTACAGAAGGATGTGTCTAATCGTCCCGGAACGATCTTTCTGTCCATCTCGAGATGTAGTCTTAAGGATTTTTTTTTATTTTATTTTTTTGTCTTTATTTTTTTCCTCTCGTATTTATTTTTCTAAAAAGCAGGCTCTGCTGACAGCATGCCAATCAAATGCACACACAATTTATTCAGGTTTGCAGCTATGCACTTCTGACAGGCTTTTTTGTTTTGCCTCAATATGTTCAAGTGTAGCTCAATTTTACCCGTCGTCTTGTCATGTCGTTTGACAGCAGTCAGAAAGTTGAGAAATGAACCCGGACTTTGAACATTAACAATTCCTGTTCCACTGCTGAAACCCATTCTGCTCTGACTCAAGAATAAAAGTGTCAGCTGGAAGAACATATGCGGCTGATGGAACACATAAATCAATAGATGTCCACATCAGTCTGCCAATTAAACAATATGATATCAAAAGAGGATGATGGAGACAGCAACTTTGTCTGCTTGTGTAAGTTTATCTGAAATGACGTAGAAGTTATTGGGACTTCAAGATGCATGTGCATGAGCTCTTCTGGAGATTGTCTAAGTGTTTACTTAATGCTGGAACATCATGTTGTTGCTTGCATTGCAGAATGAACTGTCAATCACACATTGAAATCTCCATATATAAATGGTAAGTAATGTGTCTTGTCTGTGTCACCACTTCCATCAACCCAGGACTATAAAAACACTGGACAATTACTTCTGTCCTATTGACTTACATTAAGTAAAATCCCTGATGCTAATTTTGTGTTGGTTCTAGGCCTACTACTAGCAAAATTAGTCACATAAAGCCACAACAACGTCAATGCCATGTAAAACATAGATTTCAACGTCAATCCCTTTCTATTGCAGGAATTCAAGTGACACAGACTAGAGGGATTGAGCTCAAAGACGCTGGCACCAATTACTATGTGCTTTAGCAGAGGTAGAGGAAATCTTTGAGTTGTTCACAAGTCACACTTTCAGTATCTGTCAAGCAGTTGTGATGCACACTAACTTTCAAATTTGATTATGTATGTCAGTCCTCAGCATTTCCACATCTATCACTGAAGACACCGAGGTTTTCTCCTCAGTATTTTATTTTTGAAGGTTTCAAACATTTTATTGAATGAGAATAGTTGACCATGACTAAGTCTCTGTATTAATGTTACACTTTTGGATAGTTCTTAAACCAATCAGACCAACGATCTGGGTGCGCCTTTTGGATAAGCTAGTTTGTGATCGGACCAAGATGTAGACAGGAAGCAGGAGAGACAGATGTGCAGGTTTCCAGCCTGCACATCTGTCAAGCTGCAGGGCGAAATCCAAATCACTGGCAGATCAGGCAGGGTTTACCCAGCCTACAATAGAACCCTCTGAATATAATAAATACCTTTAACTCAGTTGCTGTATATATGCATGAGTAGAAGTATTAACAGTTTGTATTTTGCTAACTATATTAGCTTGACTTTCAAAGTTTGAAGATGAATGGGTTAAGTGCTATGTGTTAAACATTCAATAGGATATACTAACCAGTATGATCTAATCAGTATGAAATTGACTTTGATACAAAACAACTTTCACATCAAAGGTGTACAACATTCTAAACTCGTAACAGAGAGGATGATTGCTATAACAGACCCAAGGTGAGCAGGATGACCACATCAGAATTAATTGTGACCTGCAATATGTTTTATTTTACAGTTGAAAAGACAAACAAAGATTTTCAGTCAATAAGACCTTTCATGACTCCATGGTAAAACATTGTTTAGGTGTAATGGGCATTGTTTTTTTTTTTTTTTTTTAACCATCATGACGCATCAAAAAAGATGCACTTTCTGAGTGATAGAATTTATGTTTTGAAACCAGTTGATGAACTTCAAGAGAATACAAACAAATGTGGTTCTGTATATACTGTATATATCTATGTACATATTTAATTTGAATTTATTTTTTATATAAATTGACAATATAAAATAATTCACACCATACAAATTATATGGAGCTCCCCATGTTGCAAATGGTAAGATATGATGATGAAAATTTACAATTTCTGTTGATCATTTAAATATACATGTATGCTGAGGTTTTGAATGAAAGCGGCACACACTGCATGAAGAATAGAACTTGTACCATATATTTCAAATTACTACAAAATGATATTTAACAACGATAGTAAAAACAGATTTTTAAAAATGAATTCACTATTGTTGACAAAAAGCAGCCATGTCAAATTACAGATAACTGTGTAACGTTTTGACACTTTTGCCCCTTTATGTATTAAGAATTAATGCATATACGTTGTGTCAGGTATTCTTAAGCCAATAGTTACTTTTTCCATCACACGAGAACAATATAAGATCACAAACTGATTTCACCATATCACATTTCTTCACAAAAGGTCGGACATTCTTCCACAGATTTCTGCAATGCATTTTCATTCAAGGGGTTCTGGCTTATTTCCAAATGACTTCTAAGTGTCAGTGAATTTTCAAATTTCCTTGAACTTTCCCTCCCAAATTCCTGTGGATTAAAAAACACTTTCTCCTAATTCTGCAACAGCAGAAGGAGTTGAAATTAAACTTAAAAGGGTCAATTGGTATTCACAGAGGACGTAAAACACCATGCATGTCATCGAGACACTATTTAAATAGAATAGAAAAAAAAAGAAATAAAGAAAATAGAGAGGTCCAGTTAGGCAGTTTTCAGAATACAAGCCTGACTTATTCAAAAACTCACTCTAGTCGCAGTGCTTTATTATATTTTAGTGCAATGATTCTTTGTGGTCAGTCCTTCTGCTTAATTCAAGCCTTCTCTAACTTCTCGAGTTCTGTAACAAAGATTAGATGGTCCTCTGGAGATTTGCCATGTGTTTTGCTCAGGTGTAGTTTGACTGCATGCTTGCTGGCAAAGGTCCGATTGCACAGTTTGCACTGGAAAACGCCATTCGCGTCCTCCTCAGATAAACCGAGTGCACTAAAAGTCTTGTCTGTGATGATTTTTGCGACTGCCTGCTCCTCTCTCATGATGTCCAAAGACAGCTTGGAAAGGTCCTTCAAGCTGAAACCCATGTGGGACTCCAAGTGGCTGATGTAGGCGGAAGGAGTTCTGAACTGCGACGCACAGTCACTGCACAGAAACAAGGGCTGGCCCGAGTCAATGTTCTTCAAGAACTTGGTGCTACCGGAGCGCCTGAGCTGGTACTTGACGTTGGCCAGCCAGTGTGAGATGGTGGTCATGGAGAGTCCTGTGAACTTACAGATGTGGACTCGCTCCTGAGGTCCCAGGTCTGTGATGATGAACTTCCCGTCAGACGTCTCCCGGAGGCTGGAAGCAAACTGGGCCTGGAGGATGAGCAGGTGTTGGGGGTTCCAGTTGGACTGTCTGCCTTTTCGTTTCTGAATCGGGGTCAGCTCCTCCAGAGTGTCCTCGAAAGCGCTCACGTCCACATCCGACTTCTCCGATATGGAAGACGGTGCGGAAGACTTTGGCGTTATCCGGCCCGAAAGGTTCTTCACCATGTCGGAGATGTCCATTAGGGCATTTTCCCGCAATGGGGATGAAACCTCACTGATCAAATCAGTGATCATGGGCTGGCTATTGTTTCTAATGATGCTGCTGCTGTGACTTTTAAAGTTGTTGTTGTTGTTATTGTTGTTGCTGTTGGCTATCACTGTGGAAGTGCCATTACTGTTGTGCCCATTGCTGCTCTTGGATTTGGTCAAATCCATGGGCTGATCGTCACAGTCCGAATAGTGGTTGTTGAGGTCCACTTGCTCAGCCTGTGTTGGGTTGTAAATGGGGCTTTCTGCCATGTTGTTGCTGATCTTGTACAGCATAGCCAGGGGGTCAAGTAGAGGACTGACTGCTTTGGATGCCTTGCCTAAGTGACTGTTCATTATGGACTGCAGAGCACTGAGAGGGTTGATGAATGACTGTTCGGGAGACTGATCCGTGATTATCCCCATAGTATTGCAGCCATTTTTGACTGGTGGTTTGGCTGCCTCTGCACCATTCTTGATGACGCTGCTGGCTTGCGTTTCCTTGCGACTCTCCTCACGACTGGGTGGACGTTCCTGCCTCTTCTCTGACGTTCCATTCTTCACTGGTTTGGCGAAGTCTTCAGAAGAGGTGACAGGTTTTTTATCCGTTGTTGCATGCAGAGACGACTTTGTCGAGCTCATGTTTGCCTTTGGATCTGAGGGCTTGTTCTCCCTTTCCTTCTTTGGGGGTATTTTTCCTGTGACTTTCTCTACCAATTCCTCCATGGCCAACACATTATTCTTATGGTTGAGAGGTGGGGATGGACTGCAGGGAGAATGTAATGGGTTGTTCATGTCTGATGATAGTGACTTTAAGCTGTTGGCATTGAAGGTGGGTTTAATGTGAACACTCTGCACTGTAGGCATGGATGACTTCATTGAACCTTGGAGTTGGTAGGCAGCGTGAATACTTGGGTACCCTCCCCAAGTCGGTGCCCCTGTCTGGGCCTTATTGATGGCACAGGATACAGTGTTCTCCAGAGATTTGAGGATATCCAGGCCCTCTCTGGGGGAGTCGTCAAGGTCCTCCTCTCGGAGATACTTAAAATGTCCTGACTTTTCTGACTTTTCTGTCTTGTCTGACGGATCGTCTTCTTTCTCCTCTTTGATCTTTTTCTCTGGTCCAGACCTTTTCTCTGACTCATTTGTCATGTCAGTCTTTTCTTCAAACTGGACTCTCTTTTCCTCAGTGGTAGGAGACTGTTTGGGTGAATCAGGTCGTGATTTGATATTGGGAGCTGGTAGACGTGTGGTGGTGGGTGGGAGGGGTATAGACTGAATTTTTTCTTCAATAACAGGATCGAATACAAGCTGCTTCCCCTTCTTTGAAGCTGTGTTGGTGACTTTCAGGAAGTGCCCAGTCACCATCATATGGGCTGTTAGCTGCTGCAGTGTATCATGGGAGCTTCCACACTCCATGCATTTGAGTATTTGAGCCTTACGTGCCTCAAACTGCCAAGTATAACTGGCACCATTCTGATAGCCATATCGATTATTGGGAGTGACGTATGGGTTGGCAATCTTCTGGTCTTTGGAGCTCTCTGCCAGATGAACGCCTGGTGCGTTAGGTACAGGGTCAGGTGAGCAGGGTGAAACCAGATCTTGGAAAGCTCGCTTTTTGGTAGGGGGAATCAGCTTTGTAAGAGCAGGCATTGGTTCTTTAAGAGGCACTTTCTGGTAGTGTTTTGTTTTGATCATGTGGACACTCAGGTCCTGCAGAGACTCAAATGAATGGCCACAATACATGCACTTAAGCACTTTCTGAGCATCCTCCTTGCCTTCCATCTCCATGAGAGACCGCTTCCTTGGCTTGGACCATTTCTTCCCATAGTCTTCGTCTTTATCTTTGTTGTTGTCACGGTAGTGCCCAGTCTCATTCATGTGCACTGTGAGGCCGACTAGTGTGTCATAAGCCCCACTGCAGTCCTTGCACCTGAACTTGCTCGCTCCGGTGAACACTGGCCCAAAGAGCTTGTTGTTCTGTCGGTAGAGCTGCACTGTGCTGAAGAGGCTCGGCTCTGGCAGCAGGTGATAGGGATTCTGCTGAAGGGTCTTAGCCAGGGCTGCCTGGTGCCAGTCATAGGTAATACTTCCGGCAGCACTGCTGGTGATGTTGCCATTGTTGCCACTGTTGCCACTGTTGCCACTGTTCGCGGGGGCACTCGCAGTCGAGTAAGTGGTGTCAGTGTTTGTGTTGCTTGTTGCCGTGCAGCTGACAGTGCTGGTGCTAGTGCTAGCACTCGCGCTAGCGCTGCTGTTGCTAACATTGTTAGCCACACTGCTGCTTTCTTTGAGGCTGCTAGCCACACTGTTGCTGTTGCTGTTGTCCCCAGCTGCCATCTGCACATTTTTCATGATGTCTTGAGTGATGCTGGACCAGGAGGCGTCCGAGATCAGGTTGGCATAGATGGCCTTCATCTGGGCCAGACTGTCCTGCAGGGAGAGCCCTGCCTCGGCCTCCATGTCCTCTGCGGCCTCTGCGACCTCTGCGGCATCTTTGTCTCGGCCGCCATCTTTGGAGGAGGTGCTCCTGAAGTCTGCGAGCTGCTCGCTGGCATCGCTGAGGGGGGAGCCATACCCGGCGTCCGGGTTGGTGCCGTTGCTGAGAGGGGAGTTCTGATAGCTCAGCTGGACCCTGCCGTCCTCCTCCTCAGTGCAGGGGTAGTCAGTGTCCTGTCCGTCTAAGGAGAGGCCGTCATCCTGCAGGTGCTCCTCGTCAGGGTTGTCTGCCTTGACTCCATCCTCAGGCATGTACACTAGAAAACAAACAAACAAGCAATGAGTTTAATTATCTTCATAACAAGAACATGGACCTCATAATATGATCATAACATTATATCTCTGAGTGCTTAAATTGTGGTGGCCAAGATTATATCAGAGCTACAACCCCAAAGAACCCAAACTGACAGACGTAATAATAGAATAAACACTTCAGAGTATTGATGACTATTTTTACAAGAGTTTGTTGTTTGTTTGTGTTCACTGTGCATGTGTGAGTGTGCAAGTGTGAGAGTAAGTGCCCTTGCATGGGTGCCTGTGTTTATGTGCTGCGGTGTAATGACTCTAAAGGAATTTTTGTCAATAGTCCTAGTAGAGGACACTGGTTTGCAATTATAAAGTGGCAAACATCCATATCTTGACTATGATAGATAGTACCCTCCACTGCACAGACTAACAAAGCTATCGAACCTTTCTGCTCAGCAAGGGCAAAGGCATCCATACATAAAAATCCACCCTGGGTGCAAAAAGAAGGCACAGCAGCAAAACTACACTTGATGGATTTGAAGGTCTTGAATAGCAGCATCAAACAAAAATCTTTCCTAAATCCTTATACATAAAAAACATTCCTTTATTTAATAAAAAAGTACGATTACACGTTGTTGTTGGAGAATATTGGCTAAAGATACTGACCACAAACATACTGTCTACATCAATACCTTTTCCTCCGTGAAACACGTCACCCTTTCTTGAAATAGATAGCAGTAGCTGCTCCTACATCAACGCAACGTAACACATTTGAAGGACTTTCACTCTGTGTGCTCTCTGTGTACCTATAAACCCTCTGACTTCCTCTCTTTCTCTCTCTCTCTCTCTCTCTGTCCCTCTCTCTCTCCCTCACTCCTGCAGTTAGAGGGCACAGGCTGTGTCTGACTTTGATCCAGTTTCCCTTGCCACAGTGCCACTCACTCTGTGCTCCCTTTGGAGAGCGAGCGAGAGCGAGTGAGGCTGCGGCTGAGCCGCTGCCAAGCGATGCGCCCGCTCCGCGCCCGCTGGAGTGGAGCTGGCTGGCAGCGGGGAGGCGGAAGCTCGCGCCGAGTGTCGCAGTGAGACGCGAGTGGAAATGGCATGTCGTGTTGTCACGGTCCATGCCGTACTAAATCTCGGGGAGTTGAGTGTTTGGCAGCGCCGCCGAGAGGGATTGAAAGAGAGAGAGGGAGGGAGGTAGGGAGAGAAAGAGAGAGAGAGAGCAAGAGAGAGAGAGAGAGAGAGAGTAAGAGGGAGGGGAAACAGAGAGAAAGACAGGGACAGAGGGAGAGAAAGGGCAACAGACATAATAGACTATGACCTGGCCAGATTGTAAGTCACCATTGGGCAGAACAAAGCAAGAGGGATAAGAATAGGCGAACAAAGTGTAGTCTAAACTCTAACATGCTATGTGAGTGCTCCTCCATCCCACGTCTAAACGCATTTCCAATTCAGAGTAATAAGGTTCATTCTGTCCCTATAAAATGCTCAGCAATTCTCCTTCAAACTTGAAAACCACAAGTCTACAGAGGAAGCATAATAAACCATTAGATTTAAGCCCACTCATACAACACAAGTGTAGAGGCATTGTAAAAATGAAGAAATTGGATAAAATGATACATTTGCCAAGCTCTAAATGTCATGGTAGGATTTATCAATAGAAAAACAGGCCGTGAAAAATGACCAGAGGAAGTCCGCGCCTGCTCGCAGCCTCTCTGTACTGGCGCCAGCAAAGGAAGAATGGGGCACTTTCATGCTGCAGCCAAACTGCCAAAACATTAAGGTGGAACACACTGGTTCCCTTAACGCACTTAGATGAAAAGTGAATGAGGGGCCAGGGGACCAAGTACTTAATGATGAAACATTTGAATTTAACCCTTCGTGGCACGAGCCGTAGATGTTGTTCACCCTCATCAGTGCGCACTTCAAATGGCTGTCATGTTTGAGGCTGTAGTCGCAGTAAATCTAAAATGCACAAACACACATACACACACACACACATACACACCACCACACACATATGCATACACACACACACACACACACACAGAACTACGCTCTTATATTGCCTGGGGATGTTTATGAGTGCTCTTTTTTCCGCCATTTTGATCCCACACAAATAGCGACAGCATGTATTCCTTAAGTTGCTATGTTGCAAACATATTTGTTATGAGGGAAATGGAACGAGACAATCAAGAGAATGGGAAACAACAGAAAAGCGCATACGAGCGAGCAAGAAAAAGGGGGGGGGGGGGGGGGGGTGGGATGGTCGTTAAAGTAAAGGACGTTGAGAGATATTAGGACGCCAGGAAGTCGGAGAAATCCAGGCGGAAAGGTGGAAGAGAAAGAAAGACAGGAGAGGGAGTCAGAGGGAGGGAAGAAGGAAGGCGGAAAAAGAGAGATGGCAGAAAGAAGAAAGAGGAAGAGGGGGGCTAGCGAAAGAGAGAGAGAGAGAATGGGGTAGACAGTAGCTCCACGACTGCCCCCCCTCCTCCTCTTCGCTCTGCCACTGCGCTACGCCTGTGTGAGACGCCAGCATCAGTCTCCTCTGACGGAGCAGATGTGCTGTCAGCTTCAAGCAGAGCACTGCTCACCGTACCCTAATCTGACTGGACATGATACCTGATGTTTGTAGGGACGCATTTACTGCCGAGCCTGTGTGTGTGTGTGTGTGCGTGTGTGTGTGTGTGCTCTCACTCAGAGTAGGTGTGCCTTCACAATCATGTCTGTAATACCATTCTGTGTAGGTGTGTGCATGCGTGTGTCAATGTAAATACATATTTAGACGCCATTAAATGTATGCTCATGTTGCCTCCAATTAGCTTTGGGAATTTCCATATTTATCACTGTCCTTATGACTGACATCCAATGCCTCAATTGTGTGTGTGTGTGTGCATATATGTTTGTGTTCATGTTTTTATCCTTCAAGGAAATAAACTTCTAACTCTCCTACTCAGGCAGGAAAACTTTCAGAGACAGTGACATAATCAATCACGCTCTCCCATAAATCGCAAACGATAATGCAGAGAGCGCATCAAAATAAATGATACGAACTGTCAGAGGGATAATCCTCTCCTCTATATCGTTTCCGGGAGGAGACGCGTCCATGTCACGTCTGGTTCAGCGGTTTTGAAGCACCGATAATTCCCTCAAGTCCACCACACGTATGACAGCTTATCACATTAAAACAACAACAGGGGAAAAATGAGGCAGGGAAAGACACCCCCCTCACACCCCCCCACTAATGCTTCTCTATAATTACTGGATGGTGTGTGATGAGAGAGGGAGAGAGTGGGATGGAGAGTTGAGGCTCTGCTGAAAGAAAAAAGACCTGACACTAAAATGAGTGCATCTTGTCATGCGGAGCCTTGACGTGACATTCTTGACGGCCGTCAGTGTCTGTGTGTCAGTGTCCAAAAGACTGGCGTGCACGGAGAGAGAAAAAAAAAAAACCTTGCCTGGCAATTTTTTTGCCATCTGCGTCAAAGCCCCCTGAAACGATCAAAACAGCACTCTGCCCTAATAACCCAATCAGAAGATTTGACTGCTGACATTCTGAATTGAGCCAATGCTTTTAAGCGTCAATTTGAACAATGACTAGGGGCTGGGGGTGGTTTATGTTTACTGGTGGAGGGAGTGATGGATGAATGAGAGGCCACGAATGAGAGACTGGTCATCAAAATTAAACCCACAGTATCAAAAGTTCCCTTCTGCCAACCCTAAGCCCCGACTCCTTCTATCTTTCTACTCTGGCTGTCCCAAGCAGATGGTTCCCACTTATGGGAGCTGGGTTCTGCTTAATGTCTTCTTCATTTTAGGGGTTTTTCTTGCCACTCTAAAAGTATGCTGAAACAATTTCAAAACAAACAGAGAAACAAACACACAAACAAACAAAAGACAGAGAGCAAGCTGAACAGCATGAGTGTTCAACCAGCAGGCAGCAAAGCTTGCCAACTCAAAATTTGCCCTAGCAAACCAGCATAGCAACCACTTTATTTTGCTCTCTGAGAATGTAGTTCTATGTGTGTGTTTGCATGTTTCTGTGTGCTTATCTTTGTCGGTGTGTGTAGGAGTAAGTGTGAATGTGTGTGTGTGTGTGTGTGTGTGTGTGTGTGTGTGTGTGAATGAGTGTGAAAGTGTGCATGTCCATGTGGGCATGTCTGTCTCTGTGCGTAAAAGTGTGCATGAGTAGGTGTCTGATGATGTCTTGAGTGTGTGTGTGTGTGTCCATGTGAGTGTGTGTAAGTGTGTGTGTGTGTGTGCGCGTGTGTGTGTCCATGTGAGTGTGTGTGTGTGTGTGTGTGTGTGTGTGTGTGTGTGTGTGTGTGTGTGTGTGTGCGCGTGTGTGTCCATGTGTGTGTGTGTGTGTGTGTGTGTGTGTGCCTTGCACAAGGACAGCCAGGCCATCTGCACGCAGGTCTGCTGATGCTGTTGGCTTGCTGAGGCGCTGGCAGGTGACACGGCCAGGGAGATGAGAGCAGGCCGCACTGTCACAATGTCACCAGCACGTGAGATCGACTGGACACAAACACACACACACACACACACACACACACACACACCTCCAATTACACACACGCACACACTAAAATCATGAACAAAGCCACGTGGTTCTTGGCAGGATGAAAATGTTCTCCCCCCCTCTGTCTGTCCGCCTCTCTCACAGACACACACATGCATCCACACACACAATGTGCACATTAATTGCAAACTTCTTTGATGTGATGGAAAAAAGGTATAAACAAAGAAATGTGACACACATGTAAATAAGGAATTTTAACACCAAACCTGACAACATGCAAATGTGGAAAATGTAAAAATAGTAATAAAATAAAAGGTGGTTTGTCATTGAATTTTATATAATAATTAATTTATGCCATTGAACTCATTTCTTCTTGCCATACAAATATACAAACAGCCCGTGGGATGGTTTGGTCTGCTGAGGACCATGGTTGTCCTACGTCAAATACTGCATGTTGTTGCACATACCGACAGAAATGAGCCCTTTGTGAGGCTGTCTGGGAACTCTTGAAACTCAACAATTGTGTCAGGGCATCTGCCTCAAATAAATTGGGGTGGGGTGGTGGTGTGGAAGAGAGGGGGGGGGGGGGGGGGGAGTAGCACTTTCCCAAGCGCCGCCATTTCCATAATGTGCCCATGAAGCAGTCGCTCTGTATTTGTGCCCGGTCCCTTTCTTCCTCACCTTCCCTCTCTTTTTACCCTCCCACAATGGATCTGCCAGTTAGATCTATAAAAGTGTCTGACTTGTAGGGCTAAGCCATTTGGCTGGTGTCAACCCTACATAAACCGTAACAGGAGAGAAAGAAAAGGGGAAAGAGAGAGAGAGGGAGGGAGAGAGACAGAAAGAGAGTGTGTGTAAAAGAGAGAGAGAGAGAAAGAGGCAGGGAGGGAGGGAAAGAGAGAGAGAGAACAGAATAGCAAATGTGATAGGCTATGCCCTGGCCCAAATGCAACTTGCCATCTTGCTCCTCTCCCCCCCCCCCCCCACCCCGTCTCCGCTACACATCCGTATTTATTTATTTGGGCTCGCAGACGCGCCGGCCAATCATGGCGGTCATTTGTAGCGCTAATACCCAATTCAGCTGGCGCCCACTTCCCCATGATTTGGCGGGACCGGGAGCGGTTTGGTGCGACTGAGCTAAGGCCCCTGCTTAGTCGGTGTGGGAAAGGGTTGAAGAGAGGGAGGGAGGGGGGCATGGGGGGGGTGGTGGTGGATGGATTTTAATGGGAAATCTGGCAGCCCCATTGCCTTCCACTAGATTCGCTTTGTCACCGCGCCTCTACTCCACGCCACTCAGCTGTGATGGCATCGGACAGGCCTGATCAAAAGATGTCATTTGACCTAGGCGGCGTGGAGCGGGTGCCGGGGACGCCAGAGCAGGGGGCTCGGCCGCCGCCGCCGCCGCCACTCGCTCGCCGGGGACACTCTCAAGGGCTGTAAATAAAATGACATTATTATTTCCTCTGTCCGATCATGTAGAAAAGCCAATTATGATAATGCGCGGCATGTCAGTGGGAATACAGCAATCTCTGCGCCGGCTGCGGTTGTGGCATGTGTATGCGTGTGTGTGTCAGAGGAGGTGCATGTCTGTGTGAGAATGTTTCTGAGCGTGTGTGTGTGTGTGCGTGTGTGTGTGTGTGTGTCTGACTGACTGTGAGTGTGTGTGTGTGTGTCTGTTCTCCTCCGCTCTGACTGGCTAATGTGGAGTTTTGGTTGCGATGTTGTCTGCCCTGATGGCTTCCAGGCAGCTGCATTAACTGTCTGCCTTCACAGTCTGAGGAGCGCAGCCTGAGACAAGGCCCCGGCAGAGACAAACACCCCCGCCCCCCCCCCCCCCCCCCCCTTTAAAAAACATGAGTGTGCCTTAGCACGCCATAGCAATGCACCTCTTCACAGGACTCCGACACAGAAATCAGCTGCTCAGGTGCCAATGATTGAATAACTGTAAATATCTGTTTAGCGCCTCATGATTAGACTTTTAAACTAAAAGCCATCTCCCTGCTCTGTGAGAGTCTGGTTCACTTCATCCCCTCTGGTTACACACCCCAGTACAAAGTAAAAAGACAGAGAGAGAGAGAGAGAGAGAGAGAGAGAGAGCCTCTACTGTTTGTCTTTTTTCTTGTGTTTTTGTTTTTTCGTCTTTGAGTAGGCTCTTTTGTTTTTAATCACTCTACTGAGGGGACTCTTTCTTCGCCTCCGTTCCGTTGCTGTTGAACCGCTCTGGCTCCGAGACGCATCTAACTTTATTACAGACTAAACAAAAGGCTCCTTTGATGTCCGGGCCGGCTGCTTTACATGTGCCCGGCCCACCGCTCGTTATCCGCAGACAGTGATTTGTGTTAGCGTGGATGCCGTCAAGAGGGTGTGCTAAATTAATATCTGCTTTGCCTCCTTAACCAGGCTTGTAAAACTGTACCCGGCTACCCCCTGCACCACCCCCCCTCCATCTCCCGCTACAACGCCCCCACCCCCGACTCTCTTTCTTTCCCTCCTGGAATAATGGGCCAGATGGCGAGATACCTCCAGGGCCCCGGCAGAATCACTGTGTGGTACTCCTGTCTGCTCCAGAAAACCCAAAGGCAGCAGGCTTGAAGCAGCTCCCATGGAAGGCCGCTGTGGCACACCCAGCACACACAACATGCCTGCGCCATATGCAGGAGCGTCCGCGGTACACGCCACAGCCAGACATCCATACAGACAAAATGGCTGTGAGCATGCAAAAGAATGATTGTTGTGTGTCTGGGTAAAAAACGGTCGCCCACAGTGCGTCATGGCCATGGGTAGATCTGTATTTATGCTTATCGGTATTTAAGTTTCCGCAGAATTTTAATGATATACTAAGGATGCACTTCTACTTCAATTTCCGAGTGGTTATCTGGGACTACACCGCATGTTTCCCCGAACAAACATGGTATTACAAAATCAGCTGCCATTAAAAAAAATTCTGATATTACACAATAAGCTGCCACTAGTTCACACATAACAAAAAGAAGAGAAGAAAAGATGCCAACGCAAACAAAGCCATTGAAAACCCCTTCATTTTCCAGTGACTCAGAAGATGACAAATTGCTCTCCACTTCCTGTATCAATTCTGTGCTTTGTCAGGCTGTGCGCAGTTTGAAATCTGACATGACTGAGATCAGGGTCTGACAGGGAAATCCAAACACACAGGACAAGTCAAATGGCTGTCACCTGCACTGTCACCGGAAACCAAATAGATCTCTACTTGCATAGATAGCTGACACACTCTTCGACTTCAATAGTTTTATTTTACTTACTTATTCAAATACTTGCTTTGTAGCTTCAGGTGTGCAATAGGCTAATCATGAGCTAATACTAAAAGAAAACTAAAACAATACTAGTTGTCTTTTCAGCTTTGGCACTTCCAAATTACAATTCATGAATATTTATTTAATCATAAATATCCCCTATAGATGCCTGAAATTTGCCAGTTCACATTTCCCCCTGCATCCTGAAACCTTAAATAGGGCTTATGCTTAATTGAGCTCCTCCCTCTCTGTCCCATTCAGCGCTCAATTAACTGAGGGATCTGGCAACGCAGCACTGGGGGAGAGGCTCTGTCTCTGTCTCCTTGGCTTCAAAAAGAGGACGTTTATCAGGCCAAACCTTATTTCCACCCAAAATTGTGTGCTTGCTTGAATTCTTTTTTTCTTCTCTTTGTCTGGTTTATGTCTCTTTCCTTTTCTTTCACAAAAGGCATTGCTTAAGTTAAGCCAAACGGATTAGTGTCTTTAAGTGACAATGTCTTTGAACAAAAAAATAAATACAGTTAATATAAATAAACATATTTTACTAAATAATACCTCGTCATAGGTGGCAACTCAATCATTTAAAAAACACCTCCATAGAGGAGCCTTCCTACAGTATCAATGGCCAATCATTGTCACCTATTATAATTAATGACCGATCAAAAATAACAAGAGAATTTCTCATTAATTTGCATGGTGAATAAAGCTTGAGAACAATTTCAGCCATATTCAGGACACTACATTCGTACAGTAACTATGTCAAATTTTTCACCCAAATGTAAGACTGTATACATAAATAAAGACCAATTATAACAGCCATGGCATCCTTTCACTGACAATACACACACACACACACACACACACACACACACTCACACACACAGAGAGAGACACGAGAGAGAGACAGAGGGTTGCACTTATGCAAAGCGTGGCCTATTTTGTCATTTAATTTTTAAAAAACCCTAAGGTCGTCTAATACACTTTCCCTGTCATTTGCAAGTACATTAACTTGGTGGCCACGCGACAGGCAAATTATGCTAATGGACTGGGTAAAATGGGTCATATAGACAGTGCGTTTTGCATTAGCTTCAAACAATGGCGAGCCGACCGCAAAGGAGAGGTGACAGCATCACCCAGAGAGTGAGGCAAAGCTTGTCACCCCTCCGCCACCACCAGCACATCCGCATTCAACCAGCCACATAAGGGGGGGGGGGTTGTTGCGTGAGGGGGGGGTTGGCATTAGGAAGCGGACACCAGACCTCCGTGAGACATTAGCATCCCAAACAGCGCAAAGCACCCTTCAGCTATCATCACATGCGACTCGGAAATGCTTATATCACTGAGATTGTTGAATAATGAATGACCTCAGCTGATTATTAAGAGTGAGATGACTATGAGGAGAAGGACGATGGGAGGAGGAGAGGGGGGGGGGATGAGGAGAGAGATGCCATGCCAACCGGTCTGAGGATTCTAGCCTGGAGGGGGTTAAACTGGGACTGGTTACTGACTTAATGTTTGTGGAGGGTCACTGATTAATCGTGCTGATTTTGGATAATAATGGTGTTGTAGAAGCTGTGATTTCATTTGGAAAAGTGAGCTTATATGTAATTAGCTTACTCGCATTACTTTCCCATTCAGTAAATTATGACGACTGTGAACTGATTATCAATTTTTAAATGCATAAGTGTGTACATAATATTAACCAGACACAAAGGTATACAGTATATATGCCCAATATTTTGAAATCTGCTAACAGTATTAAAAATGTTTTTTTTTTTTAAATGTCATGCTGTTACAAAACACAAATGTTGTGACTGAACTCTGGATCAAACCTTGCTGTCAAATGTGTGAGGATGATAGCAAAGTAAGATAGCAGACTACAGAACACCACACTAACTGACTGAGACTTGATTCATTAAGTGGTAGCCTAATGATGTTAAATATCATCATCACTGCACCAAACTCATTTTGTGTTCGTCTCTTTCAATGAAAAGTACAATGGATGAGTTTGGGGTGAAATGTCTGAAACTTTCTAACAATATGAGACACATGCAAACACACACACACACACACTGACAGAAATACTCACAGACGTGCACACACACACACTTACACACAGAGGGACAGGGCGCGTGTTGGACCAGCAACCCCTGAGTGCCACAAGCGTCCGTATCTCAAATGGGGCTCGCTTCAGAACCTGTCATCTTATGTTTTGTCTTCCAGACTCTGACTACACACCAGGTGACACCACTGACAACCTGTAAGTTCAAACTGCCCGCGATGGCCGAGCTCTGGGGGGGTGATCTGAGCCTGTCTGGGCCTCTCCCGACACCGCTGAGAACACCGCCGAGTCAGACAAAGCCGCGCGGTGTGATGACACGTTGCTCCCAGTAGCGGGCAAGCTGTTGACCAATGACCCTGACTCTCGGCTCCCTCACAGGATTAACTCCGCTGGAGTTTAGGAGTTAGGAGCTATTTTCAAAACCTTTGTTAAAAAATGACAGTTTCTATATTGGCGTGGAGTGTAGGGGTATGTATTAGCAATAACATGGCAACAGGATATGCATCTTTATAAAGGAGTTTGTGATGCAAACTCAATACAATGCAATATTGTCTTTTTTTTCCAGAATCTATTTTTAGGGAAAACTGTAAGTGCCTAAAACACAACAGTTGTTTGTAAACCTCGTTTCAAAAATAAAAACCTATGGTTGGAAGGTATCGAAGTCAATCCGGCATCACCATATTCAACATAGTAAATACATAGGATGTAATGTCGGGGCATATCATTAACCATTTCACCCGAGTGTATTAGTGTCACCTGTAACGGATGCCCTGTGCAAATCAATTGCATTTATCAACAGATTTAAAGCATCTTTGACTGAGTCTGGTGGTAAAAGCATTAAATAATGACTTGCTTTGCGAGCCAACCCTTCAAGCCGAATCAATTAATCATGATTTACATTTGAGTCACTTTGTAGATATTCCCTAAGTGATTTACAGTGCAGTGACTGCATACATACTTCAGTGTATGTACTCTGGTCCCTGTGGAAATCAAACCCTTGACCTTCACATGCTGGCCCTGTGCACACCCAGAGTAGTAAGGAAACTACATCAGAGACTTAACATACACATTTGTCACACAGTCACACCAGTATACTAAGCCCCCTGTTGTTTGCTTTCTCTCTGTTCTTTCTGTTTTATACCGCAGGCAGATTTGTGTTCTGTTTATAGCCTACAGTGTGCAATTTTATTTAGTGAGCCAGTTAAATTACATTTAGAAAACACTACATAAGGCGATCATAGCTTATGCTGCCCTGACATTTGCTTTCATCGGGAGAGATAGATTAAATAAATGAATTCACACATAGGGGTTGCGGCTCCGTGAAATAAACCACCGTGTAGCTCCCAAAAATCTGGCACAGGGATCAATTGATTGCGTTTGCAAACAATCGATGCAATTCATTTTTCTCTTTCCCTCATTCAGACACATAACACACAGCGAGACCCTGTTTTGGAGAGCGCGCGATGCAAAGTGCAGGCCAGGCTTTTCGATAAGAAACACACAAAAGGGCCTGAGGATACAAGCACAGCATAATAGGGTGGCTCATTGTTTTTATGTTGTGCCAGCGTAGCGGAGGAGCTACAAGCCTGTGTTTTGGTCGAATGTAAATTAGACTAACTTCTCCTCGAACGGTACATTGCTTCCCGGAGGCCCGGGCTTCTCTCACTTTCTCCTGAGAGACATTCTGGGGAGGTTTCACTCACTGATCCTGTGACCATCGTAGTTAAAGTGATGGATTACCCCTCCGGAACCAGTCATTCATATCTGACTCTTTGTTTAAGTGGTGCACCTGCTTGGAGAACACACATTTTTAAAGGTCTGGTGGGTGACAAAGTCACACACACACACACACACACACACACACACACACACACACACACACATACACTGTGTTATATCACTATGCAATTGAATAAATATGACCCATTCTGACCTTTCTATGTGTTTAGAATTCCTTAGGACACATGGCCACATTGCTGCACTGTTTCACTTTTGGATGAGGTGATGTGAAAGGTGGACCAAAGATATGCCAGTCCAAAAAAGGGGCAGCTATCATAATCAGGGATGAGTTTCTTGTAACACCCATAGTACAATGATAGAGGCATTCACTCTTTTTCTATGGCAGTAGCTTAACAACGCTTTCAAGAAATGCACCCCGGTTTGAGGGTATATGGAACCAGACCCAACTCCACAAGCCTGTCAAATTCCATTAATTTCAAGTGACCAGGCACCTAATATGGTTTTCACAAAACACCTCAGAGACAGCAGTGAGCGCTGAGAGAGTGGGAAATGAGATTGTCTTTGCACCTTCAGCTTAGAAATAAAGAATGGCCGAGAGATCAAACCAAGCCTTTTATCTTTCCAATGATGAGGGTTGAATGTATGTGCCCATGTATGTGGCCAAACACACACACACACACACACAAGAAAATGTTGTGCACTAAATAATTGTTTCATTTTAACAACATCTTTCTCTTTTGCAGTCTTTTCTATTCCGTTGAAACATTTACCTTGTTTATCCTCTCAGCTCGGCAAAACTCTTTTCATTCCACCTTATTTTTTCTGTCTCTCCTTTCCTCTCACTTTTCTCCCCTTCCGTCTTCTTCAGTGTTTGTCCAAGAGCCAGCTATGTGCCGCCATGGCGACCGGCACAGTCAATAAATCACCTTTCGCTAACTGTCAGGGTGGGGGCTGCTAGCCCATGAGACAATGGTCATTATATCATAAGCACGAGAGCCCAACCCCATCCACACCGCAACGAGGAAATCTTCTCTTTCTCCTTTGCTCCCTTTTTCCTTCCCTCGCTTTCTTTCTTTCTTTCTTTCTTTTTTTTTTTACAAACCAGGAAATGCATGGCTTATCTTGCAGTTTTTAAGGACCTTTTTACAGTTCCAAAGGAACACATTAGCCAGAGCAAAAAAAATATCTCTAGTCAGATACTAACAGCAGGCTGTTAGTGCTTACTGTGTGGTCAGTGTCCCATGACCATGCTGTGAAGCTGCACAGTGTAGCAAAAACAAGCCAAAGCACCGTCCTGACAGACAAACACACCAACCATGTTTTTATTGTGTGTGTGTGTGAGCGTGTGTGTGTGTGTATGTGTGTGAGCGTGTGTGTGTTGTTGTATGTAGGTATAGGGGTTGAGTTCTTTTACTGACGTAAAGATAAGCACGAAAGAGAGCTCTTCACCAGAGACATTACCTGTGTCCTGCGCCTTTGCGATACTGTCATCCAGAAAACATGCACACACAGGCAGGAACACACACACACACACACACACACACTCAAACAGCAGCTGCTCCCATCGCCTAGCAACAACAAGTTGATAGATGACCCTGACGATGGATAATTACAATAAATCACCCTCACACTGAAGGCGAGATGAGAGGAGGGGAAGAAAAGCAAAGCAAAGCAAAACAACACACACACAAAAAAAAAATCAGTTTGGCTCCAGAGTAGCTCAGCACCCTCTCTAACGCCCGTTTGCACCGGGGCAGAGGAGAGGAAGAGAAAAAGAATGTGATCACTTCTGAAAAATGATCTTTATAGATCCAACTTGTTAGGCTAGAAGTGATTCACAGTGGAAGATTTTGTTTTTCTTCAGAATGTTATGTTTTTTTTTTTACTTTAAAGTTTGATTTTGATTTCAATGTCTTGTCTAATAATGCTGTGATATGGCTATAATACAGTAAAACAAGTTGTCATTACATTGTTCTAAATGTAGATTTTTAAATAGATAGATGCTATTATATCATACAAAACAGCTTTGTTTCCCTTTTTTTCTGGAAAATAATATGAAAAAAAAGCTAGCACACAATCGAGCCAAGGACTGCAGAGGAGGGACCCAAGTGGACAGTGCACAACCAAACCCCACAGAAACAACAGAGGTGGGTCTTTAAAGGAAGATGATCAGCAGAAAAACAGGACTGTGGCTGAAAAATGATTTAAACAGTGTGTGTCTGTTGTGAGAGGCCAGTGGTGAGAGAGAGAGAATGTGTGTGTGTGTGAGAGAGAGAGAGAGAGAGAGAGACAGAGAGAGAGAGAGAGAGAGGAGAGAAAGAGAGGAAGAGAGAGGGGAAGAGAGAGAGGGCAGGAGGACACAAAGAAACTCCCCTCTCAGGCCACGACCTCACCAGTTCTGTCTAGCTGAGTCTGGTTGCACAATACCCATCAATCAGCCCTCCTCTGCACCCAACCGGCAGCACTCGCTGCAGCTCACAGGGCCGTCAGCTTGTAGCTCCACAGAAAAACACACGGATACATGCAGGGACACACGCTCTAAAACATCCCTCCACATAAGTACCGAACTCCATACATATAATAAATTCCTCTGCAAAGGTGATCTTTGTACAAATCTCTTACGAATCACAGTAAACATAGCTAACTCACTAACTCACCACATGGTGACGAACCACTTAAATTAAATAATAATAATAATAATAATAAAAAAAAAAAAACGTGTTTATAGCTAGATGTTTAATGTAGCCCTTTCATTAATTATCTCTGAACACTGACAGCAGCTACATGCCTGAGGGAAAGAGGCATTCAGGGCATCTAAAGAGGGAGAGTAGCTCACCAAAGGTCATCTGAAAGTAAAGAAGTTAACAGCACCCCAAGACCTTGACAGTTACTGCTGGGTGTCAGGCCGTCCTCGGCGACTGTGAAGGAAGCCTCCGCAGAGTTCCTTCACGCTGGGCAGAAAAATAACGGCCCCGCCATAAATAACCTGAAACAATCCCATGACAAGCTGCTCCCAAAAACCCAACAGAGTTTTTTGAAGGAGGAGGACACACAAGGCATTCTTTGACATGGAGGCAGCAGAAGAGTTTCTAAAGAGTTGTGTGGTAGTAACACAAACCCGGTGTAAGCAGACACTTACTAGGACTATATATTTTCATGCTTTTAAAACGCATTCTACATAAGATAGTCGTTTAGGTCAACTAATGCACTGACTAAGAATTAAATAGCACGAAATGAACTTTCTAAGAGTAACTGTCATGGCCTAAAAAGAAAAAAAAGGTTCTTAAAAAGGTGATTCATCAATGAGTCAATGATGCATTCTGTTCGACACATATTGAGTTTCATGGTGAATGCATAAATCCCAAATCAAGATGTTTTTAGTACCTGAGAGGTTTGTCCTACCCAACACACAAGAATCCAAAAGAAATAAAGACATTTTCTTGTCAAAAACACATCTAGCATTCTATGAATCACGGGTCTTTGTTTAAGGTGTGTTCTGACATCTGTAAGAGCCTTAAAACGCAAGATGTCCCAATTTAACAGAAATACGTAGTATATCTGTCATGCCTTCGGAATTATATGACTCTTGTAAGTCTAAACACATTTTTACTTTTTGACGAAAACCCTTCTTACTTACAATTTCAAAAACCTCCCTCCAATAAATTAAAGCTCTCATATTTTATCAACAGCACAAGCAAAGCGAGGCTACTTTAAGCCATATCCTTACAGTCTGAAAACTTAAGCTGAGTGATGGAAAGATCCAGAGGGCCATCCACAAAAAAAAACAAAAAACAACAGCCTGGAAAAAAAGCCAAGATTCTGAAACCTTAGAAGGAGCACTAGTCCAGGGAAAGAGAGGGCAGTTTGGGGGCTGGAGGAGGGAGTGGGGAGTGGGGGGGTCATAGAGGCCAATAGAGAGAGGAGCTGACAAGGGAACCGGGGTTTTGTGGAGGGTCCCGTCGAGGCACTACATCATCGAGGCCCATCTCGAAATGGGAGGGCATGCCAGAACCAATCAATAACAACATTTTAGGAGGCAGGGGAGAGAGAGAGAGAGAGAGAGAGAGAGAGAGAGAGAGGAAAAATAAGTTTCTCGGGCTTGGGGTGCTCTGCTGTGGACAGGTTGATGTGCTTCCTCGCTAAAACCGTTACTGCTTGGTGGAAGACAGGGAGCAAAGTCAGAGAGAGCGAGAGAGAAAGAGAGAAAGAGGAAAACCAGACACGGCAGCAAGACAGGCGGAGAGACAGTCAAGACAGCTAGACAGACAAGTCTACAGATGGCAGACCAAGACGCAGACAAACAACAGGCAGATTAGAAGCCAGTTAAGCACAAACGACAGAAAGATGGACGGAAAAGACAGCAGGCAGCCCCCCTGCTCTCCTGTTCAACAAAAGGTGCCAAGGGCAAACGAGGGGGAAAAAAAGGCCTCACATATCTACTTCCAAAGCAAAAACATTTCCACCAGTCTTCCTCCACTTCCCGGCCCTGCCGCTCGCTCCGTATCCTGGCCTATTTTAAGTTTCCGTCGCCTTCAAATTGCCCTTCAACAAAAAAAGCAGGCTGCTGACACCTCACACCTTGCTCAATCCCCCTAGCCTGAATAATCCCCCAGACATGATGAATGGCACCATAACTCTGATATCCACAATCAATCTCTGCTTTAAAGACACATCCATCTTCAATAATGTTGATTGGGGAGAGAGGAGTGGAAGGAAGGTGGGGAGGGGTTGCCTCGCCTGCTAAAAGGAGGGGCAAGTGGGACTGTCTGGCTCGACCTCACGAGTGTGAAAGGGGGGGGGGTGGTAGAGGTTGAGGTGAGGGTGAGCCTGGGGGGTTGTTGGAGTGGGTGGTGATGCTGCTGTCTGCCCACCCGTGTCTGGCAGAGGAATAAGTTAATGTGAATCAATCGGTTGGGCAGGGGAAGCCGAGAGGGAGGGAGAGAGAGAAAGAGAGGAAGGAGAGAGAGAGAGAGAAAGAGCACTATAAATGATAAAATAAGGGAAAAAATCCAGACAATGAAGATTTTTGTGCATCCCAATTTAGCAAGCTCTAGAGCATATACGTTATCAGTAGCAGTGAGAGCGCCACTGACTCTAGCTTGGCACTGATATGCTTTAGTAAGACCGCTGATCATTTCCAGTGATTTGATGCAGACAAATGATTCGGCAGTTCATGCCTGTTTATCTCAGGTGAAGTGAATAACAGGTGAGTCAGGCGAGAAGACGATGGATGCTGATGAAGAACATGGGAGGATGGTGCGCAGGCTAGATTTAATGGGTCCTTGAACAGATCAAAAACAGCATTCGTCTCGTTCATACTTTCTCTCTCACAGGGTTTAAGCACACCAGCTCATCCACACCAATCACTGTTCCAGTCTCCAGCAGTTAATAGCTGTATAAACGTCTGTTTAGGAAGAATTAGATCGCAGACATTTAAAGAATCACTCCCTCAGTATCTCAGCATTCCATTTGGTCCAGTCACTTGCAACCGTGTTTAACACGGCTAAACTGTTAGAGTGAACTTGCTATTATAAGGATTCAATGCAGGGATGAGCACCTCTGACAGTCAAACAGAGGGAGAGAGAGACAGACAAAGTGTGTACGTGTGTGTCTGTTTGCTGAACAGACATATCACAGACCTGTTCTTTGGCAATAGACATAAGAATCAGTGGGAGGGACCATGTGTGTGTGTGTGTGTGTGTATTTAAAGCCAGCATATGTGCATGCCTCAGTGAGTGCATCTGTATGTTTATGTTCAACGAGTGTGTGTATTTGTGGGTCTGTCTGTGACTATGACACTGTGTGTGTGTGTGTGCGTGTGTGTGTGTATATGTGCGCGTGTGTGTGTGTGTGAGTGAGTGTGAGTGCCTCCGCGCTTGCTTACAGGCGGAATGAACTCTCCCAGGCTTTGTCATGTGTGGTTCCCAAGGCCTGGCCCCTTTTGATAAATGACACGTGTCATTCTGTCAGCTCCCTCCGCTGCAGCAGGGAGGCCCCTGTGATGTATGACCGCTCTGAAAAAGGAAATCAGGCACTTTTTGGCATGGACCGAGACCATGCCCTTTATATAACGGCTTTAGGTTTTTTTTCTCTCTCTCTCCTCTCTCTCTCTCTCCCTCCATGAAGGCATATGCTGTTCTTTTTTTGTCTTTTCTTTCTCTCTCTGTCTCTCTTTTTTGCTTCGCCCTGTCTTTCTTTTGAAAACAGATTAACCATTTTCCTCCCCACAAACGCGTCGTCTATGCCTAGTTCTGTATATCATTAAAAAAAAAAAACTCAAAACAAAAGAAAGACAGGGACGCTCACATGAGGCAAGACAAAAAGGATTTGATCTCCGAGCTCTGATGGGTCTTTACCTGTCAGTATGGGTTTTTTTTTTTTTTTTTTGGGCGAGAGGGTGGGCGTTGAATTTTAATTTTTACAAAGGGGTGTCAATAGTTTTCTGTGAGGAGCTAAGTGACAAGGGCCAACGTTGAACCACTCAGCACTACATCAGCGAGACAGATTAGAGGCGGTCGCTTGATGCAGGCCTGTGCTCGAAGGAACACACAACATCCATCAGAGGCACAAACACAGAAGAAGGGATAAATCACTTTCATTGCCTTTACAGCTGTGACCCAAATTTGGGTATGGGAGGAGAACCGGATCGTGGAGGAAAAGGAGGAGAGGAAGAGGGGAGGGCGATGGGGTGGGTGGGATGGGATAGGACGGGGGGAAGAGAGAAAGAGAGAAAGAGCCGGAGCTTTTATTTCAACCCTTTTCCTACCGTGTTTGACGTTTACCAGGACACAGCAGTCATGGACTAGACAGGCTTATGGGAGCTGTCAGCACCAAGATTGTGGCACCGTCCCAACTCGATGCAGCCCCACATACATACGTGTACGTGTCTCGCCACTTTTCACATATATATGTGCATAAGATCCACACACCTATGAACATGACACTGCACGTAAACATTCAATTGGCTTGTTAAAGTTAAGCCGGAGTGCAAAAGCTGTTGCTGAAACCCACTGAGACATACCTGAGTGATAGCAACAGCAGAGCAACATTTTCAATGGCAACAGCAAGGCGCGTTGTAAATCTGCAAGGCCCGTCTCCCCCCAAAAAAGAAAATAAAACATCTGCAACACCCAGGAGATACAGATCACTGCCAGACAAGGAGAGAGAGAGAGAGAGAGAGAGAGAGAGAGAGCGAGAGCGAGGAGGAGAAACGAGTGAGCGAATGAAAAAAAAAAAAACGACTGAGAAAAAAATGCGACACAGAGCAGCAGTCAGTCATCTCCACTGCTGGAGGAGAGGAAAAGAGAGAAAAAAAGAGAAGAGAGAAAAAAAAATGGGGAGGCGGAGGTGGAGGTGGAGAAAGACTTGGCACCTGGGGGTCATGGCCTGCTTACGACCCCACTCCATTCACACTCTGCTCCCCGATCCACCCATGGAAAGAAAAAAAACATAAATAACAGCGCAGAAAGAACTGTGCGAGAGAGAGAGAGAGAGAGGGAGAGAGAGAAAGAGAGGGAGAAAAAAACACTGAAATGATTAACAAGTGAGTGATGAGAGACAGACGCGGTTGACCTCTCCTTTCCAGGCTCCGTCTGTGCAAGAGGAGGACCGCAGAGAGAGAGAGAGAGAGAGAGAGAGAGAGAGAGAGAGAGAGAGAGAGAGGGAGAGAGAGAGAGAGAGAGAGAGAGAGAGAGACAGGCTTCATTATATTCGCCAACCAATGCTAACGCAGCAGGGCTGAGGGCAGCCGCAGCCTCATAGTCTGTTGGACCTCCCCGACTACTCCGACCCTCTCCGGCTGATGTTTGCCAAATGCCCATGGCCGGCGGTCCACACACACAGGGCGGATAGTAATGAGGCAATGTGGGTGTGTGGGTGAGAAAGTCACAGAGAAGAGGTGGACAACACACAGTCCATTTCTCTGCCTACTTTTGTCATATGCTGATGTTATCAAAACTAGCATGAGACACAGAAAATGGAAAATAAATGTTCCAAGGAACTGGTGTTACAGCAACGGTTGCTAGATCACAATCATGTAGTCTGCTTTCTATACTTTGTCAATGAAGAAAAACAGGAAACATCCAGACATGTTCATCAATATCAAATGCTTTCTTTGGTTGACTGAAACATTTTCTGTAAGGACTAGATTAGCAAATCTGTGTAACACAGCATACAGTTACTACCTAGCTCAGCACATAATTTCACAATAACTGCTATCTCTAGGTTCCTAAATTGAAAAGGCAATATAGTATTACCTTGCAATTATTTATTCTACCCCCCTCCCCTCCCCTTATACAACCACAGGATTGCACAACCTGGTAATTTTTGTAACTGACTGATGGTACTTGACACACTCGGATACCAAAGCACCAGCCCCTGCAGATTTACATGGCCCAGTCAGTAAAGGCAGTCATGGGGATCTGCAGGGGAGATGGCTGTGAGCAGGTCTATATTGCACTGCCATAACCAATTTCCATGGAACATGAGGCCATGTTGAAGGCATGCTATCTCCCCAAAGCACACCAACAGTCACGGGTCAAATACACTATAGGAACCAAATGGCACTATGATTCAAAGGGCACGGATGAAAAAGTCCATACATTTGAAAATGCTGTGGGGTTTTACTGCAATAATGTTGAAAATGTAACATGTGGGGTATTTCTGAAAACTCATCATGCTAGGCAAATCATTGACTTTACTCTTTTTTTTTCTCCATTTACCTTTGCCGGGAACTAGGCAGACACACTGTACAAGCAATAACACAGAACATGACAGACCAGACACAGTACAGCAAGACCAAATTAAGTCTTAACAATATTGAGAATCTTATCCAAAAGTAAATATTGAACTGTTACACAGTTAGGTTATCTCCATTCTGCCTTACCAAATTGTCAGAGAACTCCAGAGTTCTCAACAGCTCAGAGTGTTTCAACAGCTGTCTTGGGCAGTGTCTAAGTAAATATGCCTGGTTAAGTTTCAGTGTACTAAAACCTCACCACACAGACACCATCAGTCCTGTCAGACTTAAGCCTAGACGGATATGGGAGTACAGGGGTCTGTTTGTTTGTGTGTGTGTGTGTGTGTATGTGCGTGTGTGTGTGTGTGTTGTGAGTAGCACAGGATGGGGTCGAGAGGCACCCCATGGTTATCTCAGACAGAGTAAGAAGTTGAAGCTTAGCCGGACGATGGACACTGTCTGCCCGGTGGCAGTCTCAGAATGAGCTTTGGCACCACTAAAGACATGTGGCATTTGGCATTTGAATGTGATTGTGCCATATCCCTGCAAATTCCTGCTAAGTCTGGTGGATGGGTCGCAATATGTTCACCTTGCCTAAACCTGTACCAGCCATTTTGGGATGTCGGAGTCAACCGCAATGACTGTCTGATTTGAACACAATAGAGAAAGGGGCCTTTCTGCAAAGGTCAAGAGATGAAACTGTACAGTTTTACTGTAAAGGTCAGTGGGAGAAAATCAAGGCAATGTTAGGAAGGACTTCAGTGTCTGAAGAGATACTTCCTCAGACCATGATTTAAGCTTCATGCATGTTGATATTCCGAATATACCCTTCCTATTACAGTAGTACTGTAATTTGCTTTATACATATTGACAACAAACACTGATGACAGAGTTCCTTGGATAACTCATCGTGTTTGTCTCTTCTTAAGCCATGTCAGCAGTCATTATGTCTATGTCCGATATGCATCTATAACAATTATAGATGTGTAACCTGCTTTGCTATTACATGGTTCATACTGACCTGGAAAATTCTCAGGTTTTAATGAGAGTCTCAAAGTGAAAAGTGATGCTGAGCACCATTCCTATATTAGATGAAAGTGTGCATTGACTCTGTTTCCTTTTCATACATCTACTATTATTACATAATGCAATTACACAAGAATGCAACACTCTCATTATAGAGAGAGCGCGTTGGATCAGCAGAAGTGCTCCCTATTGAAGAACAGAGACACCACACAATAAGTCTCTGCAATTTGCAAGTGCTTGTTGAACTTTTTCACCCTGACGGCTCAAACAGGAGGCAGGCCTCGCTGGCCTTTGAGAATAGCAGGGCCAATGCTGTTTGCAAAACATAAACTCTGTCCCCATGGAAATGGCCGAACACCTGATGAGGACACCTGAGATGTTAATCAGATTACATATAGTACGGCTGAGGTTCTACTGTAAAGTTTACTGGCGTCCTACACACTGGCATCTGGTGTGGCTGAGAGAGGAGAGTGGTTTCTGAGCACCAGTGTTAGCACACCACAACGAGGATACAGTACAAATTAGCCAAGTATTGTTTTTCATCGAAATCTGAAAACACTTGGTCAAAATCAGTCAAGGTAAAGGTTAAGCTAATGGTGATCTGCATGCAAGTTGATAAAAAAGTGATATTGAGTTATATTTGTTTGGGAAATAGGAAATAAATGACTCAAGATCAATTTAGCATCCATTACAGAAACACTAATTCAGCCCTAGATCTGCTGATAATGGAGAGATATAAGGGATGAATAAGAAATGTTGAGAGCCTCTAAAACATGTTGCCCAGTGTCCACCTCAAGAACGGGTGGACATTGACTACCATATAAATCCCTCTTCATGTAAACTATAACATGTGAACTCCATTTCAAACCCCTGTTATCAGTTAAACAGACACATTTTCTGGGTGGATAAAAAGTATGGTTGCTCTATGGCTGCACCCCTCTTTCTGTAGAGGGTGGTTTTTATCAATCAAGATAATAAAAATGACCTCTTATTTCCAAGATAAGGGTTAAAAAAACACTATTTTATTTGGCTCAGAGAATGATGAACTGCAAATGCAATGCTTAAGTGTTTTTGGATTTATACCAAAACTGCTGGCAAATGACTCGATCCGTGGTGGGAGAGAGAAAAATGAGCCTTGAAAGTGTCACTGGGAGACAAAAAAAAAAGAATTGCAGGTCTTTGAGCGTGCCTTTTAAAATGTGCTGCAAAATGCCTCATAAAGTCTTTCGTAGGGGGACTGGCAAGGCTGTTTGTGTTATGAGTGTCCAATCTCTCAGTGTTATCTTTATCCACCTACACTTGTGTCCTGTGGTTTGAGGTGATATTTAACAAGTCGTGATTACAACGTGACAAAAAACTGATTCCGGCTTGTAGATAACTCTGCAGCAGATCATGTCATCCATTGTCCGGGGATATGGCACAGACAGGTCTTTCTTTCTCGGCGCTGGTGTCGACATGAAAACATATTTCAAAACCTAAAAGGGAAAGCTAATAATCCATAATGAAACAAACCCAGGGGCTATTTCTGGGAATGATCCATCACGCACATAGCTGCGCTATGAAAGCACCGGGGCCGAGATGATACGGCTCTCGCGTCCATGCCGGAGGCCTCGCGTAGGGGGACCAAAGGGGACCACATCCGATCGACATGCGCCATGGAGCCTCACTAATATTTCCCCTCTTTTTACGAGGCTCTGACACCAACAACCCTATCAGCATCCATTCAGGGTCTGCCAGAGATGGGGCTGTATTTCATGGCCCTGTTGGGGGGCCGTGGGGGAAATGGCAAGGGAGCCTAAGAGGATCCTGTCACCTTAAGAGCACCCTGGTGATGAAGGGGCCAATAGGGCCCGGCTAAGAGTCTGCTGGAAGATTGTTCTGGACCCCGGGCCTCAGAGGAAACATATATCCACCTGGCAACGGGGGTGGGGTAAGGGAGATCTAATCAACGCCTAATAACAGCACAGTAGGAGTTGTTCTCGCTCATAAATCAATGTACAAAATAATTGCTAATACACTGGGTATCGATTAGCCCGCCTAGCGCCTCATTTTCGGAGGCTATGGCTAAGAACTAACAAAGTGACAAGGGTAAAGTGTTATTTCTTTCTCACGCAGACAGCTGGGCCGGAAAAATGACTCGGGCAGGCAGTAATTCTTAATTGACACCTGTCAGGATAATGGGTGCAGTCGCAGCTGCTGCAGGAGAATTTCTCCCTAGTCCTGTTCATCTGTCAGATCTAATACCTTTCCTGAGCAGTGCTTTTCTTTTTTCCCCTTTACTGCCTCTCTCTCTCTCTCCCCCCCCTCTCTCTCTCTCCCTCTTTTGCATTCTTCCTTTCTTTGTCTGTCTCTTTCTTTCTCAGACGCTCAGATTGTGCTGAGGGCTTAGTTTAAAGAAATCCAATAATCATACGGCAAAAGCCATGCCAGGCGTTTCATATGCCATCTTATTTTACATTAGTGTCAGACATATGGGCAGGCCGTTGGACAACAGGAAGCACGTACAGCACAAGGGGTTTGTAGGGAGGAGTCACACAAAGTCTCTGGACACACTACTCCCACATGCCCGAGCATTTTTTCTCCCCCCTTTTGTTCACTCGATGGCATCAAAGGATCAGCAAAACCACACAGATTAACCGTAAACTGAAAGGTTAAAGACCCGGGATGACACAGTGAGTGTGGTAAGTTGAGTCAACAGTGTGTCATTCAAAGACTTTTTTTTTACAGACCATGAGCGTACGTGCCCTAAAAAACTCTTGCTAATATAACACTGTGAAGAAGCTGACAAGGTTATAACGGACACCATTCGTTTCATCCTTTCTTGACAAGAGCAAACGGTCGACCTTCCAACGCCCACACGCCAGAATCCAGCTGTCTACAGTTACAGATGAACTCTAGGGCACATTACGGTTGTACAAAACTTAATGTGTGTGGTAACTAGCGTGGGTGAGTGCAACCGAAACTATGAAATGAAATCAGAAAACATCTAGGAAAAAAAGGACTTTTTCCTTCAGATATTAAATTAGAGAGAAGGAGAAAAGCTGGAAATGGGAGATGGGTTTAAGAAGAGAGAGAGAGAGAGAGAGAGAGAGAGAGAGAGAGAGAGAGAGAGAGAGAGTTCAGACAGTGGTTCCCATGGGTCTGGTTTGACCTCCTCAAGTACCTCATGCTTCCAACCTCCCGTGGCTAAGTCATGACTCCAGCCTTTTCTTCTTTCTCTTGCACTGGATTTTTTTTCTCTCTCTCTCTCCCTCCCTGACTCACTCTGGGAAAAAAACAGCTGAGACATGAAACTTTGATCTAACTGCACACACCTGACTCCTTTGATAGTGTGATTTCCTGTTAGACCTACATGATATCCTCAGTCCAACTTCCCATGAGTAGGCCCAATTTGCTGTGTACAATATCATCTTCATCAACTACAAAGTTTAGAGAGGAAAACTGATGTTCTACTTTTTTTAAAAAAAATGCATACAATTATGAGCTGTCTGAATCATTTTTAGGGCTTTCTGACAGTGCACTTTCACTGTTCAATTACAATCAACATTCAATAAACTTAGCCAAACTGCCGTACCAAAGAACTCTAATGACACACATTTAGCATCGACAGTTAAAGGGAGTCAAGTGTATCTATCTACTCTACACAAGAATTCCCAGCCATTAAAAGAGGCTCATTTGCCTACCCCTACAGGGAAGACTCTGATCTCTCTGAACAGGAGTTGGCCATGACAGAAAACTTGCGGTGTATTTATAAATTATGAACTCCCAGCTGTGCTGAGAACTGACTAAAGCCCGTTTGTTATACGCAGCTCACTATCACAGTCTAACACTCGCTAATCCTAACATAAATTTCTTTTAGATCTTTACCTCTTGCTAAGACGAGTCATAGATCAGTCACTTTGTAGGGGAAAAAAAAGAGGACACAAAGGAGGTGAATTCTGACGGTGATCTGATAGGAGCTACTGGAGGGCATATTGCTTTATTTCCTGAACAGATCTCACTGGGGTCAACAGACACCCCGAGGAGGACTCTACTACGAATACTGTAAGAGGGGGGCTGTTTCAATAAGTACGATACGAAACGAAACCACGACTATCCCTCCTAAAGGGAAAAACACACAACACATTAGGGCAGCCTCCACTAATCTGCCTTTACTTTGTCATAAATGCAGTAACAACATTTTTAAGCTAAAGCAATTAAAAAAAAAAAAAAAAAAACATGCATACACTGATGGGAGGGTTTTCCGCTCTTTCTGCAATGCAAAATGTTCCCCCTTCTTACTGGTAGGCTACCATGTATTTCTGTGCTTGTGTTTGAAATGGTCTCTATGAATAAAATATACCCATATGAACTGTGCTATAGATACATATGCCCTAGATTAAACAGGAAGGTACTGACTGACCTTATCCTATGACTAACACTACAGCACATGGTTAGAAGTGAGCACATACAGTATATTGCTTTTAGAAGAAAAACGAACTACTGCCCATATCGCCAAACGCGAAAAGGATGCCAGAAGACACACGCTTTCTGTTTTGCCCTTTCTCGGTTTTCCTCCTAAGCTTGCTGGTGCAGTTAAGAGGCAGAATTACGGAGGTCATTAAGCAGGCGCAGTCCAGTGACATGATTAGTCAGGTAGCAAAGTCCATTTGTCACCTGGGCTGGAAAATTGAGTTAATGCAGCACTACGGGCAACAGGGACTGTATAATACTGGGTTGATTACATCAAGGCAGCTGTGGACTTGACACCTTGCAGAATTTGTCAGCATTAATCGTTAGGGGCTGTCACAAATCCATCAGCTCCAGAGATAATTAGGGACCCCCATCTGATGAAGCTGCCGTGAGCAACCTTACCTTTTCCTCCTGATAATTAAGAAGCCTTGCACTTCTCAGAAAAGGCTGGTCTTGTTCTTCTGTCTTAACGACCCTTCTAATATTGAGTCCATCATGCCTGAGTAAGAAAATAACGTCTTCTGGACATCGCATTTTCCTCCCCCTCTGTTTGAATGTCTCAAGTTTTACCCTTGTGTGAAGATCTGAGCGGTGACTCAAATGCTTTTAAGAAAATACTATGAATAGCTTGTAGAGAACCTCTGTTATGAAGGCCATCATGTGTGTGTATGTGCATGTGTGTGTGTGTGTGTGTGTGTGTGAGAGAGAGAGAGAGAGAGAGAGAGAGAGAGAGAGAGAGAGAGAGAGAGAGTGTGTGTGTGTGTCTGTGTGTTTCTGCCGGAAAAAAAACAAAAAAACTAAAACAACAAAAAAATCATGGTTGTCTCGAGTCTCTACCATGCAATGAAATTGTAATACATATCTTTTTGACATTTAAGTTGCATACTTAAGAGACAGGATGCACCAGTGTACCAGTGTACCTACAGTAGCCTAGTATCATGTTCTGACAGAATACACTGAGAATAGAAAATTGTAACCAACAACTTGTGATTGACAATTACAGCTAATAATATTATATCCTTACATCAGTACCAATGCATGTTATCCATGTTAATTGTAAAGCCATTTCAAGGAAAATATGTATCTCCTCTTGTTCATCCCTAACCCTTTGGTTCCTCTCTATCACAGCTGACAAACAAACTCACCATGTCTATATGTTTACTAAGTTTCCTTCAGCTATGGAGAGCATGCCACTTGGACATACGCTTAAATAGTATTCTCTATTGTAAATAAATGAGAGGTTGTGATAATGGTGTGGTAATATATATTTTTTCTATATGGTTGCGTTTGTCATGGTTTTTGCTGCATCAAATTACAGGGAACACATTATCACGGCGATGGCTCATCTCACTTGATGTTATCTTACCACACTACCAGTACAAAGTAGATACGCCAAAATATTGTGGATTGCGTAAAGGATTCAAAATCTAGAGAGGCCTTCCGTATGAAACGTGTTGTTATCTGTCCATCACTACGGCGAGAGATAATTGCTAACTAGAAAGCTTAGATAGACATGGGGAGATGCAGAGACGCGGTGTGAGCATGTTTGGCGACGGGGGACATCTTCTGTCGGCCAACTACTGGGTGTTACTTCTGTGATATCGTCACACCCCAGCAGCCATGATCGCCCTCCTCCCCCTGGAGACTGAAGGGGGAAGTATTTCCCTACTTGAAATGGCCTTTCCATGCATGGTCTCCCTCTTTTCGACCGGGACAAGTGTGCATTTAGAGAGGTAAAGGCTTTCAGGCGCATGCGTGTTTCCATGGTGAGTTATTTGGTCATGTTTATAAAGAATTAATCAATATATCTAAATCATATAACAAGCTATAAGTCAGCTTCAAGTAAAAGGCCAAGGGACAAAGGCTATACCGTTTGAAATCGACTTTGTCAATAAAAGTTCATTGCAC
This sequence comes from Sardina pilchardus, assembly GCF_963854185.1. Classification (NCBI taxonomy): domain Eukaryota; kingdom Metazoa; phylum Chordata; class Actinopteri; order Clupeiformes; family Clupeidae; genus Sardina; species Sardina pilchardus. The sequence continues at coordinate 18,204,360 of NC_085017.1, forward strand.
CATTATTGTCATTATTCTTTTAAAACTGTCTGTATGTTAGGACAAGGTTCATCATAGGCTACAGTGTGTTCTATCCTGTTATCTGAGTGAAAGACTAAACTAATAGTGTTTAATAAGCAACTGCAAACCAGAGGGCTTTTTCCCTGTAGCACCTGCAACACTTCACTGACGAGCAGCTATGCAAGTGGGATTTACGGTCAAGCGCCCCTTAAAAACTTTTGGACTAAATGTTCATATCCTATCACCTCTTTATTTCGTTTTCAGGTTAAAAAAAGAACTTAGATGTTATCACTGATGGACAACCTGACTGACACTATTTCAACAGTGTATAGGATTGGTTTAGCCTACCTGAAGACCGCCGTGGCGCTTGCTGTTTTCTCCGTGGCATGCTTCTGGTCAGGACTTTCCGCTTGACTTTTCATGCAGAAGCGAATTATTGGAGATAGACACAGATGAAACCACTGTAGCAGTTGCGTTCAGACACACCATACGTTGTATTTTCTTCTTGTCTTCAACTTCTCGATTGTTTTTGGTCAAACTTGTTTTTGTCTTGTCAAACGTAATCTAAAAAGTTCAACCTATGTGTTGGCAACATCTAAACGGTAAAAAAACGACCGTATTCTCCACAGTAGGTCTTTCATTTGATGTGTACAGATTCGGTATGTCACTGCATGGTGATAAGCGGTACTCTCCGTTTAAATATCGGTCTAACGATGTGGACTACGGCACAGTCAGTCACAAACGGTTTCTCTCCCGCGTCCATCAGCAGTATCCCGGTTCGACGGAAACAGGTTGGAACAGATTTTCCTCAAAAGTGAAACCACCGAGAAAATAGCAATAATATCAACTTCCACAGTGTGTGAAACCTCGCTGAAATGTATTTCCTTGCCAACAGCTCCTCTGTGGTCCGGGCTCTGAAATATAGTCAAAATGGGAAAAAAAGATAGGCATTAGATGGTTAGTGTCATTCAAGCACTTAGCCAAGCAATTCGAAATGCATTACGATCAGAATATTTTAGATGTCTATTTCCTTCCGCGACCGAAACACAAGCTCTGTTCCCACATTTGCTCTCCCGTCCGAAAAATCAAAATTATTCACCCTTACTCCCATGTAGACTCGATGAGGGCGCTTAACGTTGGCTGCCGTAGCATGGAAGGGGGAAAACAAAGCCCAAATCGGCAACGCTCCGGAAGAATGTACATCAACTTATCACTCTTTTTCAGAAAACTCCAGGGAGAAACGCGAGACCGCTTCTTTTCGTTGGAATATGTGTCGCTTATTCTGGATATGGTAAGGGCATTTCAGACCGTCTCAACTGATAGACAGACACATCGAGTTGCTTCCCTGCCTCACTTTTTCTCACTCCACCCCTTCAGGAGCGTCACTCTGACAGTAGAAGCCCACCTGTCAATCTTGTTCAGCATTCTTGTTCCTTCCCTCACTCAATGCGTTCTACTGTAGGCAGAACGCCCCCCAGAAAAGCAAGCGTTTGAAGTTGGCTCTTCATGTCTTTGGTATCCCATAGGGTTATGTGCCCAATTAATGATCGTATTGGTGTTGGTTGAAATGTTTAAAGGAAAACTATTGTTAAACGGGATGATCTCATGTCATATTTGTTGAATGAATTGTGTGCTACTGTTTGCTGTTCGGTAACAAAAAGGCTACTTATCCTAAAGGTAACTGGCAATTAGGCAGCCATCTCGATTTGCGTAATATTACTATGGAATAGAAAATTTTCTTCATTGGTCATCTTGGTAATATCACGTTTACCCATATTTTATTGTGAGTGTATGAAACACTGTCAATATCTGAAATGCTCACAACGAGATCGCATCGGCTAAATACTTTACGCGCCATGGAGCGGCAATTATGCCAACTTAACCATTTGTAACATTTTGCATACTCTGACCCCGAAAAGGTTGTTACAAGTTTCAGATTGATTCGTTTCACCTTAGTAGGAAGTAGCATTTCACACGGGAAGAGGAGGGACTGGTTAAATCAAGTCCACTGTGGCCAAAGCAAGCCTGTCCTTTCAAGCGCATTGCTTATCAAATACCAACCCTTCGCATGTAGATTCGCTGATTTGGACTACTACAACACAAGTTCAATGAAAGCCAAAAAGCACGTGAACACATTGTATTTATGGACAGTGAATATGCTAGGGTATCTATCCATATGCGTACAGCATTCGGCTTGAACCTGAACTTCATTAACCCCTGAATAACGTACGTTGTGGGCATGCTGTCCAGATCTCGCTCTCTGGGTTTACAAGTGAGTGGGTGTGGGTTTAAATATCTAATGGAGAAAAGGCATTGCAGAATCTCTCATCGGACGAGAATAGCATCGTTGTGTCCACCGCCCCCACCCCACAACACCCCACCTAACGGATTTTAAAAAGAGGTTCTTTTTCTCTTCGGCAGCCAACACTCCGGGTTTGTCTTGAGTCAGCCCAAATCGCCAACAAATACCGATTCAGTCCAAAATGTTCATGGGATGCATCTCGTGCAAATCTTTGGTAAGTGTTGATCATAAACTTGTTTCGCTTCACAGTGATGTTGCTTAAAATGATTCTAAAACAACTTGACTATGCTTTTTAAATGCTGCACAATGGGCGATGGAGTATTTAGCAACAGAAACTTTAAAGAAAGCCGCTCTACTGTGTCCCTAAAAGTAACCTTACCTCCTCTGGGCGAGAGCATCCTTGAGGAATTGCCAGTCGCTATTACACTGATCATTAATGCTGACTGGTTGTCGGATGAAGCTAATAATGGGGAAATATTTCCAAGTTCCGCCCCAACATCTGTCTATCTATCCATCCCGGCATCTCCCCTCCATCTGCCTGTCGCTCTTGATGTTACTTACGTCACTCGTCCTCCGTTAGGCGCTCAACGGGGAAGCGGGACTGGCGCAAACAAGGGGGTCCTGCTCCGCAATACCTCCCCGCTGTTCAAGTGCTTTAGTTTCGAACTCCTGTTTGCTTGAAAACAATTTGTGTTAGTGTCATTGTATCCATTTGTCACTTTAAATGATCGACTTTGCGACTGTTATGCGTTCTATCATTGAGTGCACTTACTTCACTAAAGTAGCCACGGTTTTATGAGTTGACTTTATATTGAAAACATAGGTTATGCTACTAATATCAATTAAAATATACAATAGTATTATTGTCATTATTATTATTATTATTATTACTACTACTACTGTTGTTGTTGTTGTTGTTATTATTATGGTAACCTACTACTTATAGCCTATAGTAGCCAGGACTATGGTCTCTGTGACTCCGCGGACGTCACACGTGGTGGTTGACCATATTTGCAGTCCAACATTTTCTAGCTATCCTAATTAGGTTCAATAATAACAGAATAGCATCTTTAAACAACTCAGTGACTGTCTTCACCCTTAATGAAGGCCGTGCCATGTGAGGTTGTTAATACAAGTTTATAGAGATTAGACCCAAATGATCAATACCAAACCTCTCCCTTTGTTTCGGACATCACGGTTAATTAGGCTTTAATTAGGTCGTTGTTGGGAGTTGGGTTGATGCAAAGTTCTTTAATTAATTGATAGTTCCAAAGATAAAAGGGTGTGTCCTCACATTTAATTTAAGATGGTGATGCTGAAGAAGGTGATCCATGGTTGTGGGCTATCATTAAAAATGTACAAGGAGCTTTGTCACATGTCTTACAAAGGCATGTCTAGCCTATACATGGATATCTCACAACAGCACAACATAGTTTTAAAAATGGTATAATGCTAAAATGGAAATTGTTTCTTAAACAACTCCCTGCATACATTGTTCTGTAATGCCCAATGTTAAACTTTCTCATGCATTCTTTTTTTGGTAAAATACCAGAGCCCATTCATCCGTCATAAATAGTACAAATGTATCTCCATACACATATTTATGAATATATATATATATATATATATTAGATGACTGTGTATTGTTTTTTTTTTGTGATGGATTGAGTAGAGAATTTGTTATGCATTGAGTTTTGCATTGATTTTCAGTAGCAGTTAGAACCACCAACATATGCTCAGATGGCATAAAAAAGTGACCCAATTTAAGCACATTCAGTCTCAGATATATTTTAATTCTCTACTGTAGACATCATTTCATGAACATATTGTAAACTAAAAACAAATATTCAACCCTCTTTCTGAAGACTGTACCCTGAGCTACTGCATGTTTACAGACTAATATAAATCCCATCGGTCCAGAGATTTCAATGCGATTGTCATATTTTGTTTTGTGATGTTGCCCACACATCAGTATACAGTTTCATCTCAGAATACACAAAGTGCATTCTCTATTTCTCCATGTCTCCATCTGTCTCTGACTAAAATGGAGAAGGACAAAATGGTGGTCCTCGCCTCCACTCTCATCGTCCTTGCAAACATTTAGACCGTCCATGAAATCCAAGGTTAATCGTTGAGAGAAACAATGCTCTCTCCAGATGTAAAGATGTTGGCATTGGTGGCGAGGCGTGCTGGTGGTTTGCAAAAGCTATGTCACTTCAGTTGTTTGGTCGAAGGATGGAAACGTGCAATTTTGTCAGAACTTTAACACTTCAAGTGGAATTTTCCAGAAGAATGAGAGTCGAGCACAGCGTATGCAAGGCAACTGCAGGCACAATGACAAGATTGAATGTGAAATACTGAGGGGGAAGTGCTGCACTACGCTTTGAAGCAGACTTCTTTTTTTTCTGCACAGGCAGTCGCATTAGATCAACACATTATGATCCAAATTGCTGGCAAAATATACGATTCACGACAGCATAGCACACGTGTCCTCCGACAGAATGTCAAGATCTAAACATTACTGAACAACATGGAATACCTCTCCCCAGACATGCATATAATCTGAGTTTTCAACAGCCTCAATTTACAATGTAAATGCTTGGTTTATTTGTGTTTTTTTGGATATAAACAGTGGCTGATACATACCAAAACACCGTACATGCGTATGAACAGAGAATGAGGAGTGGTCGCTAAACAAAGGACAATTTCAAGAACACTAGATATATACTCCCATATAGGCTACTACACAGTGGTCACTGACAACCTACATGACTTTCTCCTTTAGGTTGGTCAGGGTGACTGGCTTCAGTAGTGGATGACCTTGTCGGATGACCCATCTGTCGTACTGGGCCGATACGGGGGAGGTGAGACAGCTATGCAGAGCCTGAACACTCTGATTTCCACCTCCGCAGATGGTGGGTCACCTTAAGTAAAGACAAACACAAAGGTCAAAGGTCAGTGTTGTTGGCTGTTTTCTGTTGAACCCACAAAAAATTCATGAAAACTCCCCATCTATTTCGTGTGAAAGAGTAGGGATATGTTTCTGGATTATCATTTGTACCATTTAGGGAGAAGTTTAAGATCTGAGGATGAAAACAGTTCTGTAGATTGTGAAGACTGGACTGGAAAACAAGACAAGAAGCAGGTGACAGCTTTTTGTTTTTAAAGTTAGAACTTAGACAAGATGTAAACACACACATCTGATTAGCAGAACACTCAAAACCCTGAGGATTACTTTGTTGTTGTTACATCTACATGTTTGTTTCATTTGATCTGACATCCGTCAATCATCACATGAGTGTGGTCACAACATGATTGCAATTGTGTGGTTTGTAAATACTATATAAATAAATAAACAAATCAGTGACTAAATTGGATCATTTAGTGGCTTCGTAATTATAAATGGCTTTTGACAAGATTATATATGGCAGATAATGAATGACAATTGCATGATTTAAAATATGCTCATGTTTATGTGTACTGTCAATCATAATGGAGTACAAAGGAGCACAGCACATACTTCTTTTGCTCTAACAGAGCACGTTTCTGTGATCACTTGCGAGTAGTTGGATTTGTCATCCTTAAGGCACCCATGTAACAGGTAAGGAATTCTAAACTTGATTTATAGTCGCTTAAGATACAAGTGTCACAACTTTAAAATGAGCAAATCTGCTATAGGTCACACATACGGTAGAGAAGAGCAACAGGGTAGTGTGGCGGCAGCTGAAAGCCATTCTACTGGCCAGTCATTTTTTGGATTATTTTTTTGCCCGGCAATACTTTGTCAGTTCAAATTCTTGAATATACTATATCTGAAAAAAGCTTTGCATATTGGTTTAGTGTGCTACTGTTGGATATGTTTCGTGGCATGATTCAGTGCATATGATAATAGTAACTGTGGCACTTTGGAGACATTTGCATTCCCCCAAACAACTGTGTTATATAAATATACTGCATGCAATGTACAAGATAAGATGTACAATTTGCTGCATATATTTCTGGGGAGAGAAATATTATTTTGCTACTTATTGGCCTGTCACACATTTCCACAAAGTCTCCACAACAATTACTAATTAAATGACCATATTGCATGCCCATAAGTAGGTGTATGTGTCATAAGCCAGGGTGTCTCTGTCAGTGTGTTACAGCCACTTGGTTACCCCTGAATACTCAACTTAATTGGGTGTATATCTTAAGCACAGACATTTCTCCTTCTAATTAAAGATTCATGTCAGAGGCAAGACTACATGTTATTAATAAATGATATGACTTGAAATCACACAATTTACAGAATACTTGGTAGAAAAAAATCTTTCAGATAAAGCACTGTTGTTCGTTTCTTCCCATTGAGTGAGACGTTGTAGGAAAGACTATTCATCTTGTTTTTTTTGGGGGGTGAGTTTGGACAAAAAAGTGTTTATGAGTCCACTAATGTGAGTGTAACAGTATGTAAGATGTGGTGTTGCATTTGCATAATGATGATACTGTGTGCAATTACTTAACATTCACATCAGTTCATTCAGACATTCATCACTGAAGGAATCAGAGTAATGACCTCCGCATTCAAATCAAGCAGCATTTGCTTTACATGGACAAAATCATATTTCATGACCAAAATAACAAAGAAACACCATTAATTATTGTCTTAAGTACAGATTAATGAGAATTAATGAGTAGCCTGACATTTTGTATACAAAGAAGTGAGAGGGCTAAGAATCCTAAAAATGTACATTTTTCTTAATGATTTGGGTGTATCTCACATATACATAAGTATATGTGGGGTGTTTTTTTTGTTATTATGGATGATAAAATGAAATGTTAAGTATATTTTCTGCTTAAATCAAACGGTCTTTGATATTTTAAAAAGAAATAGCATGACTAATCGCCTAAAGAGATATTAAGCAGTATGCCAGAAAGTGTGTAATGATATACCATTATAATGATGTCTGTATTCGTCAAAGTCTTTGACTTACTATGGTTCAAGGACATGAACCATTTGAGAGATATTTATCCTTTGCACACAAATCTATATCTTATCTTCATTTTTTTCTTTCTTACACTTTTTCACATTCTGTCAGTCGTATCACAGATTTTTCTAACCAACGCGTCTTGAGGCTTAAGATAAAACTATTTTCATAGCGCATGAAATCCTCAATCAGTGACGGGTCAGATGAATTTCCACAATTTATTGGTAGCTGGAATATAAGAATATATGATGAAAACAATAAAGAAAGTAGCTTTTACTGTGTCATAGAAAGGGACTATCAGCAAATCCATCAGATAAGGAGACATAATTAAAATGTCACCTCTCTTTGGCAGTGGATAGTCATAATCGATCTTTACATACAGTAATTCATTACTTTTTGTATTTCTAGGAAAAAACCTGATGAAGAAAAGTTATCTGTGGTACAGAGGAATGACATGGAAGGAAGCCGTTTATTTCCATAGATGGTATTAAAGGTCTATTGATGTCAGCCATTTTAACAGGCAATTAAATGACAACAAGAAAGAGGACAAGAATGAACTTCTCCAGATTTGATTGCAGACAGGTTGGTATGCAGCCGTTGATAGCCAGCTTAGCCAGCTTTCTGCGAGTGGGTGGGTAGTTTTGGTTGATTTTATGTGTTTCAGAATGCATGTTTTGAGTTGTGTCTACGTGTGTGTGTGTGTGTGTGTGTGTGTGTGTGTGTGTGTGTGTGTGTGTTTTAGTGTCGATACGGTTACGGCTTTCGTGTTGACTGGATGACCCCTCTGCATGCTATACGTAGGCACAGTACATTGTCAAGGATGGCCATAATACTGAGACATGGTGAAAAATGGCCCACTTGCAGTTCTAGCTTAAGATGTCTTCAGTACAGGTTAGCTTACCACACACATATTATATTTTTGTAAACAACTATGGATGTTTAGTAAGGTCCTTAACTTAATATGACCCAAAAGCATTACAGAATGCATGTATTGTTAAGTTGAGCTGGAAGTATATTGTATGGTTTCAGATTTTAAAAAAAAGAAAAGAAACCGTGCAGCAGAAAAGTGTGGAATGTCCTGGCATTTTGAGTGAGCTCAAACTAATGTAGAAAATACATGGTACCCTATTATGATATAAAGGCCTTCTGAGATTACCAGCTACTCATTCGTTGAGACATATGATACCTGATGTTGGCTACAGTTTTCAAACAGTAGAGTCTACAGTATGTCTTAGTATGATGGTGTTCATGGGTTTAAAGGCTGTAGTGAGAAGAACGTACAAATTAGGCACAAATATACAATAAATATTACATGGACCATTATGCAATATCTTTGATGCATGACATTAATTCTGTTAGAATATATAGGACCCCCAAATCATTAGCACAGTAATTATTTTTATTAGTATTTATCAAGGATCCCTACTGGTTCTACAGTAAGAATGAAAGGAAGATGTGTGGTAGCCAGTTGTTATTGAAACGGTCAAGCAGCCGTATATAAGTATATTTTTATATAAATACGTAGTGTTTTACTTTTCCAGAGGAAAAAAACATGTCTTAGAGAAGGTAAATGTTTATTGTCTGTAGCCTCAAGTCATACTACAGTGTGGAGGCATAGAGAATCGCCACCCTTTCCCATCCGATCATCAGAGGACTCGGCTGAATGTGTGTCTGTGCCCGAAGCTGTAGCTAAGGGGTCATGGAGCCTCTTCTGGAGATGCTACAAAACAGCACGCAAAGGCTTGCTCTTTTTATATTGGGAATAAAACAAACAAACAAAAAGCCTCATATATACATAAATATGTAAACATTCTCCGGACATATTTTGAAAATTGCTATTCATTTGCATTGACCCTCAGCGCACAACTTTGTTTTGACAATTTCTGACTAAAGGTATGTTAGACGAATTGTTCAGACATGCTGATGCTTAACCTTATACACTCACTTTGGGACCACTGCAGTAAGTACAATTATCAGAATTTATTGCACATGTAAAATACATTTTGGAAAATATTTTACATTTGCCTGAAGTCAGAGATGAAATATATGATTTGAGATATTTTTTTTTCAATAATATCTGTGTTTATATGACTTCACAGTATGAGCTAATGTTTGATGTTATGCTACCACAGCAACAAATGAAAATAAAGGCCAGCATTTGAGGTTTAAAAACAGTCATTTGCGTGACCTGTTTGCTGTTCTTACAGAAACAAATAACCCCTTTCTCACTTACTGGACACGTCCTTTGTTGCAACGTTAGGCTTCATAAATTAAAGACAATTCCTTCTCTTTAAAATAATATTCTTATAATAAGGGCTGCTCTTTTACAGTCTTCAGTCAATCATTAAATTATTTTGAGATGGTCAATGTCAAATTCAAGATTGTGAAAAAAAACACATGCCGTATTTCCTTTATTAGCACACACACACACACACACACACACACACACACACACACACACACAGACACACACACACGTGCTGCTAGCAAATAGTGCTAGTGCTTTAGTTGTTAGATGAACACCCCCAGTCAGAGTCTTTTCAAAGGCAGGCTGTGGTTTAGCACCGAGGTGGCGGCTCCGTGTCGGTGCTTCACCCCTCTGCTCCTGGAGGTGGTCTGGGGAGCGCAGCACAGACAGACCTGCGATGCCGTGCCGTGCCGCTCAGATCCACGGGGGGCTT